>NC_140584.1:1040436622-1040894122 GCF_964204655.1 Triturus cristatus | reverse complement strand
CTCTCTAACTAGTCAAACCGCGCATGCGGCCCTGCTCTGTTACCCCTTCCAATAATGCACTCAATCACGGTGACCAGCTTTCTGTTGCCAGCCAGGTCTCTCTAACTAGTCAAACCTTGCATGCGGCTGTGCTCTGTTATCCCTTCCAATAATGCACTCAATCACAGTTACCAGCTTTCTGTTGCCAGCCAGGTCTCTCTAACTAGTCGAACCTTGCATGCGGCTCTGCCCTGTTACCCCTTCCAATAATGCACTCAAACACGGTGACCAGCTTTCTGTTGCCAGCCAGGTCTCTCTAACTAGTCAAACCGTGCATGTGGCTGTGCTCTGTTATCCCTTCCAATAATGCACTCAATCACGGTGACCAGCTTTCTGTTGCCAGCCAGGTCTCTCTAACTAGTCTAACCTTGCATGCGGCTCTGCCCTGTTATCCCTTCCAATAATGCACTCAATCACGGTGAACAGCTTTCTGTTGCCAGCCAGGTCTCTCTAACTAGTCAAACCGCGCATGCAGCTCTGCTCTGTTACCCCTTCCAATAATGCACTCAAACACGGTGACCAGATTTCTGTTGCCAGCCAGGTCTCTCTAACTAGTCATACCTTGCATGCCGCTCTGCTCTGTTATCCCTTCCAATAATGCACTCAAACACGGTTGCCAGCTTTCTGTTGCCAGCCAGGTCTCTCTAACTAGTCAAACCTTGCATGCGGCTCTGCTCTGTTACCCCTTCCAATAATGCACTCAAACACGGTTACCAGCTTTCTGTTGCCAGCCAGGTCTCTCTAACTAGTCAAACCGTGCATGCGGCCCTGCTCTGTTACCCCTTCCAATAATGCACTCAATCACGGTTGCCAGCTTTCTGTTGCCAGCCAGGTCTCTAACTAGTCAAACCGCGCATGCGGCTGTGCTCTGTTACCCCTTCCAATAATGCACTCAATCACGGTGACCAGCTTTCTGTTGCCAGTCAGGTCTCTCTAAACGTTAAAACGGGCCGTAGTGCGACCCTTCATCAGACATAGGGGGAGGGACTTCGAGGGTTGTTTGGAGGCCCCCCAGCCCACATACCATGGCACATACTCCCACCCATGACAAAAGACCTTGTGAAGCAGGGGTCCCTTTTGCTTTCTAGTGTGTCATCCCTGTTCAGACATGTGCCTTGGTCTGTAGTCTCTGCAGTGTCGGTCTGAGCAGGTTTTGCACTTTCTACTGGTTGAAGTCCATGCTGTCTGTTGTTTCCAGTGGCATGGATTCATACTGAACGGTACCTTGTTATTTATTGTCTAGATGTAAATATGTGGTGTTGGGTGTTTCCTCTGTACCTTTCAGTGGTTGGGCATGGGTGAGTATCTGCTGCTGACGTCCCTTGAAGCTTGTATCTTCCCGGATCAGCTCTCTGTGAATAATGGAGCTCTTGGGACGGATGAATCCGCCTCTGCCCCAGGTCTCCCTGTTAGCGCGAGGGGCTGGGGGCTGCTGAATGTACTCTTGGCTGGATGGAGAGGCTGGGCTCCTTCGGGCAGCATAAACTACATCAGGAGACAGTGTGCTGGGGCCGCAGAAATGACCGTAGCGCCTCCACAGAGTTTGCACATAGTGGGCGCATATACTCAGTTGTTCCAGCAGTTCCTGTCCTTCTCAATACAGGCTTTGCTCAGAATGTCTTCTGTCGCTGGCCTCTGTAGGTGGAGCGGGAGTCGCACCAAAAGCTGGACTTGGAGCAGCAGCTGTGCTCCGTGGTGCAAGAGAACGAAGCGCTGCGGGCCCAGGTGGAAGGGCTGAGAAGAAAGGTGCTATCGCTGGAGGAGCGGAGCCGCGAGCTGATGGAGCAGGTGAGCCAGACTCTGGCAGGGCCGAGCCCACCATTCATCCTTGAATCTTGTGACTGTGTGGGGGGGGGGGTAAAGCCAAGGGCGTAGGGGTTGATGAGAGTTTGGCAGAGAGCGTGTTCCGTCGCGAAGGCCTGGAGCGCCTTCGTTGCCAAAGTCAAGGTCCAACCACCTGATTTAGAGGCGGGTGGACCCGAAGTATGTTGCTGTCGGTGCTAACTCTGGCTCCATCGCTGACATACTCCTCCGGCGGCCTGGTGGAGTGCGACCCCTCGGATGTTAACCTCCAACCGCCTGCCCATTTAAAAGGAGGTGATCAAATGGCTTTTTTGCTGTCCATCCCGTCCAAGTAATACCGGGGGTCAGGGACAGTGGGAAAAATGACCCTCACACCATGGGAGAAAACTCCATTGGGGGTGGGGGGGCTTAGTTTTTTTTTTTTTAACACGACAACATTTTTTGCCAATTAATTGATTTGTCCGCGGGCCTCTAAATATGGTGGGCGGAGGTCCCTTAGGATGATGGGGGCAATACCCTCCCCCACCCCGATGGAGTACCCATGCTCTAAGTCAGCCCCTTAGACCACATAGTTCACCATAGTTCATCAGTCCGTGAAGTATGGGTCTAGTGAACCCTGAGTCACGTGGAGGGTCAGAAGGCCCCAGTCCCCGCTGCGATGCACCCCACCAGGACAGCCCAAACGTACGGCAGCTCCAGACGGCAAGACCTATTCCCCTTGCAGACTCCATCCAGAGGCAGAACTCTACTCGCATTGCACTTACTCATTGGGCCAGGGCATCCAAACGGGCACCCCTCGCCCCCCCAGAACTCCTGCTGAGCGAGCAAACCTACAACGAATGTATGTCGTTACGAATTCCGTTATAACGCATGCCTTTACCACGCATGCGTTACAACGGAATGATATTTCCTCGCATAATCTTTCCCACGAATATTCCTTTACCACGCATGGTAACGGTACCACTCTTGGTAAAGGTTATACCCCTCCCCTGTTCTCTTACGTGATCCCCCTTCCCCCAATACTTTTTATTATTACCCCTGCCCGTTACCCTCAATTTATATATATATATTTTAAATTAGTATTTCCCTTACCTCTTCACGTCGTCTCTACGTTCTTCCTTTGTGACTGACATTATATGTCTTAAATTTGAAGCGTCATTTCCTTTCACATAAAACGACGTCGATTTCCTCTCCTTCCCCACGTTATTTCATTTTTTTTGGAAAGGGGGGATCCCCCTTTCTTTTCTCATTTTTTATTTTTTATTTTTGGGGGTAATTTTTGCCTTTAACTCGCGTCTTCGCCAACACTAAAAAAGGACTAAATGGGACGAGGAAGAAGACGTTCCAGCTTGCGTGGTAAAGACGTTTGTGGAAGGAATACGCGTTGTATAGACGTTTACGTGGTAAGTGTACCGTTGTAAACGTAACGCGTGGAAATGCCTTCGTGGTAAAGGATGTTTCCCACCTAGAACCAATCTGCGAGAGATACCAAAGAGGGTAAGTGATTGGCGAATGTGCGCCGTGCAAAAAACACAAGACATAACATTACATTTCTACTCCCTCTGTTCTCATCACCCCTGCTTCTGCGATCAGTTAGAACTAAGATGGCCAGCTACACCCAGTGACTACTTAAAAAGCTTCTGGGAGGGACACGATCATACATCCTCGGGCAGGATTTCTAATCCTCAGTTCATTCCTTGGTGCTGCCAAGGCTAGACCCAGGAAACTTACTCCTCACTGGTACTCCGTGCACCCTGGCCCTCTGGAAGCAGACATGCCTGCTACGGCCTGCCTGTAATCCACCAGGCGCCACTTTGCTGGATCAGCCCAGTGTTTAACATCTTTACGTGGCCACAGGAGATGGCAGGTCAGGTGCATTTAGAAAACGACCTGCTCGATGCCTGGAGTACCACGAGCCCCCGTCCTCTAAGAAGCACAGAGACACTCCTTAAAGAAACCATGACCCATCCCTTCTCATGATACTAATCTGGAACTTTTACTGCCTCCCACGAACTCTTACTCCAGTCTCGTGCTGCGTCTACAGTGCAAGCCACTGTACACAACACTCAGTTTAAGACTTATGCTAGACCTGCAAATGTAACGTTTTTACTTTATCAATGTTAGCACTGTTTCTTTCTAAAGCGCTCTACCGCCTCCCAGTGTTTGGTTCGTTTACTACATAATTCAGAATATACACATACAAATCAGCCGGCTCTCTGAAATACCAGCAGGTTTGAAAATATAACCTTCACTTTTCTTTAAAACCTACTGATCTGTTTTTTAAATATTCTCTAAATATGTTTATTACTAGACACACCGTAGCTATCCCCTTTGTTTTAAAAATTAAGTCCCTCTAACAAGGAACTCTTGAAGTACCATCATATTCCCACAGTACAGAATGAAGAAGGGAATATAAAAGGGACCAGGCGAATGACGTGAAAACCACACGAAACAAAACCGATTTCTGTTTTCTCTCTACCCACTGAACAACACAGCAAAACAATCTCTCACGCATGCTTTCTTTCTGATCAACAACATAATATCCTCTTCCTTGTCGAAGTCCTACAGCTTTAGTGAGTCTACCTCACGAGACAGTCTCTATTGTGTTGAACCCAAAAAGAAAAAAACCCTCCCCACACCTGAGAAGAGTAGTACAACCCGGCTTACCCACAATCCCTCCTGTGTTATTACTAAAGCTGGCAGGAAGTCCAGGCCAAGGGAATTGTTTGGGCGAGGGAGGGGCGCGATAGGGCGATTACCAGTGAGTAAAGAGGGCGTTTTAACTATTATATAGACGCCACCCCGAAAATTCAGTCATCAATAAATGCTTAAACCATTATCAGAATAACTTCCATTGGGATTCAGTCTCCATGCCACGTGCTAGTCAGGCCTCCAGGAAATCACTCCTCAGTTCACATTCTCAAGGATATTTTTGACCACTGCCACAGAGTGAGAGTCCAGCCCACTCCATTAATGGGACCAGCCTGGATGGTGTCCATGGAGACGCTGAGCCCAAGCCAACCCAGGACTTTGAAGCTGATGACCTCCTGCTTCCTTTATTCCGTTCCTTTCTGTTTAACTTTATCGCCTTTGACTCACCTGGAGGCGATGCGGCTTCTCCCCTAAGTAGGCCGTGTTTCTTCCAAGGAGCTTGGCTCCACTGCTTGAACAGTGTTTGAGGCTAAGTCAAAGAGTGATTATGTATATGGAGCTCAGTTATCTCCCTTGTGCAAGAAAGCCCCAGGCACCTCCAGCACATGCTCCTCTTCTTTAGTGTCTCCTCTCAGCTCACATGGTGTCTGATGCCCTCTCTTGCAGCTCATCCAGTCTCAGCGTGACTCAGAGGATGTGCGGATGCTGAACCGGTCGCTCCGCGCGGAGCTGGAGGAGCTTCAGGAGGAGGCCTTCCTCAGTCACTCTGGACCCCAGGACACCTCCCTCCTGTCCGAGATGGAGCAGAGCATGGAGCGGGAGAGCTGGTGCAGCGAGCGGCAGCAGGTATGGTGGAGCTGGGAGTGGCGGGGAAGAGGAGGGCTCTGGAGAGAACTGAATTAAACCTCTATGGTCACTGTAGGCACCTTCAATTATCCATGATGACCCCACAAAGCCTGGCTCTACAATGTCCATGGTGACTCCCCACTTTCAGGTCTATTATTTGATGTCCATGGTAACCCCACAAATCTATGTCTCATAAATGTGTGTATTGTGAATCCAAGGTACAAGGTCTCTGCAAAATTCTATTGTGAGCTCACAGACCCAGGCCCCTACAAATGTTCATATGACCCCACAGTTCCATGCCCTATACATTAGCATGCGCCCCAAAGTTCTAACTCTTGATAAATGCCTGTTATACAACAAAGAGTGAGGTGTCAATCGAATTCCCAGAGTGTCCCACAGGCTTAGGTCTATGTAGATGTACGCTGTCACCTTAAAATCCCAGTTCTGTCGGTGTCCCTGGGGGCTCTGCGGGTGCAGCCATAGTCGATCCACAGCTCCAGGTCCTAATGGATGGAAATTGTAATCCCACAATTCAGATCTATGTGGGTGTCCACGGTGACTTCACTGTTGCATGTCCAGTCGATATAGGCTTCAAGAAGGGGCGAGCAGACAAAGAGGGAAACAGATCATGGTTTCTTCAGGTGATGATATACACACAGGAGGAAAAGACACATACGCCCAGGTCCTGCACTAAGTTAAATATTAAAATCAGCTGTAAATGAAAGACCTAGTTTCTTGCAGACTAAACATGCACTCTACACACCAAGCAAGGGAAGAGTGTGTAGTGCATACAGTGAAATTGTATGAAACCCACAATTGCATGAAGCTATGAAGACACAGACCCGTATGTCTAAACAATTGAAAATATGCAGAGGTGCTGCATGTGCACTGAGGCGTGACGTGACGAACAAATGAGCAAAACCAGTCTGAGCTATCAAAAGGCACTGCAGTCCAATGGTGGCTATCGTGCCCTCTATGACAACCACAAGTCTGTAGGATTCTTCAATGCACTAAATTCATGAACATTTAGCAAAATTCTGAAGTCACAAGTGTCGACGTTTTGACCTCGGGGACAACTGGACTGGTACCAGCCCGAGGTGAATGAATAGCAGGTTTTCGTAAAATCAAGAAGAGAGTGAATCGAAGTAAGTGGCTTCTCCGGATGCATCAGATCTGCTGGTGAAGAGTGGGAAACGGAGAGGCCGCATTGATGTCTTCTTTACCATTCAGTATGCTCTTGGAGACTTTTTCTTTTGCTCCATAAATATACATTAACCTGAAGGAATTATTATTCATTTTTCTGTATACTGGCCCTTTTGATGTCAATGTTGGCCCCAAAAGTTAGCTGTGAATGTCCCTTGTAACCCCACAGTTTCAGATCCTGGTGGATAATTATTTTAGATATTATAGGCGGATATTTATTTTGAGGTCATAGTTCCAGTTTCTTGCTGGGATCCAGGGTGTCCCCTCGGTTGCTGGTCCTTAATGTCTGTCTGTCTGTCCGTCCGTCCGTCCGCAGTGAACCTGCTATTCCTGGTCTTATTGATGCCCATGGTGTCCTCACAGTGTCAGGACCTTCTAGATGTGTGCTTTGACTGCACAGTTCCAGGCCACTGATGACCACATTGTTAAAGGGTCTTGTAGCTGTCAATGCTGCCCCTTCAGTTGCAGGTTCTTTTGATGTTCCTAATGTGCCGACCAACTTGTGGTTTCCAGCGTCCCTCAGCAGGGTTGTGCGCACCTTAATGTGCATCTGTTCGAGTTTTCTGACCTTGGAAGAGTTCATCTTCATCCCGCAAGTGTTGATATATTCACCTCGCATCACCCAGGGCCATTGTGAAGATGTCATAGACTTCTTTAAGGCTAAGATCTGCAGTAGCCTTGAATTCACCAGTAGCAATTCAGCACAACACCACTTTAACCTCTCTAACAAGTAATGGACCATCATCATGTTAAACTCCAGCAGTAGGTAGATAATGTCCAGCTACACATCTGTTAGGGAACAAAGGGACATATTTACTACAAACTTGCGGAGCACAGTGTTACGCCAAAATTAGTAATGCCGCGCTCTATCAGTTTCAAAACACAGGGATGCGCCTTATTTACAAGAATGCAGTGCACCCCTGCGTTTCTCCTAGCGCTAAAATAGCTGCCTAGCGCCAGCACAGGCACCCTAGTGCCATGTTGCAAGGGTGCCAGCGCTGCAAGGGTGATAGCCTATGTGTAGTAAGGGACTCCTTCCTGAACATAAACAATCTTTACAGGTGATTTGCTGTTCCTATGTGTGCTGCAGAACGCAGCACTCATGGAAAGAGCAAAATACGGGGTGAAATGAAACATTTTTCCTCGTATCTTCCCAGGCGATATTTGTGGCCCTCCCATATTTTGTAAATATGGGACAGCGTGAAAAAGCAATGGGTGTTGTGGCGTAACGCGCACTGCAACACCCATTACACGCCCCCTTTTCACCCTAAGTGCTGTGTGAATTAGGGCATTCACCACCTTGTAAATAAGGCGAAGGAGTTAACGCCATCAGAACGTTGGAAAAAGTGACGTTCTGGTGGCTTTAACTACTTGTAAATATGCCCCAGAAATACATACCAGCAGACAGAAGAAGTAATCGTAGTAGGATTTGGTTCAGGGTCTCCTCCTGTCAAGGGACCTTCTAAGTAGGGGCCCTCTCCCCTCCCATCTCGTCCCAGAAGGCAAGGAATCTGGCATCATTCCAAATTGGGACCTCAATTTCACTCCACCATTCAATGCAGTAGCGAAGAAAACAAATTTACAACTTTAGCTCTGCTGGAGAATCGTCCCTCTACTAAACAAACCACTAAATAGGGCAAGCACATGCTCTTGTCTGACTTGACTACTGTAACATACTACTACTACTAACAAAAATGCGTATCCCCACAATGCAAACAGTGTGATCATGTTATACTAGGCCTGAAAGCTCTCCGGTTACTCCAAGTTTAATTCCGACTCCAGTTCAAAGCACTGTGTTATGCACAACGCAATGGACCTGGCTATATTCAGAAACTGGTAAATAAATGGTATTGCGCACACCCGCTGTTTACTGGAAGAATATAAAATTGTACGCTAGCTTGCCGAGTGAACTATGTTTTAGTATGTGTGGGCGTGCTGGTCAGGAATGAGGTTGCCTCCCGCATAGACTAAATAGTTTTTAGTGCCAGTGTACCAGGCCAAGTGGCAGTGTACACTTGCACGATCAACTATAATCAGAAACTGGCATGCCACTCTGTTCCCCTGCAGGAACTGCCATCTTCTGCAGTGCATCTGAAAACCAACATTCCTGAAAGAGACTAACGTATGGTGTAAAATCCTTGGTGGTCCATGGTCCAAAACTTTGGAATAACCTTAGCCCTCAACTCTGAAAGGAAGCTTGCCATTTCCAGTGCAGGAAACGCCTGAAAATCAGACATTTCAGGCAGGTTTTATTGAAGTCCAACATCTTCGTGGGAGCCTGATGTCAGATATCGGTGCATTCTACACATTTTTCTGGACTCTAACTCCCATCTTTTGTTACATTGTTCTTTTTTCTCTTCTGTTCCAGTAGCCTGGAGTGACCTAAGTGATTTGTAGTACTTTAGAATATTTCTAAATAAATAATTACCATCACCCATTTGATGAGGATTTCTAGTATTCATGCAGCTTACAAAAATTGACTCTGTGCTCAGATTTGGTTAGCTTTGTGAAGCCCAAGTGAAGAAGGCACTTTACATTTTTATAAGCTGGGATTGTGTTGTGGAAGGTTGTCCGCATTGGATTTGTATGTAAATGTACCCTTTAATGCTTCTGCTGTAGTCGCGAAAACACAGTAAACTGTCACTCTCTGCAGGTATCAGCAGAAATTCAAGCAGTGCGACAGGAGTTGGAGACCAGTGAGGGAACGCCAGTCCCGCCCTATGTGATGGTGGCACAGTCCATGCTGGCTGACCTGGCACAGAGTCTGGAGGAAGGGATACTTGCTAACCAGACCTGTGAACAGTCTCGCAGCCAGAATCTGCAGGAACAGGTGTGTTTTTAGGTTAAGCTTACCAGAAAGTGGAAGCTGCCTGGTTGTCAAAAGCCTATTGTGAACTTACCAAGAACTTATAGGGGTTTACAGCCCACCCACTGCTAGCTACTGGTTGGCTTTATTGTCTCTATCATTTGCCTGTTTCTTACTCGATAACTTTCTCTGTCTCAGCTTGTCCATCATATGTTTGTCCCTCCCTGGAGAAATACCTATTTCGCTAATCATCGCTGTGATTGGCTGGCCTATCCTTCCACTCCTCACATTTATGGAACTACTTTTTTCTTTTTGCTAAATCATCCCATTAGAATCCCTGTGTTTTCCAGCTCTCTACCTTGTGTGCTTTTCCACCTTGCCCTCCACACTGCGTTACTGTCTGTGCTTCTTCCTTGCCTGTGTTGCTCTCACTCGTATACTTCTTTTCCTCCTCTCACGCCCACTCCGTATTGATTTCCCAGCCATTACTCACACCCACATCTTTCTTTTTTTTAATATATATTGTTTTCTTGGGTAGAGTCAGGCAGTTAATTACCGCCGGCGCCTCTGCCTTATTTATTTATTTTTATTTATTTAAGAGTTTTATACGGTGCTAGCAAGACCCGAAGGCATCAGAGCGCTTTACGACAATATATCGTGATGCAATCAGTTATACAGTATTACAATAAACAGCATTGACTTGTGTCGAACCTTTTTCAGGCGACCTTGAGAGCGAGTCAAAAAGCAGGCGATGTAAAGCCTTCTTATTGAAGTGTCTATGTTCTGCGCTGTGCTGGATTTCTTTGGTGGTGTAGCTTTGACACATTGTGAGGCATCTCTCCATTCAGAAGAGGACGGTTGAGGAGAAGGTCTTTGAGCTGGCTTTTGAAGTTTACGAAGGAGGGATTAGTCCTCATGTGGACTGGTATCGAGTTCCAAATTTTGGGCGCATTTCTCGAGAAGGAGCAGGACTGGGTTTTTTGTTTGCAAGTTTTCCGTGGAATGAGAAGAAGAGTGTTGATGCTCCTGAGGTTCCTCGTTTGACCTGCCTTTTTGAGTTTGGAAGCCAGGTAGGACGGTTTACTGGTGTGAAGAGCTTTATTTGTGAGAAAAGCAGTTCTGTAGTTGGCACGCAATTCGATTGGGAGCCATTTTAGCTCTCTTAGAGAAGGAGAAATGTGGTTGTATTTCTTTACTCCAGTGATCATCCTGGCAGCTGCATTTAGAGTTGTTCTGAGGGGAGCTAGGTGAGATTTTGCCGTGCCCGTAAGTGTAGCGTTCCCGTAGTCCAATCTGGACAGAACCAAGGATTGTGTGGCCAATTTAAGGTCAGTGGGGGGGATGAAGGGTTTTATTTTGTTGAGTAATTTTAGGTTAAAAAATCTGCTCTTTGCTGAGTTCTTGATGTGTTTGTCCATGTTTCGGCTTGGGTCAAGAGTGATTCCCAGGGATTTTACAGAGTTTGCCAGGGTGAGATTGCAATTAAGAGTGTCAATGGATTTTAGCCATTCTGTGATTAGAGGGGTATGCTCCTTGTTGGATATGAAGAGGACCTCCGTTTTGTCTTGGTTGAGCTTTAGGTGGTTGTGGGATAGCCAGTGTTGGACTTCTTGCAGAGCGTTATTTAGTTTCTGAACGTCTCCAATTGAGGAAGTTTCTAGGTAGATCTGGGTTTCGTCTGCATAGAGGTGGAAGGGGATGTTTGCTTTTTTGAGTATGGAGGTGAGGAGCTCCATGTAGATGTTAAAGAGTGATGGGGAAGAGAACTGACCCTTGTGGGACTCCCCTGGTTATTGGGAGGAGATCAGACGTGAAGAAGTACATTTTTATTCTTTGTGAGCGGTTCTGAAGGAAGGAGGTAAACCATTGTAAGACCACCTCATTTGCAACAATTCTCTCTTGGAGTGCATTTAGGAGCAGATTGTGATCAACTGTATCAAAGGCTGCCGATAGGTTAAGGAGTATGAGTAGGCAGCCACAGTCTACATCAAGTGAATTGTAGACATCATCTATGACGTTCAGGATCGCTGTCTCTGTGCTGCAACCTTTTCTGAAGCCTGATTGGTGAGTATCTAGAAGGTTGTTGCTGTCAATGTGTTGGTTAAGTTGGAGGAGAATACATCTTTCCAGGATTTCGGGATAGGAGAGGGAGATTAGAGACCGGTCTGAAGTTGTTGGGGTTGTTTGGGTCGGTGTCTGCATATTTTTAATAATGGCATGACTTGCCCGATTTTTAGACAGTCTGGCATGATTACAGTACTCAAGGAGCTATTTATAATCTTGGCCCAAAGGGTGAGGTTGAGCTTTTTAGCCAGTTGGGCAGGAATAGGGTCAGCTATGTGTTAAGAAAGTTTGGACCTGATAATCATTTCCGTGATGACTGCTTCGGAGATGGGGTTGAATGACTTCCAGCTGCACGGAGGGTGCCAAGGGGGGGTTGTTTCCCTCGTTGCTAGGAGGCGGGTTATTGTTGGATGACAAGAGGTGGTCATCGAGGGAGCGTTCAATCTTGGTGATTTTGTCGTGAAAGAACTTGGCAAAGGTGTCACATAGTTCTTAGGAAGCCTGCATGGTTGATGCGGGAGCTTTAGTTGTTTGTTGTTTGATGATGTTAAAGAGTTCTTTGGGATTTTTGGTATTGTCTAGAGCACTACGGAAGAAGGTAGGCTTTTCGTTCTTGATATGCATTTTATATTTCACGCGTTCTGATTTAGGTTGGTCAAGGTGGGTTGAGGACGGGTTGTTCCGCCAGAGTTTTTCTGCAGCTCTGAGATGTCTTCTTTCAGAGTTAAGGTCTGTATTGAACCAGGCTCACGATGGGTTGTTCCTGACTCTTCTTTGCTTCAGGGGGGCTACTTGGTCTAGTATGGTTGTCATTGTTGTATTGTAGGGTGTAGTGAGCTCAGTTGTAGATAGGTCATTCGTGTTGAGGGGAAGTAGTGTTCTTACCCTTTCTTCCAGGTCATCAAGGGGAATCTGTTTTAGATTTCCTGACCTGTGAAGGGCATCCTGTGGACGGGGAAGGCAGTGAGACAGATGGTTGATGTGAAATAGGATGGTGTGGTGATCTGACCAGTCGACCGGAAGGATGTGGTCGATAGTGACTGTATCTTCCTGAGCTATAATGGCATCTAGGATTGAGCCTCTATTATGCGTTTGTTCTGTGCAGTGTTGGATAAGGTTATTGTTGAGAAGAAGTTTGTTTAGGGATTGGATCAGGGTGTCATTTTCATCATTCCAATGTAGGTTGAGATCCCCTAGTATTATGTTGTTGGAGTCTGAGTTAACAGTGTGTTATCAGGGAGTGTTGCCTGGCGGATGGTAGAGGAGATGGCAGTGTATCGTTTTGTTGTCCTTCGTCCTAATGGTGGAGGAAAGATATTCAAATGTATTGTAGGAGAAGGAGTCTATTTCGGTTATGGAGATGTTGCTCCTGTGGATGATTGCAATACCCCTGTCATGATGGTTCTTTCTGTCTTTGTTTATGATTGAGAACCCGGGGGGGGGGGGGGGGGGGACAAGCATGTCAAAGATTGGTAGGGAGGATTCGTTCAGCCAAGTTTGTGATGAACGCGATATCGATGTCGTGAGTTAAGATGGTTTCCGCCAGTTCTGTTGCGTGTTTGGTCGCGGATCTGCAGTTTATGAGCATGCAGTGGGTCGTTGTCTTGTTGTCAGGTTTCTTCAGGGGAGGGGCAATGGGTATGTTCGTGAGGAGGGCTGGTGGTCTCTTCGTTCTTGGTGTGATGTGGTCTCTCCCAAATCCTGTGATTACCTGGATCTTGGAGCTGGGGATGCTGGTTGTAGAGGAGTCGTAGGAGTTGGCAAGATCGGTTGCTTCTTTCATGGACATTGCGGCGCTTGTTCTTTTGGGTCTCTGAGGCTGGTTAGTGAGGGGGTTGAATTCCATTTGTGTGGCTGTGGCTTGTGAGAACTTGGGTGTTTGTTGGAGTCAGAAGGAGGGGAGTGTAAGCGTTGGATAGGCTCCAGATGTGTGGATATGTTCAATAATAATTTGCTAAGGCCCTGTACTATTATCACTTGTTGGCTTTCCACCAGAGAGAGTCTTTGAGAAATATTCAGTGAGGAGGAGGTAGGAGAGTTTATGTTCAAGGTGTCTTGTGCGGGACAGTCTAAGGATGGAGAGATTCTGTCGGTTAGAGTATGGGTTATGGTGTCATTAGTACCTATGTTACTCCTGTGGTTTGCCTAGGCCATGTGGTGGGAGTACTCTTGTTGTGTTTTAGGCAATGGTTTTTTGAGTACTCTTGGGTGTTGAGAGTTGGGATACTTTGGTTGTGTGTCGGCTCCCCTGGTTGTCTGTGTGGATGAATTTCTAGGCAAGGGAAGGGAGGGGCAGGGGTCGGAGGGAGGATGGGGAGTTTTCGCAGAGCCATACCTCAGAGATGCTCTGGATGAGAATTGTTTGGTATGGGATTGGGAAGTTGTGTAAGAGTTGAGAGGGTGGGGTCGGAGGGGGTGAGATTAACCTTGGTGGGGTGAGTCTGGAGAATGTTATGTGACTTCATGTGAGTCTGGAGATTGTTATGTGAATTCGTGTGAGGGGATGGTAGGTTAGGGGAATGATGGATAGGGGATTATGTGATTTGTTTAAAATGTAAGTGAGTGATGGCGTTCCGTAGTGTGTGGAATAGGGAGTCAAATGAGTTTAGGTTGGTATTGTTGGCTTGAATCAGGACTATTCCGTTGCTGTAGATGGTAGCTTAGGTGTTGACGCTGTGCGAAGGGTGATTCGCGTTAGAGATAGTCAGTTTGCAGCAGAGAGGGGTGGTAGACAAAACAACTACCACCCCTCTCAGCTGCAAACAGAAACTCTCATCGCCGATATGTACCACTGCTCTCCAAAGGCCAACAGAAAATGGCTCTCATCTTCCACACCCAACGGCCCGTCGAAATGGAACACCATATTCAGATCCCACTTCCACATATACAAATATGTGAAAGTGGGATCTGAATATGGTGTTCCATTTCTCATCTTGCACACCCAACGGCCCGTCAAAATGGATCACCATACTCCGATCCCACTTCCACATATACAAATATGTGGAAGTGGGATCTGAGTATGGTGGTCCATTTCGCGGGACATTGGGTGTAGAAGATGAGATCCATTTTCTGTTGGCCTTTGGAGGAGCAGTGGTATATATCGGCGATAAGAGTTTCCGGGAGTTGTATAATCAACCTATGTTTGAAGCTTCTTTTTGCTTTGTGTGAGAGATTAGGAGGGAAGATGATGGCGAAAGAGTTATAAAAACAGCACTTACTCATCTATCTTGGCTCGGAAAAATAAAAAGATATGGTACCCGCATTATATTGTAGGCGCTCATGCCAAGCTGTACAGCATCACCTAAAGGCACTGGCAAAGGGTCCTAAAGGCGACACCGATTGGCTTTGCTTTGCCATTTCTTGTTTTCAGAGGGCGATCTTGCTCTTAAACTGGTTAACATGGTCATCAGTGGGGAAAAGAAAGTTGGGCTAAATATACTGAACACCACTAGATGAGTGGGTAGTTTGAAGAGTAAAAGGAACAGCAAAATATGGTAAAGGGACATTTTGTCTGTCTAGAGCACTTCTATATCACTGAAAGTCAATGTAGTGTGGGCGCAGTCTCTCTTCTGTCAACAGAGGACTTGACAGTTCGAGGACTCAACCTGACTGCTATGCCAAGAGACAGCCTTGTTGTCTAAGGGCCTGATTTAGAGTTTGGCAGACTGGTACCCTAACACAATGTAACAGATATCCTGCCTGCCTTGTTGTAAGAGCATTAGGATATAATGCACTTGTAATAAGGTAGATGAGATATCTGTCATGCTTGTGATGGAGTAACCCACCCCTCAATCTATAAATCATACCTTAAGAGTTCCTTCTCACTGCTAAGCCAAGAAAAGATCCTCCTGTCGAAGGGTTCAATGTCACTGATATACCAGGAAATAACTCTTGGTGTCAAAGGGTTCACCGCACTGATTTACCAAGAGACAGCAATGCTGTCTACGGATTAATATTCACAGTGGTACCGAGTGAGGGCTCTAATGTCTAATGGTTCAATCTCAATGCAGTACCACGACACTGCACTGATGTCTTTAGGATTCAGTCTCACTACTAAAGCAAGAGACATCTCTTCTGCCAAATGCATTCCTTATTTCTATACAGGAGGCTTGGCCCTGCACCTCTGCGGCTTCCATGATACTTCCCTTTGCTTCGACCTTTCTCCTGGAGAGTGGTCATACTGCACATAGTCAGCTGTCAGTCACTTCTGTCCTGAATGGAAGCTGCGCTCTAAGTAATTGTCCTTTCATCTCTTTCCCCTATCCTGAGTGATAGCTGAGCTGAATGAGGAACCGCCTTTCACTTCTGCTTTGTGACAAAGTCTATTTGTTCAAGGTGCTTATTACTTTTAACCCGAGGAAGAATTCACTTGACATGCACATAGCTTTGCAGACGTCAAGGCAAAGAAGGGAGGAAATGTGGCCTAATGGCCAGAGCTCCCTATTTTGGAACTGAGGAATCATGTCTGTGCTGCGGAGTCAGCTCAATGTCGAGTGATTTTGCTTAAAAATTGAAATCTGACCAGGTGTAATGTAATCAGGTGTGCATGTAAAACGCTCTAATGCCCTGGGACCAGGTTTTCACGCTATAAAACTGCAAAAAAAGTGTGGGCATACAATGAGAAAGCACAGCCTCTCTGCCACTGACCAAACCATAAAGAGTTTTGTCAACCCTCATAAAGTTCGACTTGGAGCATACCTTTGCATTTTATACTTTATGTATAGGGGACTCAAGGTGTCCATAGTAAGACTGGACATTACACATTTCCTTAAACAGAACTATAGGTGTTGACCCAGAAATGCTACTGTGGAGTGCAGTAAAGCTGGCCTTCCATAACTTTGTGTATTTAAATGTGTCGAGTCTTATTCAACATTGCAGCAACTTTCCTCCAACCTTGGTGTGTGCCCTGCCAAGACAAAGCTATTGGTTTGGAGTACATGACCGATTCCATTTCATGAGTGGATGTTCAAGTGCCTTCATGGGCTTGCCTAGGTTTATCTTAATATACAGAATTAAAGTTGGTTAACATTGAATAAGTGGATGTTTTTCACCAAGGGATTCGGAGTGCCATAAAACAGACAACCAGAGCGAAGCTTGAGTTGTCATTCAGAGCCCCAAGGTGAAAACCTATGCAATTCACTTTTTACCCATCAATAATTCTATGGTATGCATGATCCCCAAAGTCATCTGCCCCCACGTTTAACTGCTAAGCAGGAGCAGAGGAGTAACCTGGAAACAGTACATAACATGGCCTCTCATCCCAGCCTTGGATTCCTTTACAAGCAGCAACAGGTTACCTGCTCTTGCCACATCATGGCAGTGAATTACTAGATTTAGAATCCAGTCATTCACGCTAATGACTCTCTATGAGAGCCACACATAACAACAGACTTCATACCCACTCACCCTAACATAACCTTCTAGGAAGAGTAAGGACTTCCTCTGAGTGCCCTACTTTCACTTTATTTCCAGTTAGATCTCTTAGTTTAAGATCTCGCTCTTTGGAACTGGCTCCCACTGACAGATGAGAGGAAGGGTTTATAGAACTGGTTTTAGATGCTTGTTAGAGGCTTGGGCACCCATATCAAGAGACTCTTTCGCATATTGAACAGGTCAGAAATGTTGTTAATCAACTAATCATTCAATGAGCATCAGTACCAGTGCCTTTCTGCACTTAGTTTCTGTAGATCGTTCCCTGCTAGAAGAACTGGGAACCTCCATTCATTCAGTGCAAAAATCAAATGAATAAAACAATGGACACGAATGATGAAGATAAAAACTCTGGACTGCTCTACCTCCTCCTGTACACCAAAACATGCATATTTTGGAGCAGTAAGAACCAAAATCCATATTTTATTTCCTAAAAACTCCTGACTGGGTGGTATTTATCACACCTAATAAATTCGGACTCTGCAAAGTTGGCTTTGATCAGGTGCAATAAATAACACGTCAGTTACTGTATCACTCGTAATGAGGGCCCAGGTGGAGTAATTCATCCCTTCCCTCTACCGCGATTCTCGCCTCGGTTTTGTGTTCAGGGCCTGAGATAGAATTGCTGCAACATTCGCTATTTTGCCCTCAGAGCTTATGTCGAATACTATGAAAGGTTTACTTGCCTTCTGCCACTTATCTTCTTTTTTGCTTTCTGCAGATCCAGTGCCTCAAAGATCAAGCTGAGAAGAATTTCCAGTTGACCATTCAAGAGCGAGATGATGCCATCACCAAGTAAGAACCAATGCCAACAGTTGACAGAAGAGCAATGTAGGAGGGCTCAAGAATGGTCAAGTTCTGAGGCATCATCGCACTACAAAGCATGCACACAAAAGGCCTTTTACAGGGTGGCAGTCACCATAGTATCATAAGACCCAGAGTTCCTCTTAATAGAACCTAGTATTCAAACCTAGCTTTTTATTTACAAAATGTAGGCGGGGCACCTCTTTATATCTTTAACCTTTGTTGTTTACAGTCAAAATATATTGTTTTGGGCTTGAGGGTCCAATAGGACCATAAGCTGAGCCAAAGCCTGGCATCTGGCTCGAGCCTTCACTGGCTCACCCAACTCTACTTGCTCAACTCTGGCCTTGCCCTACTGATCTTTCACAGGTGCATCTGACATGTGACTGGCTCTGCAACAGACTTTCAGAGGTGTGTCTTAAATGTGACTGACTGTGCGTCAGCCATATGGTAAGTCAGAGGTGCACTTGACATGACTGACTCTGGCCCATGCCCTACCGGCCTGTCCGATATATGCCCAGTTATCCTTTCCCAGCCCTATCTGTCAACGGTGTGCCTGATATGTGACTGACTCTCTTTCATCATTACTGGCCAATCAGGTGCGTAGTTGTATGTGACAAACTGCACTAGTCATATTTGCCATTCAGTTTCCAACCTTTTGTCATCTTGCTTGGTTAAATAAAATCAAAGTAGTACAAACAGCAGCAGCAGTAAACAGCTATAGAAGTGACAATCTTTGGCCACTATTCACATTCACTCTAGAAAATGCTTTGCCACGTCTGTAAACAAAGAAAACAGAATTCCCTTCCTCTGTGGACTCACCTTACTTCAGCACCCATGAAACTGATATTCCTATTTCAGTGGCCAAACTCCATAAGTCGTTACTGACCAGTTCGATCAACTGCTGATTAATGAATGACACAACAATCAAGGGCTGAACTCATACTGCTCACTGTACATATTGCATAAGCTCTGTGAGATAACTAGCACTGTCTCTGCCACACCTGATGAGGTCTATCCCAGTCTTCCGATGATGCCAAATAGGAAACAGGCCACAGATTCTAGTCTATAAAAAGCAATAAAGAATACAGTTATGTTATGTGTAGTTGTAAAGCACACTATCACCTGCAAGGGTATCCTAGAGCTGGTAGGTTGGTTAATTGAAAAGACAGGTCTTCAGCTTCTTACGGAATTCAGGAAGAGACGAGGAGGCTCTGATGTGTAGTGGGAGGCCGTTTCATACTTCAGCAGCAATGTAAGAGAACGCCCATCCACATGATCTTTCTCTGTGTATGCCTGGGATGTATGCGAGTAGGGGTCTGCAGAGAGGAGGTGTTTGAGTGGTTGGTGGAAGGAGATGTGACTCTTCGGTAGGTGTAGCCTAAGTTGTATCGTGCCGTGAATGTGTGTGTAAGGAGTTTAAAATGAGCACATTTTGGTATTGGGAGCCAGTGGCGCTCCTGAGGTGTGGTGTGAGTTCTGTGTGGGAGGTTGAGGATGAATCCGGCTGCCAAGCTCTAGATGGTTTGCAGTTTTCTAGTGAGTTGCCTGGGTATTCCAGCATAGACGGTTTTCCCATAGTCCAATTTGCTGGAGACTACGGCAGAAGTGGCAGTTTTTCTAGTGTTGCTTGGAAGCCATTTGAAGATCTTTCTGTGCATAATCAGGGTGTGGAAGCACGATGCGGTGGTGGCGTTGACCTGTGCGGTCATTTACAGTTTGCTGTCGATGATTATTGCAAGGTTCCTGGTGTGGGTGCTGGGTGTGGGTCCTAGTTCGACTGCCCACCAGTTGGAGTCCCATGATGAGGTGTTCTTGCTTAAATCTCTACTTCTGTCTTCGTGTTGAGCTTGAGACAGTTGGCTTTCATCCAATTAGAAACTTCAGACCTTCAGGCGAAGAACTTGTTTCTTGTGTAGGGGTCTTATCCAAGAGGGAATGTATGAGTTGTGTGTCATCGGCGTAAGGGAGGATGTTGATGTCATGCACACGGATTACGTTGGCCAGAGGGATCATGTTTGCGTTGAAGTAGGTTGGACTGAGCGATGAGCCTTTTAGCGCAACACGCATAAAAGGGGTTGTGGACTGGCGTTTATGTGTGAACCCACAAAAACAATACCCTCAAATTGTTACAGGGTGTACTTGGATTCCAGTCCACTTGTTGCAGATCTTAAAGTCTCTATAAATTGTGAATATGAAGAAGCTATCACTAGACCGCTTTAAGCTTTGAGCATTTAGTCAGGAGCTAAAATATCATAACATTATTACTGGTTATCCCAGACATATGTTCTCGGTTTAACATTCCATGAAATGTAGCATATAACATATATACCAGAAGCAAGCAATTTTTGTGCCCATTTTAGCACTGTGGCCTGTCACAATCTTATAGTTGCGAAGTAAAACAGAGTACAAAACGGTATCACTTTAGGGCGAATAACGCCTAAATCACAACTACCGCAAACATCGTTTGCACCTATTTTTAACACTACCAAATGGCCTAAATGAGATCCTTATGGGATCACATAGATTCTGATATTGATCTGATGCCCTAAGATAGTTCCTAGAAGGTGCCGCTAATGGAATCACAATTAATTTTCTCTTCATTTTACAGGAAAACAGCAGTGGAATTGGAATTGAGCAAATGTCGCTCGGAGCTCAGTTCCCTGAACAAGCAGCTGCTTGAAACCATACATGAGAAGGTGAAGCTCTCCCAGGAACTGGAGGCCTGGCAAGTAAGATCCTTCTCCCCCTCTACAACCAAAGTGTTTCAAAGAATGGCCTCCCTTTTATGGAACTCTGAATTTCCCTCCTAGTGAACAAGGGTTGAGTGTCAGAAGGAAGGTTAGATCAAATTCCTTACTATCTCGGCCTGCTCTCAAACCCTCACTCCACCAAACACAGCTTCAATTACAGGCAATCACAGACATGCTATGATGTGGATAAAACACCTACTGCAGCAGACACTACCACACTCCGGCATGGAATTCTCATGCAGATGTTAAGGATTCTGCTCACTCAGGTCCTCAATCAGGCATACTGTTATCCACTCCGAACTGATGATGATTTCACTCGCTTAGTCATTCACCCTGTGCTCACATTCACATACCATATGCCCTTTCTAATTGTCCTCTCTTCCTAACCTGCCTCAAGGTCACCCTGTCACCTCTTGAGGCTGTGCCTGTGTATGTCACCCACCTAAGACCACCCCATTTAGATACACAATTTCCCTTTCATACACCTCGTGCCCTATCTTTGTCTCACCAGTACCAGAGTCTAAAAAGTCTTGTAACCCATCTCAGCAGCACTCTCATCCTGTTCAGGGTTAATACCACTCCGTCTCACCTCAAACCATCTCTTTCAACTCACTTGGACCACCAGCCTCAAACAAACGATGCGTACACTCTCATTTTAGGCTTTCTCCTCTCGTCTTATTCTCTCTCTTTTACCCGCCATGGGCACCTTCTCAAATCACTCATACAGGCCATCTTCACTAATCTGCCACAGGGTTACTCATAGTGATTGACATTACGCTCACTCTTTCATCTAGATCGGGTTCTCTTTAACAACCATCTTAGACCATTAACGGCCTCAATCTGACTCTCTGGGGCTGACTCACAAAGGACCTCCGCACTCGTGGCGGAAGCCCCACAGTTGTGGGGAGTCTCCACACTCGTGGCAGAATCTCCACAATGAGAATTCTCAATGCGGATATTGCGCCACAAGCGCGGAGACTCCTCCATGACTGCGGGGCCTCAGCCACGACTGCGGAGGTCCTTTCTGAATCAGGCCCTTAGTCTTTCTGTCACCCACTGCTGATACTTTCATCCTCCCTATGTCACTCACTCTCACCCATCTCATGCACTTACTATCACCCACCATGGACTCTCTCCTCTTCATCACCTTGGGCTCTCTCCCCTCTTGCCTTGAGGCGCCTATGTTCTCTTTACATTCTCTTGGCCATCTAATGACCATTCTCACTTTCTCAAACTTAAGTTTTTCTTCAGTTTCTCTGAAATACCTATCTACCACTCTCAGCTGATGTGTAATCTTACTCCCACTGAGGCTTACGTTCACTCGCTAAAAGCTATCTTCAAATGTCATGTGCACTTTTCTTATAACCTTGTTTTATCGTATGTCGCACTTTAGGCTCTCGCCCCCACAGCAGGTACCCACCCTCAATGTGCTGAGGCACTGACTACCTCAAAGTCTTTCTCTCTCCCTTTCCTCTTATGCTTTCTATTGCCCACTTCATACTAGCTCTCACATTCTCATCTGTCTTTCTCTGATGCCATCTTTCTCTACTACCAACTCTTGTTTTCTTTACTATCAACCTAGGATTCTTTTCCCTATCATAAGCTCCCCCCAACACGGTACTTTCCCCATCATAACTTTGGATTTAACTCTAGCACACCACAGGAGCCCCCCACATGATGACCACCTAAGACAAGTCTTTCTGTCTGCTGGAACCACTGTAGCACTCTTTATGTATGCGTTCTCCAACTCAGCGTTTCAGTCTGTCTGTTCCACTCATCATCTTCAGCACTTTGGAAAAAGGTGTGCACGGATGGACATGTGTGATCTATTTCTCCAGATATATAGGGGAGGTGGATTCTCGGATCAAGCAAACTTTGTTTAAGAGATGTGGGTTCAAAACACAATAAATAAGTAGCTTGCTAATCTTTACATACTTTGGTCTGGTAACTGCATACTTTACCACGTCTTATTTGTGTCTCCTTCCAGGAAGACATGCAAAGAGTGATCAGTGAGCAGGTCAAGAGCCAACAACAGAGAGAGAAAAACACTGCTTTAGAAGTCAAAGGGATCAACACACATGCCGACTTCCTGCACCGTGCTAAAGAAAAAACCCAAACAGACCGCAAAGGTTTCTTCGCACTCTTTAATTTCTGAGGAGAAAGAGAATTCAAACAGAAGAATCACAGACTTTGATTTATCCTTGCATCAAGGAAAACCAGGCCGCCCTTTTACAGAAATGAGGAAACCAAGGTGAATCTGTAATTTTATGCCCTGCATTAGTGACCCAGAGGGTCTTGTGCTCTGCATTCTCAGGAGGCACTGAACAACCTGTGATCTACCGTATAACCTGCAACCAGGACAGATGGAAAGCCTGGGATCTGGCCCGGCAGTGAGAAGACACTGAGAAACATCTGATCTATTGCCTACAATGACATTTTGAGGAATATGTCATCTACAGATTAAAGCGAGAAAACATTGAGGCACCTCTGACCGATGCCTGCAATGAGATGATGCAAAGTAACCGGTCATCTATTACTTATAGTGAGGAGACCTGGAGGAACGTTTGAGCTAGCCAGGGGTGTGCTAGCTTGGATCCAAAGGTGGGCTGCTTTAAAACAACTTCACCTTCTACAAGCCAAAAGCCAGAAAGCCTTACATTCCTTTCCCTTAAACCATGATCGTATGATAGTGATACCCAAACAGACTTCTGTAAGCATGTTTGCATAGAGTGCAAACTAAGTTGGTGAGCATTGGAGCCTTGCTCTTAGTGAAGGGGAGCAGTCAGTTCAGGATCATGTGCAGTGGGAGAGAGTTATTTTTCTGTTAGTTGGTCCTCGGGGTCAGGAGGCGCATGCATCTACTGGGTATACATCTTTATAGATAATGATGAGTTTATACAGGTATAGTGGAACTTATGACTATCAAGTACATATCTGGCCTTAGGATTCATCCATCATTGTGAAAAATTAAGGACAGACAAAGCTGAAAGTGATTTAAGACGTCCAGTAACCAATAGGGCGAGTTTCCAAGGAAGACACTAAATACTGCACTGGTGACTGAGTTCCCCAAAACTGGAGTAGGACCATTCATTAATGGGTGTTTTTTTTTTTTAAACATTCAAGTACCATGCTGATCATTTTATTTAGGAGAAACCATATTCAGTTCCTTTTCCAGTAGTCAATAAGAGCAGTGGAGTGCACCCCGAAAGAACCAAACCGCTGTTATAAATTTGCGGAACAGAAAGTTAAGATAGTGTCACCCCAACTCCTCAGAATGGGATCCCATGGCCTGTTTCACATAATCAAACAGAAAATATCCACTTCAGATGTAGAATTGTCTTTCTACGAACCCATTGGTTTCCTGAATGGCTTCATAAATTCTCTGTGCTGATTTTTTAAGACTTCTGCCATACCAGTCTTTGAAACAAAAGTCTGGTAGTGTCACAGGTTCTCAAACGTTTACTAAACTGCGAGGCCAAGAATGTCCTAGTGATGGTGCCAGCAGTTCTTTAATACAACTGCCTTTATGACACATAAATTGTCATAGAGAACAAGACATTGAGAAAGTAAAAGTAGTGTTTTAAAAACCCTAGTGTCACAAAAAACGTAGGAGCTGAGAAAAAAATGACCCTAACAATATAGAAAGATTGTGAGCAAATCTTAAATGATCAAAAGTTGCAAGCTAAATATTAAAGGAAAAAGACATCAATAGTTCGAAAAGGTCCTGCAGTACTGAATTGTTCACAGATCAAAGGATGAATTCACACAAAAGGAACTTAGAGGGCCGACCACAATGGGGTTGAGGGTCTCTCATACATTGTAGGTTCTCGATTTTACTTCTAAAAGTAAAAATGTATTAAAATGTCTCAAGCTCCTCTCCGATCTCGGGCTGTGGTCCAGCATATTATACTAGTGAAGATTCACAGGGGTGAGACCGATGGAAAGTGAAGAAACTAGAGGAGCGGTAATATCGTCTCTGTATCAAGGAATCCTGAATCAGTGATTCACTCCATGCAAGGAGGAGACTAGAGGGAAAATGTTATGAATCTATTGTAAAAAGAGAAGTCCAGACCAAAAGCCCTTAGTGTGGTGACTTAAGAGAAACTGAACACAAGAGACCCATTGGATCCTACACTCCATCTGCCACAGAGTGAGGGTAAAAGGGAAAACGTGAGAAACAAATAGGTCAGGAGATAAAGAGGAACTTAAATGCTATACTCCAGGAGACCTTCATTACTCCCAGCGATGAGAATGTCATGAACTACAAACTATATACCCTTTGCGAGAAGACTAAAGAAAACATGCGATAAGCAAACTGCAACAATGAGGCCTAGAGGAACCTGTAGTCCACCTCTCACAGTAAATAAAAGAGAAACTGGATGGGTGGGAAAACCATGCAAGGACAGAAGAGGCAATGGGTCTTGCAAACCCTCCCTACATTGAGAAGATTTAAGTGAACCTGTGATGAATTCACTGCAGCAAGGAGACCCAGAGGAACCTGCAGCATATAGGAACAGGTGGAAGATCCAGAAGAAGCTACATTCCTGCCCCTCTTCATTATTATTGCATTAATTGTGTGAGAAGCTGCCCTAGAGCCTGTGAAACAATAGAGGCTGGGGTTTTGTCACATTGTCAAATAGTGATTTCCCACCTCATGGAGGGATTCTCCATTGCTTATAGATTGTATATTTTTTGTAATAAATTTGTTTGCAATGCCTGTTGCCAGTTTCTCTCATTCTTCATAAGGATTAGTTAATACAATATTGAGAGCGAAAGTATGAATACGCAACTCCTAGATTTCCACCCTTCCTTTTACTCATCACAATCAGGGTCTGAGAAAGTGTTTCCAGAAGTGAATCATACTAGGAGTATCTTGGCGCATACCCACTATCTATTTTCAAGGAAGACCCATTTTCTTGCGCTGCCATTAAGGGTGTGTAAAAATATTGACCTAGCAAATTTCGCTGGCAAAATTTTAACAGGTAAAAGATTCATCTCACAACATGGATTTTGGAGGAGAGAGTATTGTATAATTCTGGCAAGATTGTGGATCTCTGCCTCAGTTAAAGTAGGGCACTGCAGGCCAGTGCCTGGAGCTCAGCCCAGCCACCATATACTAACCTTTAATGCTGGCCTCCCTGAGGTATAAATGGTGTCTTGTCTGAGCTTGGTCCTCGAAAGTGGTGCCTCGAAGCCTGTGAGCCTGCTGGAACTTTGCCCTAGATATGAAGGGGCGCCCGTGCCTGGGGCCATACCCATATGCCATATTCCAGTCATTCATGTGACCTTACCAGAGGTATAACTGGGTCCTCATTTGATCTTGGCACCCCAGGGATGCTTAAGAGTCTTTTTTGTCCACTGGACATGAGTTAGTTATTAATGCGTGGGTCCCAGAAGACAAACTGAGGTCTCGGGCCCTTGGGACGAGCTGGAACAGTTTTTAAACAGGCTAAGGGAAGAACAACCCTGAGTAGATGACCGGCAGGAACCTAATCTATCCAAACTAAAATGGGGCACAGAGGTGACATTCTTCTAATCCGTGTACCCTTGGTGACCGGTTTGAGTGGGGAAGGGGCATTGGAAAGATTTAGAGGGATGGAGGCATGTGAGGAAATGTATCCAACCTCTTGATGTCCTGGTTGGACAAAAATAATTTCAACAATGCCTTTACTGGGACTTAAAGAGTAGCACAACCATCTATTCTCACCCATATATGCATATGGCGCAAGACCAGATGGCTGACGGGTGATGGCCATGGCTCTGGGGCAGCCTGTTGTAAACCCTGTGACACGTAGGGGCAGTTCGGACCTCATGTAGAGCTTAGCAACACAGGAGCCTTTGAATCACAGCTGGGTTCTGGACCCCTAACCTGGGTGCGGAGATCCACAGTTAGTACATTCCATTCCCACAATACTGAGCTTTATATATCTTGCCTTCCAAAAAATTGTATGTAAACACTGGCTGACACAATATTGTGTAGGGAGGGATATGTAGGTGAGTATAGTTTTATTCTTAAATTCCACGCCTGCATAGCTTGAGATGTGAATTTAAGAATAGTACATCTAAATTTATCGGTAAATACTCACCTTCATAGTACTGTGGAAGTCGATAATGTGGATAAAATATCTCTGCAGGATAATATTTTGTAACTTGAGCTTGTGATATGCATCCGACCATGACTGGAGCTATGACCTCTCTGCACACAATGGCTTGGGGCTGTCTCTCAGAGCTATAACTGGAGCCCTACCAGACATTTTGCCCAGGATAAGCCAGGGGGCACTGCTGGGCTCCTGAAGCCCTGCCCTAGGTGCAGACGGCTACCCTTGGTGAATTGCTGGAGAACAGGCCCAGGTACCATGCATGGCTGCTTACCGAAGCTCTAACTGGAGTTACTGTTAGAGCCTGTTACTGTAGCAGCAGCTGCTGCTGTAGTAAAGTGGTAGGGTGGGGATAGGGGCTGGGGTTGGGTTTTAAAAATAAAATAGAAAACCTTACCTGCTGCTGCCAGCCGCCTTGTTGCTCTTCTGGTCCCAGAAGTGGATGGGCTTCACTGCACAGGCTCCCCACCCAATCCAAGCGCTGCTCTCATGCTATACCTAGCATGAGAGCAGCACCTGGATTGGCCTGAGCGGGATGGTTTAATGCTCGCTCAGGCGCAGGGTGCTTGCAGCTTTTCTCCAACCTGGCTGTACAACCAAGCTGGGTTGGAGAAACCTAAATGCACATGTCTGTTCAGCCGGCCAAACTGACGTGCACTTATAAGTGCCTACCACTCTTCCCTACTGCTGACATGACTCTCGTCAGCAAGGCCCCGTCGCCGCCCTAACCTCGGCTCAGCTGGCAATAAGGTAAGAAAAATAAAACAATAACATGCCTTTATCATTTTATTTTTCAGTGGGGCAACACTCTTCTGCCATAGCGGAGGTGCTGTCCCTTGCTTGCTGCCCCGCAGAGCCCAAGAGCTCTCCACAGGATTGTGAAGCTCCCTCGATTATACAAAGGGTATCTACAGGTTGCTCTCTAGATATGCAAGGGCTTCCAGGAGCACTAGCACAGTTTTGTTTACAGATTTTCCCAAAAAGGAGATGGGGAACCCCTGCTAAGCTTTTTGAACCTTAACCTGATCATGGAAGGGCATCCAGGTCAGTGGCTGAAGTAAATTCTTAGAGCCAAGGCCTGATAAGGAAAAGTTACATACCAGTATCCTAGTTCTGCATCGTAGGGATCTTCATTGAACTCATAAACTTTGAATAATTCCCCACTGTCTGTGCGTACCCCGGAACACCTTCTTCAGTATGCATTAACAGTTCAGGAAAAAGACACTGAAGAATGTTCATTACTGAAATAGTCTCAGTGTAGTCTGTCAGTGGTGTATATCCCTGCTGAATGCTGTAGGCGGATAGGTTGTTTATGACTTCAATGAAATTCCCTACGATACAGAACTAGGACTACAGGTATATAACTTTTCTTTCTGCATTGTAGGATCTTCATTGATAGCTATAAACTTTAATATAGTAGCAAGCTGAGAGAAAATACCTGCAACGTGGCTGCCAGGTACATTTAAGCTGTGCATTTGTAACGTGCACCAGGAGAAAAAGGGCGCACTGCAGTGAATTAACAGTTCAGAGTACAAAAGAAACAATTGGACGGAATGCTGAACAATACAAACATTCACCCCCAGTCGCAAGGACCCAGCCATATGCAAATTAGTCTTGACCCTGTTCCTTATGCGAACAGCCCACCCTGAACTGCCAAGCCAGGTCTTCCCTGGACCGGAAACATGCATCCTGGGACCGGTTTCAGGGCATCACCTCTCATCAGCAATGCTTGCTTGAATCCAGTGGTGAAGTGAGCACTGGACACACTTCTGGGCATACCCTTCCCCCTTAGGGCGACAAATTATTATTATTACTACTTGGATTTGTAGGGTGCTATCGAATCATCCCCAAGGGGATCTTTCGGCGCCTGGGTGGCAGACAAAGCAGATCGGAGATTGGTAGTTAATGACAGAACAACCAGGTTTTAAGAACTTTCTTGAACTGACTGAGATTGGAACAGGAACGTATGTTCTCTGGCAGTCTGTTCCAGTGGAAGGGGGCGAGATATGAGAAGGAGCGTCCGCCTATTCTGACTCCCTTAATTCTCGGGACGCAGAGCAGCTGTCGGTTGCTCGATCTCAGTTGACGGTCGGGAATATATGGTTTTAGCTTCTTCATTAGATAAGCTGGACTCTTTCCCTGGAGTGATTTAAACACCAGACACAGAAGCTTGAATTCTGCTCTTTTCCTAACAGGCAGCCAGTGCAGCTGTCGTAGGAGGGGTGCCGACAGGGTACGGACAGGCTGATTGAGGGCTAGACTTGCGGCTGTATTTTGAACAACCTGTAGCCTGGAAAGTAGATCTTCCCTGATCCCTACTATTAGGGAGTTTCCGTAATCTAGTCTGGTAACTAGAAGTGCCTGTATAAGGGTTTTTCTGGCCGAGAGGGGGATCCAAGGAAAGATTTTTCTCAGCAGTCGCATCAGGCCGAAACGTGCTCGAGATGGTTTTCACATGCTCCTCCATGGAAAGTCTATCATCCATTATAATACCCACGTTCTTCGCCCACTTTTTAGGTGTAGGAGGTTCGCCGAGCTCCGAAGGCCACCAATCTGATGCCCAGAGCTCCTCTGCTTTTCCGAACAGCAGGATTTCTGTATTATTGGAGTTAAGCTGTAGATAATTCACTGTCATCCATGTAGTGATTTTTAGCATGCAGTTCTTGAACATTTCTCTGGTTGACGCGGGACCTGTCTCGAGAGTGACTATCACTTGAGTGTCGTCCGGGTATGAGATGGTTTCGAATCCACAGGATCTAATGATTGTGGCCAGAAAAGACACATAGATGTTGAATAAGGTGGAGCTTAAGATGGAGCCCTGGGGGGCCCTCTTGTCAACAGCCATGGTCTATGATGTAAACGTATCCAATTGAATACTTTGTGTTCTGTCGGCCAGGAAGCTTTTGAGAAAGCTTTTGAGCCATTTTAGAGCCAATTCTCGGACACCAATCTCTTGAAGCTTATGCAGAAGGATTCTATGAGAGACGGTGTCAAAAGCTGCTGACAAGTCAAGGAGAACTAGCATTGTAGGTGTCCTGTTGTCCAAGGCCAGCCTTATCGAGTCTGTTACTTTTGTCAGTGCGGATTCGGTGCTATAAAGTGCATGGAAGCCTGACCGAGAAGGATCAAGTACGTTGTTTTGTTCGAGGTAGCTCGTGAGTTGTTTGTTGATCAAAACCTCCATGACTTTAGAGAAGAATGGGAGACGAGAAATGGGTCTATAATTTTGTAGGTCCGAAGGATTGGCCAGGGATTTTTTTTTAGTAAAGGTTTTATTTGTGCCATTTTCCATTTACGAGGGAAAGTGGACGTGGCTAATGAAATGTTGCAGACTTCCGTGATCGTGTCTGCGAGGGCCGGTGCGAGGGCTGACAAATCCAAAAGAAACAATTGATGGACGGAATGCTGAACAATGCAAACATGTACCCATAGTCACAAGGACCTGGGTTTTATTCATCACTCTTTTACTCACCACGCCACCCCAGTTTGGACCCAGCCATATGCAAATCAGTCTTGACCCTGTTCCTTATGGACACAGTCCTGGGACCGGTTTTGGGTCATCACCCCTCATCAGCCAGGCTAGCTTGAATCCAGTGCGCAGTGAGCATGGGACCCACGTCTGGGAATACCCTTACCACTCAGGGCGACAAAAACAAACTATTGATTTAGGCCCAGATCTCTGTACTGAGGTGAATGTTTGACATTGTTCCTCATTCTGTCCATCAATTGTTCTTTTTGCATTTATCACCCTGAGTGGGACGGGTATACCCAGACGTGGGTCCCGTGCTCTCCATGCCACTGGAGTCAAGGTAGCCAGGCTGATGAGGGGTGAGACCCAGTAACTGGTCCTATGATGCTTGTTTCCAGTCCGGGGAGGACCTGGCCTGGCAATTCGGGCTGGACTGCTCCCGTAGGTATCAGGGTAAAGACTGATTTGCATATGGCATGGGGAGCAAAAAAACAATGGATTTAGGCCCAGATCTCTGTACTGGGGTGAATGTTTGACACTGTTCAACAATCTGTCCATCAATTGTTATTTTTGAATTAACTGTTCAGAGTGGCAAAACGTAACTGTTTGAACAGGTTCCTCAATGTTTCTTGCCCAACATTTGCCTCGGTCTGAGGATCAGTGGCTAGACAATAGTGTCTTGTAAACGTGTGTAAAGATCTCCAAGTATCTGCCTTACAAACATCTAAGATTGGAACCTGTCTGACCCAAGCTGCGGTTGCTCCCTTTACCCTTTTTGAGTGGGCTCTAGGCTAGCCTGGTAAAGTTTTGTTTGCAATCTGGTAGCACAGAGAAATACATGAGATTATGCATCTCACTATGGATTGTTTTGAGTTAGCTGCTTCCTGCCTGAAAGAACCTTTCTACTTATCTAGAAACATAGCAATCTGCCCTAGATGTAGGGTTAAGAAAAAAAGTAGGCAGTGTGATAGATTTGCTAATATAAAAATCCGATACCACTTTAGGTAGAAAGTAAGGGTGCGTATGCAGAACTACTCTAATATGATGGAAGACTGTGAATGGTTCTATATATGACAAAGCCTGTAACTCACTAACTCTACGTGCAGATGTAAAGGCTATCAGAAACGCAATTTTCCATGACAAATGCTGCAAAGTAGACTGATGGATGAGTTCAAATGGTGGGTCCATCAGTTTTGATAGTACCAAGTTCAATTCCCAAGGAGAACACGGTCTCCTAACTGCAGGAAATACTTTTTACAGTTCTTTCAAAAAATATTTGACTACAAGATTCTTGAAGAAAGATTGCTGCGTTGGGGTTTTTCTGTATCTGGTAATGGTCGCTAAGTGTACCTTAACCCGTTCAGTGCTCATGACGAGCTCAGCTCGTCATGAGTCACAGTGGAGCTGTGCTCATGACAAGCTGAGCTCCTCATAACTGCCGCGGCCCGCCCACGCACGATTGATTCCCCACCTGTGCAGGAGAATTAATGAGTGGGCAGGGTCGTGACGGCTCCCTTCCCCGCACTGCGGGGGAATTACCCCCGCAGGGAAGGGGTTAATGGACAAATATCATAGGCATGACCTGGCTAAGTGAAGTAAGTACGGGAGGTTGACATTCTCTTGTACCTGAACAGGGTCATGGCTATTGTTACAACACCATATACAAAAACGTTTCCACTTAAGGGCATAACATGATTGTGTGGACGATCGCTTTGATTCCTTTAAAATGTTCATACAATCTTTGGGAAAGTGTAGATGGCTGTATTGAGTGATTACAGGAGCCATGCTGCCAAAATCAAGAATCGTATTGTTGGATGTAGAATTTTTGAGTGGAAGGCGCCTGTGACGAAATATGGATAACTGGAGGAGATCTGTGTACTACCACTGTCTTGGCCAATTCCGTGTAATTAGTATCATTCTGATGTTCGATTTCCATAACTTTTGAATTACTTGGGTATGAGTGGTATCGGTGCAAAAGCATAGACAAATGGAGTTGACCAATTAATCAAAAGGGCATTGCCTAGAGAATGTGGTCTGGTGCCCTAGACATGTAGTCTTGGTATTTTTTGTTTTGAACTGTGTCGAATAGATTTAATGTGGAGCACCCCATTCTTTGAAGATGTTCTCTACCACCTTGTCGTTGAGAACCCACTCGTGAATTTTGTTGTGAAAACGACTGAGAAAAGCTGCTCCCAAATTTTGGTTTCCCGGAATGTGGAAAACTGTAATTGATAACCTAGCTAGTATCCGATGCACATTCTTTGAGCCTGGGGTGATAATTGTCTTGATCTTGTTCCACTTTGTTTGTTTACATAGTACATTGTAGTGGTATTGTCCATTTCGCTCAGGAAGTGAGATATTGAAGAAAATCTTTGAGAGCTAAATGTACAGCTTTGAGCTCTAATAAATTTATAAGATAAGACTTTTCCTTTTGAGACCAAAGTCCTTGAATTGTGAGGTGGGCCATATGAGGGCCCCATCCTGTCAGTGAGGTGTCTGTGATGATGTGAGAGCTTTTCCTTCTGAAAGGCGCACTCCTGCTAGCAGATTTTGAGACTTGGCCCACCAGGTGAGGGAATGACGTGCATTCTCCGTTAGATAGCTCCAATCTTCCTAATGTCTTGTTCTCTGTGACCATTGATCCTCTAGGCAAATTCGAAGAGGTCTCATGTAGAGGCGAGCATTCAAGGCTATGCTATCTGATGAACAGTTGGTTTGACTCACAGAAACTGTGCACATTTCGTCTGGATCGATGATACTCTCTCCTCTGAAGGAAACACTTTTTCCTTTTGTGTGTTTAATGCCACCCCTAGAAAAGTGAGGCTCTGGACTGGTGTGGAGACTGATTTTTCTGTATTGATTTGTAAGCCCAGTTTTGATAATAGGATTGTTGTGGTTGTGAAGTCATCCTTTGCTCAGTCGAGAGAGTCTGACCTTGTCAGCCAGTCATCTAGGTATCGATACAGAAAAATGCTTTTCTTTTTAGGTGTGCTGCATCCACTGCCGTGCATTTGGAGAAGGTTCAGGGGCTGATTTTAGGCCAAACGTTAGGACAATGTATTGATAGTGCTATGTTTCCACTAAAATCTTAGGAATTGCCTGGGACGATGAGCTACTGGAGTATGAAAATATGCCTCTTGAAGGTCCACTGCACAAAGCCAATCGTTTTTTCTTATGTGCAGGAATATTAGATGGAGGGACTGCATCCTAAACGTTTCCATTTTGATATATATGTTGAGCAGTCTGAGGTCCAGGATAGGCTGAAATTGTTTGGAATTACTTTTCTTTTGAACCTAAATGTATCTCGGGTAGACACCCTTATTTGCCGGATTTGAGGGGAACAGATGTCTCTTGTAATAGGTTGTCTAGATGAGCCATCGTGACATGTAATGGAGGGACTGGCGGTGGAATATTTTTTAAATGGAGTACATACCTGTTTTGTATGATGTCCAATTCCCATCTGTCTGAGGTTATAGCTTTTCACTCCTCTAGGAAGAATTTCACCACTACCCCCCAAGATTAGGGAAATTGTGAAGGGGATGTTTAATCCTCATTGCTTGTTATGTGAGGAGTTTTTGCCTTTGGCTTGAGAAGGCTTTTAAGAAGGTAATCTCCTTTTTCGACAATTTCTTTGATATGGCCTTTGTGCTTTCTGCCGGTGCTGCGAGTAGTGGTAAGGCCACCTAGGGGGTTGAACACTATGGTAATAAAACTGTTTGTCTCTAGGCTTTAATTGCTGCTTGAATGATTTCCTTTGTTCCTCAATGCCGACAGCCTTTAATGTTTTCACCTAATTTTTCATTCTGAGCATCTCCTCCTCAGTATACCAAATAATGAGGAAACTGAAAATGAAATGGCAAATTCACGATCTTCAACTGGGCGTCAGGCTTCAGTGATGATAGTCTCAGCCAGGATGTTCGCCTCTGTGAGATGCCATGACAAAAAGAATTGGTTGAAAGCTCGACCAAGCCTACTGTAGCATTTATCGATTGATTAGAAAACAATGAACCTTCATTTATCATTTCTAGGTAGTTCTGTTGTCTGTGGATTGGTAAGTCAGACATGAAGGCTTTCATTCCATCCCATAGTTTGGGGTGATACCTGCATAACAATGCAGCAACGTTGGCTTTTCTTAAATGGATGGAAGCTGTGCTACACACTTTCTTACTGATGGCAACCACCCGTTTGCTCTCCTGATCTAGAGGAGCAGTACATTCCGGAGCAAAAGCATGACTTCTCCTTACCACCGTTGAGATGAGTGAATCTGGTTTCAGATGACTACTTTAGAACAATCAGTATCTAGTTGTGGAAGCCTGTACTTTTTTAGGAGTCTTGGAGTAGCTGATTTAGCTGAGGCTAGGGTTGGGAACTTTCCCCACCAATGTCTATAAGACCAGGAAGAAGAGGTCTTGGGGTAGACCTTGGTTTAAGGGTTTCCAAGATTACTGACACTGTTGATTGAGGTGTATCCACAATAATATTTAGCTTAGATGTACGGCTTACAAGGGCATCCTAAAAGGTAATGATATTGTCTACTGGAAACGCCCTAGTCGGAGACTGAGGTGGAGAAGGAGTGTGTGGCTAATTTGAGATGAAATCATGTGATCCTGATCTTAAGCATGATGGGGTCACGGGTCTTCCGTTAGAAGGTGTCCTTCGTGGTGGAGATCTAATTGGTGATGGAGCTTTCCATTTTCTAATGGGCAACATAGATTTGGCCGTAGAAAATTGTTGCACAGGGGACAGATTCAAAGGCTGTAATGGATGCTGTACAGGCTCGGGCACTGGTATTATAGGTCTTAGAGGCAGAAGCTCAATAACTGTTTGAGGTAACAGAGCCTCTGAATGATGAAAAAGAGATAACTGTGAAGCTGGAGAACCTGACCATTGTGAAGAAGATGATATATTGACTTGAGGTATCCTCAACGTCAAAGGAGGTGAAATCGACGGCAAATCCTCTTTGTGGGAACCAGTATCTTTAGTGAAGAATGTCTCTTTGATGTCAACGTTGACTGACGTGTTCAGAGATCCTGCTTGATGGAGCCGGAAAAACAGGACTGACAATCTCAGGCAAACTGCCTCTACAGTGTATTGTGGGATAGGGTGCTTCTGAGGTTCTTAAAGGTGCAGGCCTCTTTTTTGTTCTTTAAATCTCATCAATGGTAGCCTATAATGCTGCTTTTCCTCTTCATGATGTTTTGTACACAGACAGCCTTTTTCCATGACTAAGCATTCATCAGAAAAATACACCGACTGACTTCACTGAGTTTTTATGGAAAATGACTTTCAGTGATGAACATTCTTCAGTGCCTTTTTCCTGAACTGTTAATATATATTGAAGAAGGTGTTCTTGGGTCCGCACAGGCAACGGGGAATTATTCAAAGTTTATGACAATCAATGAAGATCCTAAGATGCAGAAGTGTTTGTTGCCACTCGGTCCGTTCTGGAGTCCTGTCCTTGGTGCAAAGGGATGTCTCAGCAGGGTGCCATGAGCTGAGGCCTACGGAATGTGAGTGGTGGCCTGATAACAGGACTAGGGATCTGTAAGAGCCTGGACTACTGCCCAGGCTGATGGAGAGTCTTCAATCATATGGAGGGCCACTTCAGGTTGGTGGCGGGACCCGAAGTTCAGGCTCTGTGCCATGGACATTGCATGGGGGCCTGTGGGATCTGTAACTTTGCCATTTTTAATACGTTTTTGCTTAGTAGGCACTGGAGAGTCCCTGATGGACTCCTGGAGCTCTGATTGTTGAAGGGTACCCAGATCTGTGGATGTGGCCCAGGCCCATAGGCCATGCATACAACTCTCTTAGGACATTTTCTGGGGTGCTATCAGAGCTTGTCGACCCAGAATAGCCTACCGGTTCTGTCAAACTTAGGAAACCCTGCCATGAGAGCAGACAGATGCCTCATGTGGGTCGCTGGAATCTAGGTCCAGTGGATGTACTTGGAAGTATCTTGGCTCTCTAACTGGGGTTTTTTGCAAAGCCTACCCAGGAGTCTTTACCCAGCTGAGCTTCCTCGATTATATGGAGGGCTGCCACGAGTTATTGAGTGAAGCACAAGTTCAGGAGTGAACACTGGACAAGCATGCGAGCCTCCAGGATCTCTAACCCGTGCCCGCTTTACAGAATGTCACCTTTGTAGAACTCGAGAGACTACGCGGCACATCTGGGATTTTGACCTTCGTGCAGTGTTGCATCAGAATTGTTGGCTGAATACCAAGGCTAGGTGCACTACCCGCTCTGCCAACATTACAGTTTTTCGCCTGGGCCTAGGAGTCCCTTGGGGCCCAATGTCAACCTCGCCACACCCTCTTGACTGAGAGAAGGATCTGGTCTGTGCGGAGATCCCCATCGCCACACCTATATTAATTCAGCCTTTTTTGTGTACCGTGAATGACTGAGGTTGAGATGTGAGAAAATGTATCCAGCAACTTTAGAGAACTAGCTAGCTGGAAATCTGAAATGGGCCAATAACTTCTAGAGCAGCTCGGACATCTGGTGGTAGAATTCATTCCAATAGAAGATTAAGCCATTGGCCAAGTAGGGGTGTGCAAGCTTTGTGCCCGCCTGCAACTAATTTGGTTTTGATACTAAAGAATGTGTTGTAGTTTTTTAAAAAACTTTGCCAATTAAGGCGACCAAAGACAAGGCTATGGTCTCTCTCTCTCTCTCTCTCTCTCTCTCTCTCTCTCTCTCTCTCTCTCTCTCTCTCTCTCTCTCTCTCTCTCTCTCTCTCTCTCTCTCTCTCTCTCTCTCTCTCTCTCTCTCTCTCTCTCTCTCTCTCTCTCTCTCTCTCTCTCTCTCTCTCTCTCTCTCTCTCTTTCTCTCTTTCTCTCTTTCTCTCTCTCTCTTTCTCTCTCTCTTTCTTTCTCCTTCTCCTGCCTCACTTACTCAGAGTTTCAGGAAGCACTGTACTCACACGTTCCTGAAATAAAAACTCATACCTGCAGAGGAGGTACCAAGAAACAATGCCCCAAGATTACACGAAGAGTCGGAGAAGCATGCACCACAACTGCATTCATATGTTATATGCTGTGAAAGACTAAAGTAGATCATGTTATAGAAAACAAGCCCTGACACAATCAAAACTACATTGCAGTGAACCACTGAGGGTATGCCAGATAAGTGGAACAAATGACCTAGTGACCGCAGATGGAAATATCCTGATTTCACCAGTGCAGAAACCTGGAGCGCAATTGATAACTCAAAGGTTTTGCACTTGGGTTGCTGAGATAAACGTGTTAAAGTCATCCGTCTATAGTGACAATTGCCAGAGTTTAGGTTGACTACTTGCATACAACCAACTCTCTTAGCTGAAATGTATTCACAGAGGATGTTGAATTTGCCCATATCTGTTTATCATCAACAAAGGAATATATCCAGGGTCTAAGGTTTTTACTTAAAGTGGTCATTTATACATATTAAAATATAACAGTGAGAGTGCTGGGCCTTCTAAGACACCCACATCTGCGATTAGAAAGAGGTGAGCATAATACTGGTGAATGGTCTGAGAGAAAAATCAACAAAAGCATAAGGGAGCACAGTGAACCCCCATATGAGCTAGAAACTTGATTAAAATAGAACGATTCATTATATCAAACAGGGCAGGCGAATAAAGAGGGATCGTAACAATCATTAAGCTTTGATCAACACATCCGAAGATTTACTCTTTACCCACCCAGAGAGTTTGTTGTTTTCTAGAAATGAGTGACATTGAGATGTAAAAGATGATTAAGCTAAATATTTGAAGTTGACTGGTGGCGTGATCTAGCGGTTTCCAACATTAATGAAGGATAAAATCTTCTAGAAAACGTCTCCTTGATGATTTACTGCTGAGATTTGAGAAAGCAGTGTTTAGTCTCTAAAGGGGAGTTGCATTTTAAGATAGTTCATGATATTACCGACATGAGGAACTCTGATATTAGCCCCATTAGCATCAATACCAACTAAATGTCAAAAAGTCATCTGTTCTTGGGCTCAGCACTAGACACTAGTCCTTTGTCTCCACGCCTTGATATGAATAGAGACACATTTAATTGCGTTTTTAATGCATTTTTCTGTGGAAGAAAGTGTGTTTTTAGAAAAGAATTGGGTCGAGCCACAAAGGAAATGCAAGAAATTTTTTTGAATTAATATAGGTTTTTAAGGATCGTTGGAAAAAGACTGTTATTTAAACCTTCGAGTCAACAGTATGGGGCCTTGAAAAAGAAAAATCTTATTAAAAAAATAAGTCACAGAAAGACAAGACTACCATGTTAAAATTAGTTTATTTCTGCTACGATGTAATGTTGATATGACTCCAAGCGGGAGAAATAACGTAGATGTGGGCAATAAATATAAAATGCTATGAAGGTCTCAAGCAGCCCGTAGCTTGTAGCTTCTGCATTGTTTCCAGGCGTTAGATCTGTGCTTCGTTAACCAATGGAGTTTCATAGGTTTGGAATTCAAACTAATATCACCTCTATCCCTGACGTTTCTTGATCTGAGGTCAGATGTCCATTCAGAATACAGGGCTCTTGTGAGTCTGGTCCAGGACTAGTCTATCCCGGATGCACCCGGTTGTGCTCGCTTCATGTGGGTAGCAGGAAGTTACAAATGGCTGTGATGAACAGCGATGTCTGATCTGCATGGACCCAGTGCCCTGCACCAGGGATGTACTGGATGTCCGCCTCAGGAAACAGGCGCTCGATTTCAGGGTAATCTTCAGAACTAAAATGTAAAAAGAAAAATGTAAACACACATACAAAGCACTCGGCTGACAAAGAAGTAAAAGGCAGTACAAAGGTAAAATGTACAGATAATATATTAGCAATAAGTGACTTGTACACTTGAGCACAATAAGAGGCATGGCCCACTTTTCGCTACCCCACTCTCTGATCACTGTATCTTCATCAAACAATATAAATCCCTCATTCTCACCACCCAAAACGGATTTTATTATAAAATTCAAATTCAAACCCACCACAAGCCTATTACTTACTGCATATGGGTTAACCACAGTGCAAGTGATACTTGATCAGATTTGTTTGGTCAAATAGATTGTGAATATCCACAAGAGGCTGCCCTAACTGAGAACCTGTTACTGGTATCTAAAATATAATTTCCTTAGCTCATATCTCTGTAGCAGGAGTAGGACACTCCCCTCTCCCATTGGATTTACACAGATAATATATGCCCTTTTCTGCTCAGTGACCAGATCATGTAAAGGGCAGCAGTCTGGATCAAATTAAAATGTAACCTAACAGTTATCCAACAAACTCATTAATAATTCCTTATTGTCAGGCCAAACCTCGGAACAATTTATTTTTAACCTTTTTTAAACATTTTTGAAAATATTCCCATTTTGTTTCATTTTTAGAGAAAAAATGAGACTTGGCACCCAGAGCTTCGGTGGGTGGGCCGCCAAGCAACTGTAGTGACACCAGCGCTGCCGCCACCGCTGCTTCATCCACCCAAATATAGAACTGGTGGCCGGGTTGGTAAGCTTTTTTCACTAAATCCACCCCAGCTGAGAATGAAGAGAGCAGCTTGGGGAAAACAAATGAGATTTGTCAATCCGACATATGACACAATCTCAGCCATTTTGTCACTGTACCAAAATCTAAAGGAAGACTTCATGGCAGCCAGCGTGACCTCCAGGCTCTCTGAGGAAAGTCCTAGAGCATGTCTATGCATTGAATATACCTATGCAGGGCAGTCAGGACAGGTCTTCATGCCCTGGACAATCATGGAAGTTTTGCCTCTTCCCTCTCAATCTCCAGGAAATAGGCACTACTGCAAGCTCACTGAATCTAAAAGCTTTCACACTTGGGAACAGCGATGGCAAGCCGTCAAGGCTTACTCTTGGGTGGTGTTGTAAGATTAGATACTGTTAACGTTAAAGAACACACAGCAAATGGATTGACCAGTAAGGGCTGTAACACATGTGCTGCAGCACGTCTTTCTCACGCTGGTTCAGAGTGTCATTGACCTTCTTAGTTGTTTTCTCGTTGGCATGTGCCAACAAGGCATGTAACAGCTGACCTGACATGTTAAAGCTCAGGTGATGACAATAGGAACACCAGAGGGTGGGAACTCACGGGAGCCAGGTGGAGGTGTCCAAGACAAGGACAGTTTGCTTGTGCCAGGGACTCCCGATCATTAGGTGCGCTGGATGCAGGTCTTGGGTGCAGGGTCACTTAAGCCGGAACTGTACACAATAGGACAGGATAGCGTCAGAGTTCTGTGTCACTGGTGGTGCGGCAGTTGGCAGGCAATCATCAGCTGCCAGCAAAGTAATCATGGGAGGGCCCTCATTCACCCAGTGAGCATGGGCAAAGGCACGAAGAGCGCCTTGGCATATGACCAAAAGGTGGTGGTTTGCCCCAGAGGTTCGTCCCTGTCACTTGTGGTCCTCCGCAGTAAAGCAGATATTTTTTCTCACTGGACGACAATGTGAAGAGTCGCTGTCCTGATGTGTTGCGTCTTGGGTAGGCTTGGCAGTGAAGGCAGTTCTGTGATCTTGGGCAGGCTTCTCAACAAAGGAAGCTTGGCTTCAAGGCAAGGCTCCTACCCTTCACAGGGATGAGTTTGGTCATGTACTCCGCACAGGGCAATCTACCTCCTTCAAAAGTAAGAGCCACATAATCTTTTTGTTTTCCAGTCCTGTAGTCTAATTTGGTCTCTTGAAAGACAGCAACAACAGAGCTCATGCCCTGCTCCATAATTCTCCTTATATCACTGTGCAGAGCTTTGTTGCAGTAAAATGTAAATGAGATTTTAGTCTCCAGTAACAGCTTATTTTCAAAGTTAGTCCAAGCAGGCAAACTAGCAACTTCTATCTAGCCCCACACTTTTTAATTTAGAGGAAGCCATCCACATTCAAGTGTTTAGGACTTTATTGATGGTCTAGTTTCATGGTCACGAGGCATCTTGTACTGATTATAATGTTTCAAAATCTACTGTGATAGCTGTCATCCTGCACTATTTGATGGGGATGTGAACTGCTCCAGATGAACCTCACACATTCAGAAATTGTTCTTGAGGCTTCTAGTCTCCTGCCAGAGATGACCAGAAGATATTGGAATTAGGCACAGAGAAATTCCTTTTGCCATATGTCCTGCATTACATGCTGAAACCAGCGGTGTATTCACAAAGATCCATTCCTTGCTCCACTAAAATGTTTATCAATCCAAACCGGACAAGGAACAATTTTGGCTTCAATAACTTGTGACTGCAGTAGAGGGCCATGGAAGAGCAGGAACGCCTAATATTTTGTGACAGCCACCAAGAGCCTCTCGCTCTGTCTCATCCGAATTACAGAAACTGAGCAGACTTACTACTAAGAGCCAGTAGGCCAGCTCCTAAACCTACCGGACAGGTAAAAAAAAACAGTACGCCATAACTACTGATCAGCAGCATCCAAATCGCCAGTCATGTCATGACCTGAACATATGAACTATAGTCTCTCACGTTAACAGGGGTTTATTCTGGATGAACCCCAAACTCCAAAAGAGTCAGGTTTTCTACTGGAAAACAACATTTCCTAATCACTCGAGAGCACCAAAGAGCACAGACAGAAGAAAATATTCCAGTTTTGGCAATACCGATGGAATCCAGAGAAGGGTGACACGGAGTTACTGCACCAGGAATTTTCAACCTACGATTGTAAGACCCAACTCCTCATATCGAAGTACCCCAAAGAGACAACTCCCGCATTAGTTTGGCTGGCAGGTCATAAGACATCCCACCTTACTTCTCAAAACCACACCAGAGACACTCCCTCAGGCTGCGGAAGGTCCACTGAAATCTCTCCACGCCGAGACCCTCCATGTGTAAACTAAAAGACCGGCCCATGCTCTGCAGTATGAAGCGCACAGAAGTCCTGCAGTTGTCCAGAAATGCACTACAGAGACATCACATAACTTAAACATCAGGCAGACCATGGCTGTTTCACTGGAGTACAAATCTATGACAAACTGGTGGGTAAAAAGGCTTGCGGGACTGCAAGCACCCTTCTTAGGTTATGAATTTGAATACTGTGTTGCTATTTTACTTTCCACTACCACTTTCAGTTATTTTAGATCAGAATATCTTGATGTACTCCTATTTGACAAATAAATAAAAAAAAAGGTTTAATTGCTAAGCCCAAACGGATTATAGGTACATGCGAAACATTGGCAAAGAAGCAGCTGAACAGGAACAGCTAATGTTCCAAGACCTAGCTGACAAAGTACAATATGAGAATGGTCTATAAATAGCGTGCTCTGCACAAGGAAGTTGCCAGATATGACTGAAGTTTTTAAACTTAAAGCCAGAGGATTAGGATAAGGTAATCAATCTGGCATTATAATGAAAATAATCTTTGTCACTCCTTCATAGAGGATCACTGACAGAATATTGGAAACAAAAATATGGTGTGGACAGAATATTGTGTCCAAAATATCAAGGACCAACATATCAAGAAGGTAAGTGCACATAAGTAAGTAGAGATTTACTATATTTAATTCCACATCAACGTCCTTCGAAGATATATATATATATCAAGGCATATTATATGTGGAGTTATATATAGTAAAATTTTGTTTAACTATAGAAACTTATTGTCACAATATTAACGTCCCCGATATTCTTGACACAATATTTTGTCCACACAATATTTTTTCTCGGATATTTTGTCTAAACACCCTTCATGGATGTGGCCTACTATGGGATATGTCTGTTTAAGTCAGGGTTCTCCAAAGTTGGTCCTGGCGGTCCGGGTCCATGTCAGATGTTTAGCATATCCCCATTTAGATAAAAGTAGTGATCTTACAATCTGGCATGGATCCGGCCCTCCACGACCGTCATTGCTAAATTACTGAGCTTCATTTCCAAAGGTTTTACAGTCTATATAAGTGTAAGATTATTTAAGCTAGAAAATCTCCAACAACTGTATTACAATTAGTCCAAGTATGTATTGTGACCTGATCGGAACCAAAATATCCCAGTGACTTCCACAGTGCCAGGTCACATCTGATTTTCTACCTTATAGGACATATGCTACTTCAGTGTTGGCAACACAACTCTTTCCTCCAGAACCACTGGATCAGCAGGACGTATGGGTGCTCTGAGTCACCCACAGCAGCTATGCAGCACAGCTTCACTTCAGCAGCCTACTTATTTCAGTTATCATCTTAGAAACCTCTGCCAGATGTCTAAAAGGTTCATCTTTAAGAGGCTATAAAGCCTGTTCCAGCGAGGGGTCAGGGCTACTACACTACTACATTCTGATGAAAAACAAAGGATATGGTATCTCTCACATTCCGGATATGTATAATCCCACTCACTTAATGCCTTTCTAGAAACAGGATGCTGGCCTTGGCACAAATTCTAGTGGCAGATGGCGTGACTGGTTGTGCTGAGTGGACTTAGATGAGATTTTTTAGGTCTCGGCTGGAGATAGCAGCGCGCATGCGCTGCTCTCGGCATCCGAGAGCTTCTTGGAATCAATACAGATTCCGAAGCTCTCGGAGGCGGAGTTGAAGCCCCCTCCATCTTTTTAATTGGCTAGCCAGAGACGTTTTAATGCCTGGGCAAAGTGGGCTCTGGCCCAGGGCCCCAGCCTGTCAGGGGGTCCCCTGACAGAGTCAGCTCCGTTCTCCAGAGTTTTGCCCTAATGACCTTTAATATTTCAGATTGTTTTAAATACTGTTTTCCTTTAATTTATTTTTTATGTACCTGATGTGTGTGAGTCTAGTACAGCCATTTTGCAGAGAAATGGTGTGTTTATGTTTCATGCAATATACATAAAAAAGTTTCTTTTAGATCAAAACAAGGCCTAACATATAAGAAATTGGAGGGTGTCACCGAGATTATTTGCAGTAATATTGGTGAGCTGCTGCTGTGTTACAATATTAAAAACACACATAACTATCCCTGAATATTAGATGTAAACACATTTAGGGCCTTATTTATGAGAAGTGATGCATCGCTGTGTGAAAACAGGGATGCGTCACTTCTTAGTGTGCCCTCCTTGTGACATGATGGATGCGTCATATTTCCTGTATGATACATCATGTCGCAAGGAGTTACAAATACGTCAGCATTTCTGACGTATCTGTAGGTGCAAAACTGATGCATTGCTGGGGTGTGGCGGAAATTAGACGCAATTCCAGCAATGTGTCATTTCAAATGAGGCAAACCCCATGTGAAAGGGCCTGCATCAGTCTTACGCCTGCTGTGAGGCAGGTGTAAGATATTGACGCAATAGCGTCATAGAAGTGGCACACTGATTTCTGATTTCAATGTGTCACTTCTACGAGGTTTTCTGAGGGGGAACACCCACCCTGCATACATTATACCTGGCGCATGTATAATGTGGTGCAGGGGTTTACAAAGTGACGCATCTGCCTAGATGCGTCACTTTGTAAATAGGGCACAACATGACACATTTTTTACGCTGCCGGTGCATCACAAAAAGTGACGCACCGGCGGCATAAATGTGAAGCAAGGCCTCATAAATAAGGCCCTTAGAATTTGGACGAGTGTTTCTTTGCACTGTTAGGGACCTAATGAAAGTCAATGAAATAGTGTATTTAATAAAGAGTGCTGCTACTCAGACCAGAGTGTCCTGGCGTGTGACAGTGGGAGGAAAACGAGCCTTAAAAACCCATCAGTTATTAAAAAGCCAGGTTTTTAAGTTCTTTCTGAAAGAGAGTAGGTCTGTGGTTAATCTCAGAGACTCAGGGAGTCTATTCCACAATTTTACCCCTTGAAAGCAGAGGGATCTGCCTCCAGTGCAGGCACGGCATATTTTAGGCACGATGGCCAGGTTGACAATGCAACATCTTAGGGGTCTAGATGTTGTTTAGCGATTAACGCACTTATTTAGGTAGCAGGCTCCTAAGCCGTGGAAAGCTTTACAGAAGATGGCCATCGCTTTGAAGTCGATCTATGAGGACTATAAGTAATTCTCTGTGCCATTCTGAACACCTTCCAAAAACACATTGAAGATGGGAAGCTCCTTCATGAGTTCCAATCCGGTTTTAGGGCTAACTACAGAACGGAGTCCGTTCTGTTGGAAGTGACTGAATTTCTCAAGGGTAAGCTGGACCAGGGAGGCAAGGCTGTTCTGATACTGCTCGATCTGTCGGCGGCCTTCGATACGGTCCCACATGAGAGGCTCCTGGAGAGACTTGCTAACATCGGCCTAGAGGGGAGCGCAAATTGGAGGGTGTCACAGAGATTATTTGCAGTAATATTGGTGAGCTGCTGCTGTGTTACAATATTGAAAACACACATAACTATCCATGAATATTAGATGTAAACACATTTAGGGCCTTATTTATGAGAAGTGATGCATCGCTGTGTGAAAACAGGGATGCGTCACTTCTTAGTGCGCCCTCCTTGCGACATGATGGATGCGTCATATTTACTGTATGATGCATCATGTCGCAAGGAGTTACAAATACGTCAGTATCTCTGACGTATCTGTAGGCGCAAAAGTGATGCATTGCTGGGGTGTGTCTGAAAATAGACGCAATTCCAGCAATGTGTCATTTCAAATGGGGCAAGCCCCATGCAGTCATTCACCTGCAGCCTACTACAAACAAGAGGGGAAAGACGTCCTTAAGACCGATTCTTCTGTCCTCCCTACCAATAACTAAACACACAGTAAAGAAAAGTAAGGCTTCATATATTGTAGAGACATGATCTAGCAGCAGATTCCTTACCTTTGAACTTCCAGGCGTCAGGCTGGATCCAGAAGATTTTTCATAGCAGTACCCCTGAACGCCGGTAGGAAGCGTTGGTTGACTCCGTGTTCGGCGTCGTGTTCGTGGTGGTGGTGACGTTCGCGTTGTCAATATAACCGCCACTCCAGCGTGCTGATGTTAGTACTTTTTACGACTTTCCATGCCAGAAGCACAGAGCCATGAAGTGAGGGGCCATGGTGTGTTAAAAAAGAACAGCTAGAGCCCTGAAGGGGAACAGCCCTCGCACTGAAAACAATCAGCAGTATAGGGAGGATGACTGGGTCGGTAAGAAATCTGCAGCTAGATCAGGTCTGTACCAGATGAGGCGTTACCGAAGGTAAGTAACTTGTCCATCTGATAGAGACATCTAGCCGCAGATTCCTTACCTTTTACCAGATACCTAAGCAATAAGTTGCGGAAAAGTTTTAGACCAGAAACTTCTGAAAAAAAGAGCGGCCAAACAGGCCCTCCTTGCAAACCTGAGACTCCAGGCAATAGTGTCTGTCAAACGTGTGCAGAGATGCCCATGTGCCTGCCTGGCAGATATCAGCTGGAGGGCTGTGGTGGCTGTTCTCACCTGGTGGAATGGGCCCTAAGGCCTTCAGGAGGCTGCTTCTTTGCCAAGGTGTTACAGATTTTTATACAGAGGATAACCCAAAGAGAGATGGTCCTCTTTTGAACAGCACACCCCTTCTTTGCTCCCACGTACCTAATAAAGAGTTGGTCATCCACCTGGAAATCTTTAGTGCGATCAAGGTAGAACTATAACACTCTTTTAGGGTCCAGACGGTGGAGACACTCCTCTTCTTTGGAAGGGTGCAGAGCAGCATAGAAAGTGTATAGAGATTTGAACAAAGTTACAACTTTGGGCAAAAATGATGCCCTAGTTCTTAGTACCACTTTGTCCAGAAAGACTGTCATGTAAGGAGGCTGTGATCTTTTTGTTTTGTTTTTTTAATATTTTTATTGTTTTCCAAATTAACCACACACAAAATCAACAACATCAATTATATCAGCACCAATGCCGCATTGCAATCAGGATATCACATTACTAGCCCTCCCCTTCCAACTTTCCTCCCCTCCCCCTCCCTCCTCACTTATCGGTGCGCCGTGAGGTCTTTACAATTCAATCACGAAAGTCTCCTATGCAGCTTTGTTACAGTGTCTAATTGGAATAGTGCTGTACTGGGGGTAACAATACCCTATTCCTTACTCGGCAAACTTGGCGCAGCGCTAGATCGGCAGGCCAGTCCGTCCCGCGGTCCGGGGCTTCCCATCTCCTCCCCAGGGATATCCTCCTCTGAATCTGAATCCGGTGATCGAAGTATTTCCACTAAAGCCTCCCATGCCCTTGCCGCATCGTACTCTCGATCGCTGTTCCTACGTGATGTGTGACGCAGTCTGAGTGTGCTCTCACTGCTTGCCCATTTAAGTAATTCTGCCTTCCATTTCCCCACCTTAGGACCCTGAATCGATTTCCAATGCATAGTTAACTCCCGTTTAGCCAATACTAGCCCTAAGTCTATAAATTTACTAGTAACTTTAGTTTTGGGAGTGTGCGGGAACCAATGGAGCAGGCAGGTACCCGGATCCATTTCCAACGTCCTATCCATGATAGAATTCAATGTATCCATCACCTCCCCCCAATATGTCCCTAATTTCATACATCCCCACACCATATGAAGGATGTCTGCTCCCTCCAGAGCACAGCGTGGGCACCGAGCCGCCGCCGCCGCCCCAAAGTAGCGATTGAGCCTCTCAGGTGTTAGATATGCTCTGTGTAGGACATAGAACTGTATCAATTGAAACCAGGAATTTCTTGTACTTTTCCACGCTCTTTTAACCAGTTGTGCCCACGTCTTCTCCGGGATCTCCCTGCCAAGCTCCATTTCCCACTTCCCCTGCAGTGTACGCAATGGTTCTAAATTCTCCGTTAACATTCGGCGGTATAAACACGTTATAGCCTTATAGGTCTCAGCCGCCATCACAACGTATTGGCCCGCCATTGAGATACCCGGTTCTGACAGACCTGTCCTCCAATGGCGCTGAATTGCGGCAACTAGTGCTGAATGCAACAGGTAATCCCCCTTTGGAAGGTCAAACCTATGTTGCAAATTCTGGAAGGACAGCAAGGTCCCGTTCTTGTATAAGTCGCCCATCACCTGCAGTCCCAGGGCCTCCCAATGTGCCAATGCTGTCCAATCCCCTCCATGAGTGAGTGCCGTGCACATCCCCAGAGGTATCTCCGGGGCATACGGACGAGCTATACCTGCCTTGCGTTGACTCCGGTTCCAGCACAATCACAGTGTCCGTTCTTCAGTTGTAAGCAACTCAAGCTGCATCTTTTGTTGCAAGACTATAAAGGATAAAATGTACCGTGGGATCCAGCGACCCTCAGGGCCATTCGGACCTCGAAACTCCCTCGCTACTGCTTGCGTGAGCCATTGCAGCAGCGTCGCTAAGTAATACCACTCAAAATCTGGGACTGCCATGGCCCCGTCTGCCCTTGGTCTTATCATTGTGGTTAATGCTACTCTCCTCCTGCCAGACCCCCACAAGAACCCGCAAATCATGGATCGAAGCTGCCGGAACACTGAATCCGGGACCCAGATCGGCAACGTCCGAAAGTAGTACAGCAATCGTGGCAATGCCACCATCTTCAGGAGTGCCACCCGCCCCGCCACCGACAGGGGCAATGCACTCCAGAATACCATACTACTCTGGAGGCCGCGTATAGCCCTACCCAGGTTGCCCTCTAATAGATCGTCGGGGGCATGATAAATGTTAGTGCCAAGATAAGGTAAACATCTAGGCTCCCATCTCACTCCCAGCGACTGGGGAGGGACCTTCGATGTCGGGGCCACCAGGAATAGGCAAGTCTTTGCCCAATTTACCTTCAACCCTGAATAAGTTCCAAACACCTGGAGTAAGTGTCTCGCCCCATCTAACTCTGTCGTTAAGTCCCCCCAGTCGGGCATGAGACGCCAGAGGCTCAATGGCCAGGGCAAACAACAATGGAGAAAGTGGGCATCCCTGCCGCGTGCCTCGCCCAATCGGACAAATAGAGGAGATCGTCGTGCCCGTGCGTACTCGCGCCGTCACTGACCTATAGAGCAGTTCCGTCCCCTCTACGAAGGATTTCCCGAGACCGAAGGCATACAGAACTCGGGACAGGAATGGCCATTTTAGACTGTCGAACGCCTTCTCTACATCCACCAAGAGAACCGCCGCGTCCGGCTTGTCAACATGACGTTCTCCTAGGATTCGCATCAGGCGCTTCACATTGGTAGCAGTAGTTCTCTTTGGTATAAAACCCGCTTGGTCGTCATGAACCAAGTGTGACATATGGGGCAGTAGCCGGGACGCCAGAATCCTACTTAAAATCTTATAGTCCGTTGTCAACATTGACAACGGGCGATATGCCGCCAGTGACTCTGAGTCTTTCCCTGGCTTTAATAACGGAATAATAATGGCCTCTCGGGTAGAGCTCGGCAAGCATCCCACTTCCTTGGCCTCCTGATACACCGTGCGGAGCTTGGGTTTGGGGGTCAGCACGTCTACATACACCGAGTAAAATTCTATAGGGAGTCCGTCTACCCCCGGAGTTTTTTGCGCGCCATCTGTTTTATAGCACTTCGTATTTCTCCCTCTGTGATTCCCTGCCCCAACAGTTCCCCCTGATCTATCTCAAGCCATGGTAACCGCACCTCAGCCAAAAACTCGGACAATTCCCCGGGCTCGCCCTGCAGCTTACTCTCATAAAGCGTCTTGTAATATGTTAAGAACAACTCATTAATCCCTCTCTGGGTGTACTCTGGTACTCCCAGCTGGGTATTTAATGCCAGGATAGGCGTACCTCACGGTGCCGGATTCGCTAGCCACGCCAAGAGGGAACCCGTCTTGTCTCTCTCCGCATGTGCACGAATCAGGTATTCCTTGTGGTCAAAGCAGCGTAAGCGCTCCACCCGCGCCGCCACATCCTCTTTCGCCGCCAAAACCTCGACTCGTAATTCAGGATCCTCCGGACAAGCTATCTCCGCGCGCCGCAGCCGCCGTTCCCCCTTTTCTATATCGTGCAAATAACGTTTTCCGCACACCCGTCTGTTTAGCTATACAGTCCCCCCGTAAGACTACTTTAAACACATCCCACTCCAGGCCTCGAGTCGACGCTGTACCCCCATTCTCACGAAAATAACGCTCTATCCCTTCTCCGAGTTCCGTTCGGAAAACCTGGTCTTCCAAGATTTCCGGGCGCAGCCGCCCGGTGGGAATGCGCGGCCGTTCACTGGTCCATCTTAACGTTAGTAACAATGGATTATGGTCTGATAGCATTTTCCCCAGATATTCACTACAACGCACCCGGGCATGCACATCCGAAGTGCACAACACCGCATCCAATCTCACATACAAGTCATGCAGGGGTGAATAATAGGAGTAATCGCGCTCCCCTATATGCTGGGCTCGCCAAGTGTCCACCAAACCCCACTTAGTCTGCCAGTCCTTCCTAATTTTCGAGATCTGATGGGCGGGAGCATGAGGTAATGGCGGGTGTGACCTGTCAAGTTCAGGGTCCAACACAGAGTTAAAATCACCCCCCAGCAGTACTGACCCCGTCAAGAAAGATGCTAATTTTCCCGATAACAGGGCAAAAAAGGATTTCTGGTCTACATTAGGGGCATACACACTACACAGTGTCACATCCCTCCCATCCAATCTACCCATGACCGCTACATATCTACCTTCTGGATCCACCACTTGCTGTGTTGGCTGAAAAGGAACCCCCGCTCTCACCCAAACCAGAGTTCCCCTGGCATAAGCAGAATACGTGGTGCAAAAGAGTTGCCCTCTCCAACGGCGCTGTAACGCCCGGCTTTCCTTTTTGTCTATATGGGTTTCCTGGAGGAAAGCTATCTGTGTCCCTCTTCGTACCAGATAAGCATGGATCCTGTGGCGTTTCGCCATCGTATGCATCCCCCGCACATTCCAAGTAATACATTTTAGTTCAGGTAGTGACCCCATTATATAGTTCGCTCATACATCGTAACTGCCCCCCCCCCCATCGAGGCGCACCGGTCATACAGATATTCCCCAACAAACCTTTAACAAAAACCACAAACCCCACAACTGCCCTCCCCAGAACAGGCTCCAAACTGCTAGTACCCATCCAAACAATCTCCTAATAGTCTCTCTGGTAGCTACCAGAGAATCGCTCTAATAGTGAACTAAGGGGGGGGGGGGAAGTGACTGACACCAAGAAGACCGGCCCGTCCCCTCATCGCACTCCCATGCCAGCCCCCATTATAAAAGACACTCCACCCCCTAGCAAGGGCCCCCCCCAACAGCCGAGGACCAGCGTGCCCTATACAATTCTTCAAGCCCCATCATACGCCCCACGTATCCCGTCAAGCAACCAGCACTCATCGCACCATGCCCCTCTTACTAGTGATGTAAGGAGGCTGTGATGACAGTGCCTACAGTTCACTCACCCTCCTGGCAGAGGTAATTGCCACAAAAAAAGCTGTTTTGATAGTGAGCAACCGTAGAGGGCAGTCATGCAGTGGCTCAAACGGTGCGCACATCAAGAAAGTAAGGGCCAAATTAAGGTCCCATTGTGGCATAAGAAAAGGTGAAGGGGGAAACAAGGGGGTTAACCTCTTCAAAAACCTCTGCACCAGAGGGGACTAAAAAAGTGAACGCTGATCTGGCAGCCGAAGAAAGCTGAGAGGGCTGAAAGGTAGCCCTTCAAAGTGCCCAAAGTAGAGCCTTGCTGGGCCAAGGAAAGGATAAACAAGAGATTATCTGCCAGAGAAGCAGCTGAGGGGTCAATATACCGTTCTGTACAATATTTTCAAAATTTGTGGAGAATAACTTTGCAGACTTTGTGATGAAGGTCAAAAGCTGTCAACTATTGCCGCTCAATCTCCACGCAAGGAGGCAGAGAGTGGACAGGTTCGGGTTAAGGACCCTCCCCTGCTGCTACGACAGAATATCCTCCCGAAGGGGCAGCCTGAATGGAGGATGAATTCTCATAGCCAGAAGCACGGGATATCAAGCTCTCCATGCTCAATCCGGAGTCACAAGAATAACTTGTGCCCGGTTGCTCCTGATCCTCTTGGGCACTTTGGGCAGGAGTGATAGGGGCGGAAAGGCGTACAGGAGGTTTGAGCTCCACTCGCAACGAAAAGAGTAGCCGAGCGAGAACAGTCTTGGATATTCGAACGCGCAAAACTGCTGACATTGTATGTTCTCTTCGGAGGCAAATAGATCTAACCAAGACTCTCCCAACCGCTGAAAGAGACCTTGTATCACCTCCGGGTGAATTAGTCTGCTCAGGCATTCAGAGAAGCGGACAGATTTTGAACCACCAGGGAAATGCCCTGTTGTTCCAGCCAAGTCCAGAGGCGAAGGGGCTCTTGACAAAGTCCACGACCCCACTCTGCCCCGTTTGTTGAAGACGACATGGCGGTAGTGTTGTCCATGAACATCTGAACTAGCCTTCCCTTGATGTATGGTAAAAAGGCTTTCAGTGCCAATCGGATTACACAAAGCTGCAATAAGTTGATATGGAGTTTGGCTTCCGCCCGAGACCAGAGTTCTATGATCTCCACCTGCCCCAGACGGCCACCCCATCCCACAGGAGACGCATCCGTGATTACTGTGAGATCTGGGTGGGGAAGGGAGAGGGGTCTGCCTCTGACCCAATCGCAATTTGTCATCCACCAGTGCAGGTGTTTTGCATTGCCATCTGATATCTGAACCAGGTAGGTGAGATTTCCTTGATGCTGTGCCCAATGGAACTTCAGGTCCCACTGCAAAGCCCGCATGCGCCACAATACATGTTCCACCAGCAGGATGCAGGAGGCCCAACATCCTCAGTCATTCTCACTGAAATCCAGGATAGAGGCTGAAACATCGATATCATACACTGAATATCCTGGACTCGTCGTTCAGGAGGGTAGACCCGAAAAGGCAACATGTCCAGAACCACTCTAATGAAAAGGAGCGTCTGACTGGAAGTCAAGTGTGACTTCAGGAACGTTGATAATGAACCCCAGTGAATGCAGGAGGTTCAACATAGTTTGGAGGTGGGAGACGACTGCTTGGGACGAGCCCACCTTCAACACCCAGTCGTCGAGATAGGGGAAAACTGGAACCCCTGATCTCCACAGATGGGCTGTGACCACCACCATCACCTTTGTGAACACCAGAGGGGCACTGGTGAGGCCAAAGGGGAACACAGCAAACTGAAAGTACTCATGGCCCACCGTAAACCGCAGGTAGCGACGATGGGCAGGTAGAACAGGGATATGAAAATAGGCATCCTGCGAGCACTACCATCCAGTCTCCCGGGTCTAGGGCAGACAGGATTTGAGCAAGAGTGAGCATCGTGAACTTCTCCTTTTCGAGGAAGTAGTTGAGGGCTCTGAAGTTGAGAATAGGGGAAGGTCTCTGTCCTTTAGAACCACAAAATAGCAGGAATAACAACCACAGCCTATTTCTGGCCAGGGAACCCTCTCTACAGCTCCCTTGGCCAAGAGAGTCTTGACTTCCTTACAGAGTAGGGCAAGGTGGTCATCCATCAGCCAATTGTACACTAGAGGCATGGATAGAGGGGTAGTCTCGAAGGGGAGGGAGTAGCCCCTTCAGACTATTTGCAACACGCACCTGTCCAAGGTGATGTTTTGCCAGTGGTGAAGTTGATGGCATATTTTGCCACTAACTGGCCATGAATTATCCTGGGGGATCGGAGTAGGAGGGTTTTGCAGTGAAGGAGGGCTTGGCTTGTCTTCTGGCCTCCAGGCCCACGGGGTCGGGGTGAACTGCATCCATGGCCCCACAGAGGTTGCTGAACTTGCGGGGCCCTATGGCGTTATAGGGAGGGGGCGGTTGGAAGCCTCTTCCGTAGCCACGAAAGGAGCGAAAAGCAGACACAGGCCATGATGTTGTGGTGAGGCCCAAGGACTTGGCCGTAGCCCGTGAGTCCATAAAACGGTCCAGGGTGGCATCTGCCTTGTCTCCAAAGAGATGGGAGCCATCAAAGGACATGTCTATTAGACTAGCTTGGACATCCCCCCAAAAAACAGATGTCCTCAGCCAGGCGTGGCGACGTACAGCCCACGTCGTGGAAATCGTTCTGCCCAGCAAGTCTGTCATGCCCAAGCCACATCGGATGGTGAACTTTGCTGCATCTCTCCCGTCTGAAATGGCCTGGGAGAGTAGAATCGGTTCTAGTCTGCGACTCTGGGAAGCACCTGCGCAACCGTGTCCCATATTGAATGGGAATAACGGGCCAAAAGGCATGCAGTTTTCATCGGCCACAATGCTAGACTGGCGAAAGAAATAATTTTCTTCCCAAAGCTTTCCAGTCTCTTGGATTCCCTGTCCAGGGGTGCGGAAGGAAACGTGTTAAGGAAAGTGGAAACTGGAAACACCAAGCTTTGTGGGGTAGGGTGGGCAGTGAGGAAAGCTGGGTCGCCTGGTGCAGGGTGATGGCGGCGGGCAATCGTTCTATTCACAGGGGCCCCTGTGCTGGGTTTCGGACCAGGTGCCCAGAAGAACGTCCGTCAAGGCCTCATTGAAAGGCATGAAGGGTTCCGAGCTGGAGACACCAGGCTGCAGGACATCTGTAAAGACGTTAGTCTTGACTGCCACCGTAGAGAGCTGCAGATCCAAGACCTCCACAGCCCTACGCACCACCATAGCAAATGATGCCCCCTCCACCATAACCAGGTTAGGAGGAGACAGCATACCGTAAACTGGGGAGGTGTCCAGGCCACTGGCATCACCCAGGACCTCATACCAGTCCATGTCCTGGGATTGCAGGATTTCTAAGGAGTCCTGCTCCCCCTCCCAATCCTCCTCATCCATCCATAACCCTTCAGAATAGGGCAGGTCAAACAGCATGTAGCCGTACGGCTCTGTCTGTGTCGGTCTCCGTGTCAGTGGACGCCCAACCGGTTCCTTGTCGTCGGCAATGAGGAGACACTCGGACCTCTGCTGCAGACGCAGCACCAGGGAAGGTCACTGTGGGGGTGCGACTGGCGCTGCTCCAGACATGGGAACGGGTCTAGTAGGAGGCTGTGGCGCTGGGGTCGGAGCCGAAGGCATGGTACACACGGGAACTCCATCATCTTAGCCTGCGGGGCCCTAAGGCGCGCCGGCAGGGTCAGGCTGCCCAAATATGGTGCACATGGCATATAGAACTTCGTCAGTTGGGCGGGGGTTGCTCACATCCCCGGGAAGGGAGGGAAATGCAGAACAGATCCAGGCCTCGAGTGCCAAGGTGCCTCCGTCTCGCCACGCGACAGACGTGGCAAAGTCATAGCACGCTTCGACTTTTTGTGACGCCTCTTACCTGACGACTTGGAAGAAGAGGACTTTGATTCTCCGGAGCAGTGCTCGGACCTTCCTCTCGACTGAGATCGACGGGGCGACCTCTGAGGCGCCGGATCACAATTCGCTTTAGGGCCTGCTCCCTCAAAGCTTTTGGCGCCATGGCCCGACAACTGGAGCACAACTTTGTGTCATGGTCGTGCTCCAGACACCAGAGACACACTAAGTCGGGGTCAGCCGCGCAGCTTGAACCCCAAGGTTTTCTTGCTAGACATCCCTAGCACACTAAAAGGAGTCAACAAAAGTCGGCAGGGTATGCCCAAACGTGAGTCCCTTGCTCACTTTGCCACTGGATTCAAGCAAGCCTGGCTGATGAGGGTTATGAGCCCGAAACCGGTCCCAGGATGCTTGTTTCCAGTCCAGGGAAGACATGGCTTGGCAGTTCGGGCTGGCCTTTTCCCATGAGGCACAGGGTCAGACTGATTTGCATATGGCCATGCCTGAACTGGTGTGGTGGAGTGAGCTAAAGTATGATGATGGAATAAACCCAGATCAGTTGACTGGCGGTGAGTGCTTGCAATGTTCAACGCTCTGTCCATCATCCCCATTGGTTTTGCTTTGTTTTGAGAAAGGCATGTGTGAGGGTTGTGTGGGAAGAAAATGAGTTACTTACCTGTAACTATGGTGCTCCAGTATTGGCATCTTTCGTAGATTCACATGCTTGAATCATCCTTGTCGTCACAGTGGGAGTCCCACGGTATCATTATCGTATTCTTGGGAGAAACGACTGAAGAGCTAGGAAAATAGCTCTCAATTCCAGGAAGTTGATTTGCCACTTACTTGGAAGGTCTTGAAAGTGTGTTCCCAAGTCTTCTAATGAGGCATCCGTGGTATTCAGGAAGTGGAGAGAGGAATGTCAGACCCACAGAAAGATTGCTGGTGGACTGCCACCAAGGAAGTGCTTTTTTCATGATCGGAGTTATCTGAATAATGTCTTTCAAAGATCCGGTCACCTGAAGCCATTGCCTGTCCAACTGCTCTTGGAAAGGTCTCATTCCGAGATGTGCATGGGGCATTATGAAGATGGTCGAGGACATCATGTCGACAAATGATTTGACGAACAGAAGCAAACTCTTTTTTGGCGAGACTGTGAGCCAGCGATAATTTGGTGTTTTGCCCTTCTGAGGATAAGAATGCCTTGTTTAGGAGTGTATCCAAAGTTGCTCAGAGAAAAGTTATCCGTTGAGAGGGTGTGAGAAAGGACTTCTGGTAGTGGACTGAAAGCTGCAGAGAGCGAAACAGTTGGAGGCAGATGATATGGCTTGTGAAGCCCGGCGAAGAGAAGGAGGCTTCACTAGCCAATTGTCGAGATACAGGAAAATCTGCAGGCCCCGTAATCGTAGATGTGCTGCCACGGGAGCAAGACATTCGGTAAATACCCGAGGAGCTGAGCGGAGGCCTTAGAGGAGGACCTTGAATTGATAGTGCACGCCTGACCCTGTGAAATGGAGAAAACTTCAGTGTTTGGGATGTATAGGAATATGGAAATATGCATCCTGCAAATCGAGGCTGGCCAGACAATCGAATGGCTCAGAAGTTGCAAAATCTCCTGGAAGGACACCAAGCGGAAGGATTTTTTATGTAGGTATTTGTTGAGCTTTCTGAGGTCCAGAATGGGACGCCATTCCCCCGACTTTTCCATCACAAGAAAAAAGCGGGAGTAGACGCCCATTCCCCTTTGAAAGCGTGGCACTCTCTCTATGGCTCATTTTTGTAACATGACATATGCCTCCTTCCTGAGTAACTGAAGATGGGATGGTAGAGATTTTTGTGGTGTATGAGGAGGTGGCACTGTGACAAACTCCAGGGTATGGCCATACTTTATTATATCCAGGACCCATTTGTCTGTGGAAATTTTGTGTTCCATTGATTGAAATAACGTGTGATGCGTGCTCCTCTGGATGGTATGATAGGGGAGAATGCAACAGGCGCCAAGACATAGTCACTGTTTTCTGATAGCTTCTCTGGACTGTACTGGTTGTTCACATCTAGGTTGCCTGGAGTATGTAGCCTGTGGTGGTGCACAATAGGTCTGTTGCTACTGGTAGGAATGGCAAAATGACTAATAGGTCTAAGGTTGGTGTCTCTGGTAGCCACCAACGTGGTAGAATCTACCACGAGCTCCACAAAAGGGGGTCTTCCTGTAATGGAGAGCGCCAAAAGATTTAGCAGTTCCGGTGTTCGGCTTAATGGCCTGTAAGACGTTGTTGATATGCTTACCGAAAAGCGCACCGCCATCTAAAGAAATGTCTAAGATCTAACTTTGCACCTCAGGGCGGAGTGTTGTTGCACTCAACCAACCCTGATATCTAAGGACCGCTGCTCCAGCGAGCTGATGAAAGGCCAGGGAAGCCACATCCATGGACACATCAATGATCTCCAAGGCAGATCTTTCTCCCTCTAAAAGAATCTTTCTCGCCTCTAGCCTCTTGTCTTCTGGAAGAAGGTCCATGTATGGGGTGATATCGGACCACATATGGCGGTCGTATCTTCCTAATATCGCTAGCGCGTTGGCTGCTCACACAGTAGTAACTGAAGTGGTGGTAAATCTATGGCCGATGTTATCAAGGCGCCTACCTTCTTTATCTAGTGGAGCAGTGATAGGAGATGAAGGACATGAAGCTGAGAAGGACTGTGAGCATGGCCAAACATGTCATACTCACATGACTCTTCCAAAAATGTGAAAGGATGTAAAGGTGAAATCGCTGACAGATTTTGTAGAAAATGCCTTGTCGACGGTGTCGTTTATGAGAACGTCGTCGATGGATAAAGAAGACTAAGCTATAATGTCGACGGTCGTTTAAGGCTGGGCGTAACACGCATAATCATAAGCTTTGTTGGTGGCAGAGGTGTCTGCGTTGTCGAGGACGGACGAAGAAATGATCGCCGTCGATGCAAACAGTGACGTCATCTTTGCAGTTTTTGTCAATGAAGAGGTGGTCGTCGACGGCACAAGCGTCGTCGAAGAGTATGTAGACGTCGACGAGGAATACGCCGTCAAATGTGAAGGAATCATCGACGAGGAAGTAGTCGGAGGTGAGGGTATATTTGCCAATGGTATAGGCATCGTCGATGAAGCCACCGTCGACGGTGTATCAGAAACCTTCGTATACGGTGGTTTTTTCAACGAAATGGTCGTTGACGACGATAGAGGGGATACATACCCCGGTGGTGATTTCTGCACCGATGGGGACCCAGAGGACGGTGCCGTCGACGACACAAGCTTTTTAGAGAGTGATCTTTGTTATAGATGGCTCTGAAGAGGGTTTCTCATACTTTGAGGACGGATGGGCTTTCTCCTCAGCAGTAAATGAACGCTTTCCTTATTGGGAGGGACCTGCTGCTTTTATAAGCTTTTTATTGCCCTCAGGAGAGTCCTGTGACCTCCCTCTCCTTTTAGATTTTTCCAGAGAGGCATGTGAGGCAGAGCTCTCCTCCTCCTCAGAGATAACATCAGATTTACTTTTAAGTCTCTGCAGCGAAATCGACAACCTACCCTCTCTATCTTTAAGGGTTTTGGTTGAGAAAGTTCTACAAATCTTGCAGTTCTTTGCTTTATGATGGGATACAAACAGTAAATACATTTCTTATGGGGATCTTCAGCATGGAGCATCTTCTTTCCGCATTTTCCTCAAGAACTGAAGAGACCTTTCTTTGAAGAATCTGTCATTTTCTAGAAGAAATGTGATGTTAGAAGGAAAAAACTGAGCAGAGCTCAGGGAGACTCCCTGTCACATGACGTGCGGTAGAAAATTTGAGGAACTCAGCCTCACTTGGTAGTATTCTACAGGGTGCTGTTGCCTTTTCTGTTGTCATTTTGGTTTGGTTCTTTTTTTTTTTTTTTTACAAAAGAAGGTAGATAGGTCATTGCAGTGACTGTTTATTGGATTGTAGCCTATGATAGTATTATGTACTGCTTTTATAATGATACCGTGGGTCTCTGACTGCGACGACTGGGATGATTCAAGCATGTGAATCGATAAAAAAATCTAATACTAGAGAATGAAGTGCTATGGCAGCACTTATGTTAATTTTGTGTCATTATAAGGGGATGAGAAAAATATGCTTATCACAGCCAAAAGCTCCACATCTCTCAGTTGGCTTGTCAACCAGTCCCCGAGGAACATAGACTATATTAAACAATACTGCTCGTTTTCCTCTTAAACATAAAGCTGAAAATTCAGTTTATGTTTGCATAAGGCTTACTGAACTATTAAAAGCATAATAGTTGCTTATCGAAAAGGAAAGAAGATTGTGTTTGAATGGCCATAACTACAAAAGGTAACACTTCAAGATAAATCGCATGTCAAGAAATAAAAGCAGCTCTCTGTCCACCGCCACAAAAGAAAAGCAGAACAAGGAAAAGGTGACAAATGGGAACGGCGAAGGAGAAAAGAGAAAACTCAGGTTTGTGTAACTATCTTTTTTCAAATGACAAAAATTCCTCAAACAAGAACAAAATCTACTATGTTTTTAGCGTGGGCCCTCATGAAATGGTAAGTGCAGCTACATGACTCAAAATGAAGCAAACAGCAAAGTGGACCAAGTTTTATATGCAAAAGGAATTTTGCGCCGAATATGACATGTGCAGAGAGCTCAATGACTGTACGTTCCATAATGTGAAATAACCGATAATTCATGAAAAGTGGGCGTAATATGGAGAGATCAGCGCAACAACCTCTAGGATGCCACGCAAAGCCAGAGCACCCAAAGTCACACATAATAGAACTCTAATGCCAATGAAAAATGTCGCAAACAAAGGTAAAATGAAAAACTGCATTATTTCCCCATGCACATATGCTTTCTATGAAATTACACACACTAGGCAAGCCTGCATACAGAAAATTGTACTAGAGGGCGTACCAAGAGTGCAAATCTGCAGTGCTCATTTGCCTTTTGGCCTTAGCATAATGGTAAAGCATGTTTAGCATAGTGCTTTGTTTTTATAAAAGTGGCTGATGACATCATCTGTGTGGAAAATGCAGCAAACACGACACTGCACTTTTCTTGCCTTTGCACAAATTAGCACTGAAAATATCCATGCAGCGTTGCGTTGTGCTGAGCTTATCTTAAATCAACTCCCAGTCACCTTCACATACTCTTTCACTCAAAAGGAATTTTTGGATGTGGCTGATCAAATTAATCATAAGGGTTTCTGCGCCATGGGATTTCATCAGAGTACCTTGTGTCATAGATTGGGAATACTCTTGTTGCCCTCAGTCTATTTTCCGAGAGTTCAACCTGTTGTCTGGGGATAAGCGTAGAAGACACTGAGCAGCATTTGAGTGTAGTGTGTCTTTGCAACTATTTTCCTTGTGCTCAAGTCTCACCTCCAAAAGCTCATGATTCTGACTAGATGACCTTCGTAGAAGTCTGGCCCACCTTTGTTTTCAATTTCTCCAAGCTGTGAACCTGCAATCTAAACTTAAGGTTGTTCATGAAATTCCCAGATAGAGATTCATCCTGGGTCAGTGGTCAGGTCACCGCTTGGGGATGGGGGGCACAATTCTCTCTGTTGCTCTTGTTGGTCCACAGGTATCTAGATGAATATAGTATATCGAGGGGGGGTTGCTTAAAGTTAGAAAAGTAGCATCCCAGTGACTTGGACATCGCACTAGACTCAACCTGCTGGGTCTATATGGCATCCTTCATATGACAGGATCACCTCAATTGGAACAGGCCATACTGATATCCTTAGATGCTAAAATGGCATTCGATACCATAGAATGGTCATACCTCTTTGCAGCATTGGACAGATTGAGCTTTGGGCCGAGGTTCCTGGGTTTGATCAGACTTTGGCACAGGTGCAGGTCATTGGGGCAACCTCTCACGCCTTCGCCCTAAATAGGGGTACCCGGCAGGGCTGCCCCCTCTCACCTATGATTTTTGCATTGGTGCTGGAGCTGCTTCCGGCCTGGCATCGTTAAGACCTATTGATAAAAGGATTCAATCGACGGAAGGTTGGGAGGAAAACATCTTGCTATATGCAGACGATATCCTGTTGTACGCTACACAGTCATACCAATCGATAGCTAGAATACTGCAGGTCTTCGACCTCTACGGAAGCTTCTCGGGATATTGGATAAATTGGAGCAAATCATTGATCTTTCCCCTGGTGGGGGCGATTGCGCGAGTTCCATCTGACTGCATGGCACCGATGGTGCGGGAGGGCTTCCATGACCTCGACGAGTACGTTTTTTAATAGGAACATTAAGCCTCACTTGGACAGACTCCGGAGTGACGTGGCTCATTTGGCAAAGCTGGCCACTTTCTCTGATGTGGAGGGTGGCCCTCTATAAAATTATGCCCCTCCCACACCTTCTTTACGTTCTTCAAAATACCCCTTTTTCAGTCCCTCCTGAGTTCTTTAAACAAGTGGAGCACGAGGTCAGGCTACTCCTAAGTGGAGCTGTGATCCCACGTATGGCACTCTAGAAACTACAGCGAGGGGTCTATGACGGTAGTCTGGCAATTCCTGACATTCTGAAGTATTATTGGGCGGCACAGCTGCTGGTGATTCATGACTGGGCATATTCAGACAGTCGGGAACCAGCGTACCATGTTTATCGAGAGGCCATGGGTACTGCGGGATATGAGGCGGTTCTTTATTGTAAAATAAGAGAGCGCAACTTACCAACACATCCTAAAACAGTGGTTGGAGTACGGAAAGAGGCTCCAAATTATTTGGGCTGCGCCTGCTGGCTCACTTGTAGGACCCCACTATGGCATTGTGATGCCCTCTGCGAGGTCGGGGGCATGGATGGTTTGCGGGTTGGGCATTGATAGGAATAGAATACTTGGGTGACATTTGGAGGGGTCAGCCCATGCTAAGCTTTGAAACCATTTGCCAGGAATATCACATGGCGGAGACAGAGAATTATAAATATCTTCGATTGGGATATGCATTGGGATGCCCTTTTTGGGAGGGGGAGGTATTATCGGAAGCATCCCCTCTGGAGGACCATCTGCTTCTTGACCCTTTTACCTGAAAAATGGATATCCAAAATCAATTTTAAAAAAAAACCTCAACAACTCCCCTGACGTGCTGGAAACTCTGAGAGCTGCATGGACAGCTGATCTGGGTGATATGGACAATGACGATTGGGCAGAAGCCAAACAGAGCCTGCGTGAAATGGCAATTAGAACTGGGTTCAGGTTGGTCCAGCTCTAGATTCTTCATAGGTCTTACTACTTAAGGTCCCTGCTACATAAAATAGGTAAAGCTGACACACCATTATCTCTCAGTGGATGCAACCGGGAAGGCACCTTTATCCACATACTATGGGAGTACCCACGGATCCAGATCTTCTGGAAGGGGGTCACTGAATTAATGTCCCGAGTCTTGTCTTTGACTATCCCTCTAGAACCTAAATGGCTCCTCCTAATGGTATTTGGGGAGGACGCATGGCAGAGGCATCAAAAGATCTGGTTGGCATTGGTGGCAGGGGTGGCAAAGCGTAACATAGTCCACAATTGGAGTAAGACCATCCCCCTTAGTATTGAGGACTGGGACACAGATCTCGACTGGTGCCAGAGGGCAGAGCAATTGGTGTACGAATGTAGGGGATGTCCCAAAAAATGTGAAAGGTTGTGGTGTGCTTGGTCTGTCTTCAGGGGATCATGATCGAAGGTGAGAGCAAATAACAAGTGGGGAATGTTGTCCTTTTCTTTATAGTGTGCTGAGCCCGCAGACTTTCCAATGAAATGTATACCGGCCCTAAAAACGCCATCCTGATTATAAATTCTTGTTCACTATTCTAAAGAGCAATTTTGTACACATGTCCATAATAATTTGTACGATGAGCTTGGATTTGAAATAAAAAGAGTTTTTAAAAAACACATTTTAAAACCATATATTTTAATCCTATAAGCTTACAAGATGCTGTACAATGATAAAGCAATCTAATTTCCTATGATTAATTGAAACCATCCCTTCAACATGGTCCGGTATAGAAAAAATGCATTGCTACTTAAAACATAGAAGATGTACGATATTCACTGTAAAGATACAGCAATTTTCGCTATGATGAAAAATGGCAAAAAAAAATCCCTGAACAATCAAGGGGCAAAAAGGGACCATATATGGCACATTATTAATTTGTGCCAAACCCTTTATCCTTCAGGCGTGCTAGGGCTACATATATACATTTTACAAGATTTACTGTCATTTGGAGGTCCATTCTGCTCAGTGCAAATCTCAAAGCAGCAATCGTCCCAACAGCACCCCTTTTTAGGTCTCGCCTGAGCCAGCGCTTTGGCGCTGCTCTCGCGAGAGCTTTTGTAAATGGGGGATTTGGAAGTGCAAACTAGTGCTTTCAGGCCTCCAAATACAGTGTATGTGCGCCGGGCGCGCGCACCATTTGGCAGCCTGCGTGATCATTTCGCGGCCGCTTTGATGTTCTCAGTGAGCCGCGCGGCCACTGAGAACATCAAAGGGGGGAACTCATGTGATAGCATTTTCCCAGGGGCAGATCTCGTTCAAACCCTGGGCAACTACATACCCCTGCAGGCAATGACCCTACTACTTTTAGAAGGAAAAGGGAGGTCTTCTGGATATACTTCCTGAATGTAGTTGCCCAGGGTTTGAACGAGATCTGTCCCTGGGAAAATGCTATCACATGAGTTCCCCCCTTGCGATTCACCAATGTACTGAGTATCTATACTGTGTTCTGGCTTCAGGTCCCTGTATTGAGCCTTTGAACTTATATTATCTTACCGGTCTCTCCTCTAAAACTGATTGGATAACTTCTTCCAACCATTCTGAGGGCCTGAGTACAGTCTATTTTTACCCAGTTCCAACATGGCTGCTGTATCCCTACGCTTTAATGCTTATTTAACCCTAATCCCTTTTCCATCTCGATACTCTGGATACTAACGCGAGACTACGCATCTCCCGAGTTAATTTGTGCTCCACAGTATTTAAACTGTGACGTTTGAAGGAATCTCTCCCGTGCTATCCAGCTTTATCCTCCTGTTGGACTGTTTTTGATTATCTCTGCTTGAGCGACGCCTATATCGACGGTAAGAACTCCACCCGTTGTCTTGATATGCATCCGTATCCCCATTTGTTGATTTTGTCGAGCGTTGATACTTAAATCTGCATAACTATTCTAGCTCCCCTCCCTAAATTTCCAAAGTTATGCCAGCCCTGAATTAAGTGATTAAGCTTACTACTGGCCCCTTTTTGCTTTATAAGCGAGTCCAGGCGCTACGAAACATTCTTTACGTAGCGTTTCTGTCATGGCCGCCCCACTATACCCTGAAGGCAGTCCTTTCTTTATCTTCAGACCCCGTTTTATTCTTCGGGTTATTGATCCGCTAGTTTCGCCTGTTTGAAGCACAGCGTAGCAGAGAACCGCTACGCACTGGTGAGGAGGATCCCACCCGACCTTCTTCTCATTGACTTTGTCGAACCTAAGGTAAGCATGCTCCCTGACTCCCTTAGAGAATATCACTATTTGGTTTTTTCCCCCGTCCTTGTTCCTGTTGTCTCATAAAATACTGAAACTCGATTTTTGGGCCAATAGAGCTTTATACGCTCTTATAACCAGTTTAGCCCATGATATTAAGTTTTATTTTCTCTTTTTCCATTTTTTTGAGGAAAATCGATAGAATTCCCAGCTAGCGCCTATGCGTGCAGCCCGTATAAGATTATTGTTACGTTCTCTGTTAAGTCTATCGCTACTTGAATGTTTCGTCCCATTTCAGGAACGTGTTCATCGCTGTGTCCTCCTTTTCTGGAATTGTACATCTTACTTTGCTTAAAGGATATACCTTGATGCAACTTATCTTCTAACCTGGACCCTGTTGTCCCTGAATGTCTTCCTGAAGGTGACTCCACCACGGGTAAGCCGCAGTGTGTAGCATAGCTATAGTAATCCTGTACTGGGTTGTCTTTAGCTTTATTCCTTATCCTTTTTTTCATGTTCTGTATTGCTTTTTGTATGTATTTAGAACGTACCTGTCTAGCTGTCTGACGCTCCCTAGTGTCCTTGAACTCTACCTAGAGGAACCACTTCTTAAATACATATCAGGCCTAAAGGTGTTGTCTGTTGTTCATTGTCTTATCGCATTTTTATCTCTATCATCCTTTTTAATCTTTGGTGTACAAACCCTTTTGGCTTTAAACTCTCTTCATTATCCGTCTTTCCTTATGAACTCTTGGTAACTTTTTTTACTTGCACCATTCGATAGTCTCTATTTTCTGACACTGGTGTTTGGCAGTCTATTTTTGAGCACTTATCTGCTGTAGGACCCCACATTTTCTTGTCTCCTAACACTCACTATTTAGGAGATGTTATTCTGTAGGGTGCACTTCGCTGTCTGTTAACTCAATTATTGTACTATATAGTTTTATTTCTGTTTACTCTTTGACCCTTATTGTAGGTTGTTTTCTCATCCAGCCCCTATGACTTTTTTCATCCTACTCTCATGGTTAAGAGTTAGGATGTAAACAAATTGTTGTCAATTATGCACTAAATGCCTGTTTAAGTCTTCACATCTTTTGTACTGTTTTACTAATTCGATGATCATTCCATAGGTCTCGTTGTGTCCCACACGTTTAACACCATCGTTGCCCTGATGAAGGTGTAGCCCCGTGTTGGGTAAACTCCGAAACGTGCGTTGGCGTTTACTTGCACGTGCCTACCTGAAGACTTCGCCCATTTTATAAAAACCTGGGAGTGCACGAGTTCTCTTTAATCCTTATTGTGTCAAATTTTATATTCTTTTGATACCAATTATTTTTAAACCTACTGTATAAATCTGTGCTTTTGTAAATATGCCCCATATTGAACCCACCAGTTTGTTGTATGAATGACTGTATGTATGTTTGTTGTTGTGTGGGACCTTCTCATATTTGAACTGTGGAACCTATTGTTTCTGATTTACTGTGTATACAAAGACTATTATCCTGACCTTTGTTTACTTAAATAAATTTAGTATGGATTACTTTCCCCCAGTTGTTTCTTTGTCTCCCGGGGTCAGTTTTTAGCTTGTCGTTTTCTGGTAACCTAGACCCTAACTTGGGCTTATAAATATTATCTCTGTGTAGGCAGTCAGTTTCGTTTTTCCTTTTGGGTAAGCACACAGGACGCCCATTTTTAATTCAATTCAAATATGTTCTTTAAAAAAAATTTCATTGCATGACGTCTGCCATAACGTCCAAAATTATGTTTGCATTTATTTTTATAGATCATTCATAATGTGCTCAATTACAGGCCCAATTCACAGAGGTAAGTTTGCAAATGTAGCAGTGTGACTTTCCATACTAAAACTCCAATTTACCAATATGCACTAAAAATTAACACTTGTTACGAATGGAGAGATTTACCATGTTCTACCGCCATTTGCATACACAAGTTAGAGGTGGAACAGCATATGATATTATTTGCCTGGGTAGTACAAGTCGTAGGTTAACGCATGCACAACCTCTGTGGATGCCAACATGGCATAATGGTAACTTTATTTTGATTTAATTTTTGATTGCTTGATCAGAGCTTTTAAGGGTGTGGATCATAACATCTCCCCAACTGAGATTCTTTTACTTTGCACAAACATACATTGCTCAATATTACAAGTGAGAATCATATAGGAACACAATCACACCTGAAGTCAATGGCACACACAACAGGCAGCTATTAGACTTCACAACACAAATAAAGCATCTCCTTTGAAAGCTGTGCCCTCTTCCTTTTCAGCTTTGAGCCAGACCAGATGCAGACAGTACACATGAAGAGGAAGAGAGATTTCACTGAGGTGGAGGCAGACATTGTTGTCGCACTATTGTGTGTTGAAGACAGAGCTGATTGGAACGCATGCCACTGCTGTTTGACTACTCTAATAAGATCTGGATTCTGAGTACAAGGGCGAATGTCTGGAAGTCTCTGCATAAACAGGAGTTTGCGCATTGGAATTATGAGTTTAGTGGGAATGACCACGCCATGAGCAGTTTGCCTCGACAGAGTTTGACAGGCAAACATATTGGGGCAAAAGAGGTAGTAAAAGGTTGCAGTTTTTTGCTTTGAATAACACCAAACCTATAGTCTATGCCTAATTTCGATATGAAAGCTCTTAATTGGAGCTATTCATGACACTCTTTAAGAACTTCACCATGGCCAATTGTGGTCCTGTAATATCTCTCCTTTTCTGCCCAGCTCTTTCCTATTGTCCAGGCATTGTCAATGCTGATATTCCATGACTCCAGTTTATGCTTAAACCACAAGCCCTGTCTGAGAAGGATCACAGCATACTTTCAGAAACTGCTGTATTCACATCCTAAGGCAAAACCTTACTTGGTGGCTCAAGGATATTCATGTCCACTTTTTGGCCTCCTCCACCAGAATGACCTGGATCTTCAACTCATAACCATTTTCTTCCGTGTGTTCTAAAAAGGAGTGGCTAAAATAAATCTAGTTCAAGGAGCATTTTCACAAACATCGTGCAGATGTCAGGATCGTAAGCCTTCCCTGAACCAAGAGGTTAATTCTAAATGTGAACAGTTTTGGTGTGGGTCCCAATATGAGTACATCTTCCTATCAAGATTCAGTGGTGCCCGACTATGGCTTGAAGAACCCAAGCTCCCCATAAATCATTGACAATTTACACCCTTACACACCTTTGAACTGCACCTACTGTGAAATGCTTGCAATGCAACATTCTATCACCCTATGAAACATCTGTATAAATTCACAAATAAATATATATGAATCCTGCTTGAGGAGCATTCTTTCTACCTTGTGAGTTGCCATACTACCTTGCCTGAATCCTTAAACTAATGTGGAGGCAATCGATTATTTTGTTCACTTTGGTGGAATGCCTAACTTCCAGGTATAGATCTCTAAATCATGGCAGAGCCCATGATGCAACACCATCTAGGTTACATGTAACCAAGGGCTACCCAACTAGCCCAAGGAGGAATCTATATTAGTGTATGCATAAAACAGAGATTAACCTGAAAATAAACGTATTTTGTGTGTAGGTATCAAGACAAACCTTTGAATAATGATCAAGAAAAAGACGTGTTAAATATGTGACAACAAAGCAAATCAGCAGCTAAGTAGAAGCAAAGATGCTTATTGTGGGTTGCATCTTACAGAATGCTTAAAGTGAAAAGGTGCTGGAAAGGTTTTGTGCTGAAAAGAAAGTGAGACACGTGAAATTAAAAATGCACCAAGAGAAAGCTTGACAAGCAAGACCTGTCTAATACAGAGAACAGAGACTAGACATCAGCGATATTAGTGTGCAAAATAGAGCACTAAAGATAAATCCATTGTCTGCATGTAGCAGTAGGTCATCAACAAGACAAAGACACAAAACAAAGCTGTAGAAGGAAAAGAGGCACACCAGTTAAGAATACAACAGAAAGCTTTCTCTATTTAAAGCAAAGGAGAGAAGTAAAATCTCTCAGTTTATGAGGGAGTAATAGGATTACCCTGCAGAAGTGGAATATATCACAGGAAAGCACAACAGGGCCAACCTATGGAGGTGCTCACATAAGAGCTGTTAGAAGAAAAATATAATTGAGTATAAAAAAGACTGCAAGAAACAGGGGAGCCAGAAATACAAAGATAAGAACCAAAAGTACATCAATGGAATGCAGAGAAAGGTCCAGATCTGCCCTCAACAAGGAGAAAAAGTGCCATGGAAAATGTTTCTCATCTGCACATTTGAGAAGTTCGGCCTGAGGGGTACTACTGTGGTGAAAGGACAAGAAAACCACATCATAGTCCGCAGGATAGAGGAAAACTGGAATGTAGGTATGCACGTTTGAGAAGATCAGGCAAAGGGTCCTAACAGGATGAAGAATCGCCAACTAAGAGTACGCCGGAGAGACGAGAACTGCAGTATAACTTTCAGCATCTGGGGGCCGTTTGACAGATAAGCGCAAGGAGCGCAAAGAATAACAAGCATTGGCATAGCCAATAGGTCTCGCCTTTGGGACCTTATAAGTGTTTAGCCACACAACAGTTGATGTTGTTGCACCAAGGATATTGTGCTGCATAACTAAATACTTAGAAGGTCCCAAAAGCGAGACCTATTGGCTATGCCAATGCTTGTTGATAAAGAGTGGCCTATGCTACCATTGTTATTCGGGTAGAAGCAATGTGAAAAGACAAACACTATGAATTAATGTTTCATGATGGCAGTACTTAGTGTAGTCTTTGTATGCTGTCCATGAATAACTAAACTCAATTTGAGGGGAACATGAAAATCGGGTATGAATAGAACACTGAATCACTGCTTTAGCCAGAGGGTAGTAAGACAGTTAGGCAATTTCTATTCAGGGAAGCTCCCCACAATATAATCTCAATGCTTTTTGTGTTCAAAATCTTAATATCTTGTGCAAAAGGATAAGGCTCTGACAGCTCTTTGGCCAGCTGTTTAAAGCGGACTTGGGAAGTTGATGTTTCACAAAGTACTTCATGGTGTAGTGTGCGAAGTACAGTATTTAAAAACTCTGACCACAATGAATATCTAGTGTAACCTGTTGAAAGTGCACGCCAGATGGTGGCTTTGATGGTATGTTCCTTGGCGTGTTTTATTTTGTAGATATTACAGGTGGTCAGAATATGGGACATGCGTTTCAGGGACGGCTGCTGTAGGTTAAATTCCAACCTGATTTGCGATTGGAAGTTGGCGTTAGGTAGATGAAAATTTACCTGAACAAATCTAGCTTCCTAGATCTTCCCTAGATCTTCCCTGGAAAAACTAAATCCGAGCTGAGTACTCCGACCTCCAGTATACGTGCTCTCGATTTCCAGGGCCTGCTTATGTTCTTAGCCGCCATGACCAGTCCAAAGTGAGACCTACATTAGAGCTTCACAAAGCCAAAAGCGCTTGGGATTACGAAAAGCTCCACACCACTGCCAACTCAATTTAGGCTAAACATGAATAAGAAGCACTGCATTCAATTACCTAATATTTGTACTCCAGCATTTGTAATGGGAAAAAATAAAACTGCAAAGACAAACGGAGAGGATGAACTAGCCACATTTTGTATGGGAAAATACTATCTCTGGGTATATCGCATTGTGCACAATCAGTATGTTTGACTGTTGTCAGCAAATGCTGTAGAGATATCAAGGTGCCTCATGTCAGGAATTATGTCACCCAAACATTATTTGTTTTCTTTCCCAAAAAGTTACTTACTTTAGTTCTCCTCTAGAGGAAGAAGGTTCATTACTGTTGTGATAAGCACTGGATTGTAGCGTCCTCAGCCAGAACCCAGACATTATAAATGTGTGCGCGCACACACAAACACACACGTCACACAGTGGTGGTGACCCCTGGGTAGTTGTAGTTAGTTGAGAGTTCCCATAGTAAGAGAAATCTTTTTGTTTTGCTATTATCTTTGGCACCATTTGATGAATCTTCACAGAACGTTCCCCAAAACTTTCTTCCACCTCAGCTCCTTCCCGGAAAGTTTTGGTTTAATCCGCCATATTCGAGGTTGAGAAAAAGGAGTAGAGTGGTCCCAGACTGTCATGCTGTATTGTTAATTCCCTTATAAAATTTTAAGAAGCAAGAAGAAAAAACAGCTGACCCACATCCCACCAAATTTAGCAGTAAGTTAGAACTCAAACGTATTATTTGGTGTAAACCCATTCAGTCTTTTTTGAGAAATTTGCATTTGAAAAGGTACTTGATGTGAGGTTGAAAAGGTTAAAAAATATAGATATATCCGGACCGTTGGTCCTGCAGGGCTCCAGCAATACTGTAAATTAAAAAAATAGAGCAATGTCCTTTGTCTGCACCTTTACCTGACATTTAACTTTTGTAAAGGCAATCATTAGGTAATTACATAATGTCTTGTCATTGCTATGTACTGCAATACTTCCGCGAAATACAGCGAAAGTTCGTGAAAGTACTGTGACAACAAATATGACTAAGTTAAAATGCTTTATAGCTTTAAAAATACTTACTTGTACTGCCCAAAATGATCAGTTACACACCAAAATCTATATTCCTGCCAAATTTCATTCAAATCGTTTATCAGTTTTTCCGCTACATGTGACACAAAAGTCTATGGAACATTTATTGGTGGAAAAATGGGTTTTGGGACCCCCTTTTTTATTTGCACCCCCTTGGCCAATCACAGTAAATCTTTCAATCATCTGTCAGAATAGAAAAAGTAATGGGTCTGGAAAGCTTTGTGAAGATACGTCAAATAGGGTCAAAGTTATTAGTGAGCAAAAATCAGAGGAATTCCTACACCTGGGAATCCTAACTATAACAACAGAGTAACTCTGTGATAGATAGATGGATTTTTTTTTACTTGCTAAGGGATCCTGCACATGGACTGGACAGTTCAATGCTTATGACTAATAATGAAGATTCATTGGAGGAGAACTGTAGCTATCCAATTTAAAATGTGTAATTTAACTAGTAGGCCAGGCATCAGTAAAGATTTAACCAGGAAGTGTCAAACTACTTACATCAATCATGGAATTCATGTTATCTTGATGTTGACCACTGGAGAGAGAGCGAGTGTGTACATTCACCTGCTCAGGAGAGTAAAACTGCATTCACAAACCGTTTTTATTCTATCCCCTGCCACCACTCTGAAGACAAACAAATTAAAGCATCCTTTTCAAATATGCATCTTACAAAACTGGAAGTATTACACATCTTCATTATTTCTAAAAGATTAGGAATTCGGTACCATGAGTTGTGCTAAGTTTTCACTTTTGTTTACGCCCATTCAATTTACTTTCTCAAAATTTACATTTTAATTTGTTTGGGGATGGTGAGACACAAACGTATAACAGAAAACTTATTTTTCTGAATTTTTACTTTCCAAAATAGGCTTTTTATTCCATTCCTCTTTCACATGAGTTTGAAGGTTTTTCTAGATGTTCTTTAAACACCAATCAAATGAAAGAATAGCAGCATGGTAGAAACTTAAAATAATGAAAGAAAACCTAGAAAGAAGAATACAAATGGTTTAAAATAGTGGTCCTGCACACCAAAAGTATTATTCCATGCACTTATTCAAATTAGGCCACTAGGTCCTATTGGAGAAAGCATAATGCCAGAGCTAAATCTAAAGTGTTGTGTGAATGATATACTCATTAGCTGAATCTTCAGCTGCCCTTTGGTGGCGGCTTTTTGCTAAACACAAAGAGAAAGGCTTCGGGGAAGTAGGGCTTATTCGAGGTTGGTTTGGATTTATATTAGGCCCTTGTTTTTGTTTCCCCTAAGTGCTGTTGGACGAAAGGTAAGCACAGGCATGCGAGGAGATGAGGAGGAGTCTCCGGAACAGCACAGAATGGGAAGAAATGCTCCTGTAGCACACCTCCTGCAGGCCTTCAGCCTGCAGATAATGTGCTACAGAATCGGTGAATAGGAGGATGGATATCTTCTGTTTTGTAACGCATGATAACCTTTGTATTATAGTTAATTTATGTTGAAAAACATTACCACACGCCAAATACTGAAGACTTACCTTATGTATGGAGAGTTCGAACCCCCCAAGAAGAGGGTTGGACCTGTGTACGATGAATGAAATTCAGGGAACTCCATGAGGTGAGGTAGACTTTGTGAGATAGACTCCAAGTTTACCCTCCAGACGTATTGGCCATCTATTTCCACCAGGTTTGTGAGAAGGAACTGCCGCACGGCTGGGTCCTACAAGGTAAATTGCAGAGATATTGGAACAAGCTCATGGTTGCCTCACCTAAGAGACTCTGAATAAGTGCTGTCTGTGATGGGAGAAACACAGTGAGATTAGCACAATCAATGCTGTCTCTTGTATGAACTGTAATAGTTAATTAAACCCATATAAAACAAAACTAGACATAAGATTCACAAAAAACGTTTTTGAAACATGTAAAATCAATCAGTTCGTTTCAGTGTGAATCTTCCAATACAAAATTTTTGAATTACAATAGCAATATTCATAACTTATGGGATGTCCTCCCTATTGGGCTTGCTAGATAAAAGAAAAATCTGAGCATGGCATGTCTGTAAAGGATTATCCCCAAAACGTGTCCCTCACATACTGACAGCAAGAAAAACGCTACTCGCAATTTATACAGACAGTACTGTATTCTGCTACATTAGTCCCTGCACTTTCAGATATTGCTTAGCTTATTCAAACTAAATCAAATTATTTTTATAGCCACAATTTAAAGTTCCGGTGCCACAGCCAGTTAATTAAATATTTTGCTGACTAAACAATCTCCACTACGGATAAGTGGTATCTTTTACATGCAATTCCATTAATGTTTGATACGGATACAACTGTCTATCCTCAAGAAACAAATAACAAGAGAAAAAGTGTCATAGCCACATTCAGTTCCTGTCCATAAATAATTGACCAAGGTGAGATGCGATGATGAAGCTTGACACCAATAGGGTGTGAGGGTCCCTAAAAAACAACTGTGGATTTCTCTATCAATGTAGGACTTGGGTCAATCTAAAAGTGGAGACTCAGTCAATAAGGTGGTTGGATACTTTTGGGATTTAGAATAATATGGGGGGCAGTATCCTCCTCCCCTTCCCTTTCCAGACAAACCCCTGGAGAAAAGGAAAAACACAACAAATAGCATTGACTATTTCCCTTCTCATCTACAGTAGAGATGAACAGAGTTCAGAAGCAGGCACTTTTCAAATCTATGTCTACAGTCTCAGCCTGCCTATAAATTCCCAAGGGCTCTGTAATGTACTGTCCGAAGATATATGTTGCACACCCCAGCGAAAAGAACACAGTATGGTAGATTCAATAATATTAATTTTCGGACCATTTATGGAATTGCTCTGCCAACTCTCAAAGTTATTTAATACATGTAGATTAAATATGGTGCATACGTTCTTTACATTTGTTACATGCCATCTGCAACAAAATGTTTGACTAACATTATTTCCCACTGACAATTTCCTGCGATTGTATCACTTTCCCATATCCACAGATCAATGGAGAACTGCAATGTTAATGTTTCTACTTGCACAGCTGCTGATACTGGGCTTTTACATAGACTACAGAAGAAAAGTGGCTCTTTCTTCAATGGTGCTAAAATTATACTACCCTACATTTTGTCAAAAATCCTGTGTTGCGGTATAATTTACAAACAAGACCTGTCTATGAATTACACTTTTCTTCCAAACTAATTAAAATAACTCCTAGTAAGGTATTGCTTTCTGTCTTTTCCCGTTCAATCTCAGTTATGTAGCATTTTACTTAATGGCTGTTCCACAAGAACACCGCAGCTCTTATCTTGTTTCATTTGCCACAAGTTTATTCTCTCTGCAGTAACTTTTAAGGTCACCAAACTGCCTTTTAAGACCCACTGTATGTCTTCTTTATTGCTTGATTAATTAAATTCATTACAATATATATAATTACAAATATTGTGAACCACATAAAAGAACCTGCCGTTGATAAGGTCTTTTAATCGAAACTGTCTCTAACAGGAAGATGGAAATAATTGCAGTCCAATCCAAAGCATAAAGTGCTAATGCATAACATCTGTACAGCTTCTGAAGTCGTGCTCTTCCCTCATTATGGACAAGCTGAAGCACTCCGGATTGAACACATTCGGTCGCTAGTGCAAGCAAGCTTAAAACACACTATAAAAGGCCATGATAGCTCTTGGGGAGGGGGGGGGGGGAGAGAACGGTTGATCAGCAGACTCCATCTACAGGGGCGTTTTTTGGGTCAAAAAATAAAGTGCTTATGCATATCAGGTAACCCACTGACAGGCTTCACAACTGTTACCCCGGATACGACTAGCCCATGGAGCCCATCTATGGAAAAATCTTCACAAGGTACATGCGTGTAAAAAACAGAGCTGTTGAAACCAACATGTGAAGACCCACTAAACATGAAATAGGCACAAACAAAGCAACCGAGTCATAAAAATGCTGGTGCATAAATAATGGGCACCAACTGGTCCCCCTAACGCTAGGCCGATCCCAATAGGAGGCCTGCCCCTCACCCAGCTGATCAATGTCAGTGTTCTTCCAGCTGTTTTGATAAGAGGTGAGAAACCTCACTACCTTGCAAGGCTGATGGACTGAGGTCCCATTTAGAACAGTGATCACTGCCGGGCGGCATGACCAGACTAGGAGGGCTCTTAGAGTCGGTCGTTGGATTGCTCGCATTTGGGCTAAGAGGGCCAGGCACACACAAAGCACAGTGCCTGGATACTCTTAGGGATGATAAGCCACACTTTGACAAAGCAGATGCAATAAGCTTTCCTGCTTGTATCCACATAAGCGACAATCATTGTTAAGCCAATACTGCTTCCAGGTGGGGACTAAGTCCTATGATGGATAAACACCAAGACTAATGCACAGCAGGGTATATTTCATAGCAGCGGAAAAGTGAGCAGTCAGTTTTGGCTCTGGCGGCATAGGATGACAAGACTGCCCACGCATGACGTTTGTGTGAAAATTCTCCCTGATCAAGAGTTCGTGATGAGAGCTTGGTTGTTGGGGACCCATTTAGAGGCAGCATATTCCATGGGTATAACCCAAGCATCCTCTAGTTTTAAAGCTTCAGTCAATTGCTGTAAAGCAGAGAGCCAAGAAGCCACACTGTGGGGCTGGTTTCCCATTTCCTGCCAAGACAGGTGGGCCACTGCGTGGGGTTGAGCAGATCTCAGCCTCTAGCATAATTTTACTAGGGCTCCGTTCCATGCTGGGCCGTGGTGGAGAAGGCTAAACTGTAGCCTGACTCTGGCTTGCAAGACATACTGCGGTATCCCAAACAGCTGTTTGAAAAGGTTCGACTGTAACCGATTTAAGGTGACCGGGTCTTTCTTCTTCAGCAGTTCGGAACTATAAGTGAGCTATGATAGAAACTTTGCATTCATGATCTGGAGTAGATGGTGGGTCGATGTGTTGCGTGACTTTATGTGTATTGTTCTGAATGCAAACAGACGTTTCGTGGCCGTTGCTCTTCTGGTAGCGTGGTGTTCTTTGAATGTTAAATGGGAGTATATATTGACACCGAGGTACTTGTAAGATTTAACTGATTCTAGCACTCGGCCGTTTGCCCGCCAAGAAAATGTAGACTTTAGTTTGGCCGAAGAACTCGAAAAACAGACCACCTTGGTTTACCATAGTACCAAGTGCAAGTTTTGAATGTATCCACTCAATTGGTCAATTAAGCACTGCAGTCCTATTGGCGTTTGGCTGAGCAGGACAATGTCATCTGCATATTAGAGACAACGTAGTTGTTCCTGAGCCAGCCTGGGGAAGGGTCGCTCACCACTAATCGAATAATCCACTGAAGTCTGATCTTGTATTACTAGTTAACACATTGGTACGCTTGTGCGAGGTCACCCATCCTTTGGGAGAAATAGTTTACTTTTTGAAAGTCTGCTAGGAAGGTCTGCTAGATATAAGCTACTGAAAATCGGGGTGACATCATAACCCTGCTCAAGACCATTATTTACTGAGATCCTAGCCATACGTTGGCCTTTCTAACCCAAAAGCCCCCTGTCCAGTTTGCAATGATGTATTCTACGTACAGATATTAAGTATCATGGTATTCCTTAGCACATACTTTTCTGCCACAATAGTGATCTATCAAACGTATCAAATATGACAAAAAAGTCCACAAATCAGCAGTAATTCAGGCAAAGCATGATGATCTGCACTATGATTCAGGCAGAATCATTCTGGTTTGCCGCGTGATCTTTTATTCACCCTTCCAGACAAAATGAATACGAGCATTCCACAATAGTGGCGCATGAGTCCAAAAGGGCTAGAAGCCTACGACATGTTTATTTATTTTTCCAACATGGAAGGCGGGAAGTAATTCTAACCAAGATCAATAAACTACTACATTTTGAAAGATATAAGTAAGTTTGGATCAGTATAATTTAGTCCACAACTTGTTAGATGAGCAATGATCTGCTGTATAGTTACAAGATCCAAATGCTATTTGTGCTCCATGGCTATGTTCTTGGAACCAATCCACCAGATACAACATCTACTCTTTGTCTGTAAACACCAGATCCGAATGAACAGGGTGTTGTACAATGGCGTTTACCATTAACCTTTATAAGCTATGGCTTGCCTTGAATAGTCTCATTCATTTCATCGCATTATTTATGTTTTACTCCGTGTTTTTTAGATCCAATCAGTTGTGTTTTATCCTGGACTTTTTATGATCAAAATATGTAGTATATTCCTCCCAAGGGCCTTCTGCAATTTAGCACAAACTCATGACTTCATATCACTCATGTTACGTAATGCTCATTTCGAGTTCTTAGCATGTGATACGTGTCTGACTTTCAACAAGGAGACCATTTTAAGGAGCCAGAGATGAAGCACATTATTTTTTTGTAAATACAGAATATTTAACAGGAAATAACATTTTGAGGTAGAAACTATTAGTGATCACGTGTCTCTAAATATGACCTGGCATGGGTCCGTACAAATAAAGAGAGTGCTACAGATGGACAGAACTTAGTAATAATAAATGATATGATGAGGCTACACCGCTAGCTTTCTATTGGTTTAACAAAGACAAAAAATTCTTCAAATTTAAATCTCCCCGGTGGTGTGCTATGAGGTGATAATAAAGGTAGTATGTAAAATGATCTACTGAAGATTAGGAAAACAAAAGCACAATACACAACTGGACTTACCGCGGGTATGAGCAGGAATGTGAAGGGAGCTGCCGTAAACTGCATGCTAAACTCTGGAAGTCTCCTGTATGCACATACACAGGGAACCCTCCTGTGAGACGCATGTCTAATAAGACTGGCCAAGATTAATGGCCTGATTACGAGGTTGGTGGTTTCGCAGCGGGATGCCACGCCAGTGCCCAGTTGCGAGACCGCCAAACCCGTAGTCTGACCGGCCGCCGGATTACAAGTATAATCCCTGCAGGTAGTCCTGCCGCAGCGGTCCCACAGTGGTGCCTTTCTAAGGCTCATAGGAGAGCCTTAGAAAGGCCCCACTGTAGGAGCGCCGCAGCCAGTTCCTGCATGGGCAGAAATGCACAACACTGTGCATTTCTTTCCGTGCAGGAACAGGGGGTGCAAAAATACAAGGAGGCATACCATTTACCCCCCTGCATGCACCCCCATGCACACAGGCATCCTGGGACCCTATATGGGCCCCTTGAATTGCCTCACCCGCCATCCTTTCCATGGCGAGGCTCACCGCTGTGGAAAGGGTTGCAGTGAGGCAATTCATAATATACTCGGCGGTGCTGCAGCAGCACCACCAGCATACTGCTGCCTCAGACCGCTACGCCACGGGATCAAGAATCTCGGTGGTTGCAGCGGTCCAGTGGTGGTCCAACTACCGTACTTGTAATACGGCAGGTAGACCACCAGTCTGGCGGTCCATGGACCGCCACCATGGGTTTGTAGGTCCCACAGACCGCAAAACTCGTAATCAGGCCCTTGGTGTTGCCACCTGCAGGGAAAACATACACTTGAGAGCAGCCTCCTTTATGAAGCATACACAGTGGTACTAGGCGCGACTCAGTGCTGTCTCCAGCGTGAGGTATACACAATGGATTTAGAACAGACTCGCTGGTGTCTCCTGTATGAAGCAAAGAGTGGGACTAGGGCAGACTCATTGATGTCTCCTGTACGAGGTACACATGGTGTGATTAGAACAGACTCAGTGAAACCTCCTGTATAGGACACAATCAGAGGGATTAGAACAGACACAGTGATGCATCCTTTAAGAGGCTCTCCCGGTGGGACTGAGCACTATCTTTTGCAGGCGACACACAGACTCCACGCTGCCTCTTGTAGGAGGCACGCGTGAGGAGATTACAACAATCACAATGCTACCACCTGTGGGACACACAACGTCATTAGCAGAGACTCAGGGCTGCCTCGTAGCAAACACACAAGGGCATTACCACAGACCCGACCCATGGCTGCATCCTCTAAAATATGCATTCACAGAGCGAGATTACCAAGACTCTGGACACGCACAATGAGATTACCGCAGAGCCATAGCTGCAAGCTGTGAAAGATACACCCACAGTGGCCTTATCACACACAGACCCAAACATACACAGACACCTGCTCCAGAAGGAGGCACCATCGACGATAGTAGCAGTATTCCACTTGGAGGAGACAGCACTGACTGCCACCTGTGATAAGAACCAAGTTAATGGATGCCTCCTGAAAGAGATGCACATCGCGACATTGGCACAGGCTCGTTGGTACCACATGACGGAGACATGCAGTGGGGTATGCACAGACGCATGGTTGCCTCTATCAAGAGGCACACAGACTAAGGCTGCAGTATGGAACAAAGATATTAACTCTCTCAAAAGTCGTGGCAATGGTACATTGTGGAATTCTTAGATTTATATTGCAGACTAAATATGTATTCACTAAATGCTTTTCATACTGAAAGTTTCGAAGTGCCTTCTAACTAAGTACTCCGACCTTTTAACCTAGAGGGTGTTATTCTGTTCCATCACTATCAGGGCTCCCTTCACAAACACGTGATACCAGACACACACACACACATCACTCTCTATGTCCTACTGAATGTGAAAGACTGCCACCATGAATGTACTGTTGACCCTTCAAGAACATGCACACAATATTTGCCTTGGCTGGGTGTTAGTCAATGAAGGAAATAACGTTGACAAAGACTCACCAGCGACCCAACAGTGCACACAAAACCCATAGATGTGCCCACCCACCAAAAAACATTGGCACCCCTGGCTGCTACCATGCAAGACTCGCTTGAATGATGCCCACAAAAAAGGAACCAATAGTTAAGCACACACTGAGAGCTTATGGGTCAATGACAGGTACCTGTACCCCCAGGCGCAGCTGCTCGTCTGCGAGTCTCCTGGCCGTGGAGCGCGGGATGTTTGCCTCCACCTGGACGCTCCTCATTGCAGAGATTAAGGTGTGGAAGCTGCTGTTAGCGGCTGTTGGAGATGGGCTGATGTCCACAGACACTAATCCCTGCACGAGATCCGGCTGCATGCAAGAGAAAAGAAAAGAAAATCCACAGTGATGATCAAGTACAGCTGGGTAACCTGACATGCAATACATTGCTTTACTGTCCTGGGAACGCACAGAAAGAAAAGAGTTCGGTCAAACAAGGACTTTCCAGCATTGGTAACCAGGGCTTTCCACCATTGGTAACAAGGGGTTTCCACCATTGGTAACAAGGGCTCTATACTATTGGTAAGAAGGGCACTCCACCATTGGTAAGAAGGGCTCTCCACCATTTGTAAGAAGGGGTCTGTACCATTGGTAACAAGGGCTCTCCGCCAATGTTAACAAGGGTTCTATACCATTGGTAACAAGGGCTCTCCACCACTGGTAACAAGGGCTCTCCGCCAATGTTAACAAGGGTTCTATAGAATTGGTAACAAGGGTTCTATACCATTGGTAATAAGGGCTCTCCACCACTGGTAACAAGGGCTCTCCGCCAATGTTAACAAGGGTTCTATACCATTGGTAACAAGGGCTTTCCACCACTGATAACAAGAGCTTTATACCAATGGTAACAAGGGCTCTCCAGCATTGGTACCACGGGTTCTATCGAATTGGTAACAAGGGTTCTATACCATTGGTAACAAGGTCTCTCCACCACTGGTAACAAGGGCTCTCTACCAATGGCAACAAGGGTTCTATACCATTGGAAACAAGGGCTCTCCACCACTGGTAACAAGGGCTCTGTACCATTGGTAACAAGGGCTCTCCACCATCGCTAACAAGGGCTCCCTGCCACTGTTAACAAGGGATCTTCGCCACTGGTAACAAGGGCTCTCCGGCACTGGTAACAAGGGCTCTCCGCCACTGGTAACAAGGGCTCTCCACCAATGTTAGCAAGGGCTCTCCGCCAATTGGAGATATCAACAGTGAAGTTGCTTCCAAGAGTATTTGGTACTACATGTAAAAGACGAGAAGTCACTTATTGATGTCTGAGAAATGATCCTGCCTAACGTTAATACTGCTGGATGTATGATAAATTAATAAAATCTGTTTAAAAAAAAAAAAAGGGCTCTCCGCCAATGGTAACAAGGGTTCTATAACATTGGTAACAAGGGCTCTCCCCCAATGGTAACAAGTGTTCTATACTATTGGTAACAAGGGCTCTATACCACTGGTAGCAAAGGCTCTCCACCATTGGTAGCAAGGGCTCTAGACCATTGGTCGCCTGCTGCCCACCTCTCCCTCCGCGTTTTCAGAGCAGAGTTGAGTTGACACAGGAGGGGAAGGACTACCGCCGAGAGGTCTCCAGGGAAGGAGGAGACGCCACAAGAACAGCCCAGGTAAACGTTCCCAGCCGCGCTGTGTCGGTGCGAGGCCAGGAGTGAGTGGAGAGCCGCCGGGAGCTGCAAGTGACAGAGCGGTCCTTACTGTGATTGAAAGTGCAGCGGGGGCAATACTTGGGTGATTTGAAAAGCGCTCTTGTGGTGACTTGAAAAGCGCTATTTGACTACAGGGGCACAGAATCGAACTCGAGGAGACTGCAGAGCCCAGCGAGACCATACACAGGGGGAGAGCTGACCGCCAGCTCACTCGAGGAGACTACAATCCCCAGCAGACACTGCTCCTCCCGACGCCACTTCCGCCGCCAGCGCGCCCGGAGGCGCTTGATAACCGACAGCTCCCTCGGTGGAGCGGGGGGCACAGAATCGAACTCGAGGAGACTGCAGAGCCCAGCGAGACCATACACAGGGGGAGAGCTGACCGCCAGCTCACTCGAGGAGACTACAATCCCCAGCAGACACTGCTCCTACCGACGCCACTTCCGCCGCCAGCGCGCCCGGAGGCGCTTGATAACCGACAACCCCCTCCGCGACGCGGGACGCGCGCGGGCGACGCCGGGCTGAGCCCGGGCAGAGGGCGGGCCGTCTGTGGCCGTCCGGGGCAGGAGGAGGCAGGGCCACGGAACTGTGATCTTCGCTTAATTTGTAAGTGAACAGTCCTATAAAAATACCTGTTTTAAAAGTTACTGTATATGCCTACACTCATGTCGAAATCCAAGTCGTCCAATCAATCTGGTGCAGGGGATAAGAGGACAATGGACAACTATCTGGTAAAAGTTGTAAATAAGATTAATAATGATCGGAGACTTTCATTGGGCAGATCTAACTTAGAAACTTCCCTAATGGACACATTAGCACCTAATACTGAAATACTCGCTGAAAGCAGTACGGTTAATACTGACAGTGCTGATGGGATTGCTGATGTACTCTCTGTTACGGATATTGTTGGAAGTATTGATGAACCCACTTCCCAATTGAACTCTTCTATCACACCGACTACAGAATCCTGTTCTAAAACCACCCTAACCCCTTCCCCGATGCAGAGGAAAACGCGGGCGTGTAGGAAAGCACCAGTAAAGAGAGCGGTGACCTATAAGCCAAAAAAACAGGGCTCTTTTCAACAAGGAAGGGGGGTTTTACCGGATTCGTCCAAAGAAATATCAGGGACTAATGATAATACTGAGGGGGTCTTTCTGCACGCAGCCACAATAGGACATTTGGTTTCAATTTTTGAGACCAAATTAGAGTCTATAATTAGTCCTTTGTTGGCAAAATTAGACGTAGTCTCAGCAGAAGTAGATAACTTAAAGGGCCTTTTGGCTTCTTATGAAAAACGATCCTCCCCCGCGTTAACCTCCGTTTTTGCCGCTTTGGCCCCTACCGTCCATAAGCCCACAGAGGGTGCCATGGAACCTACTTTGCATCCGTCTGGTACCCACAACACGGGAGCTCCTCTGGGATTGGGGGACAGTGGTCAGTTAAGTCGACCCATGGATGCGCCACCCACTGTGATATCAGTTTTTGCGCCACCCACAACAGCCACTTCAGCAGGAAAAGTAATCTCTGCACATACATGCTCAAGTAATATTCAGAAGCCTGTAGCCAGGGGAGATGTTGGGCATATTAAACACAAGAGAAACCATATCGTTAACCTCCCACCACAGTGTGCCCCTTACACAGTGGTATTGATTAATGTCCCGGAGGTAGACTCTAGTATGCCTAACTCTAGCCAGGAATCTCATGACTCTTTAAAAAACAAATCACTTGCCTGGCTTAACAAAAACTGTGGATTTCCGCTGGCATTGTCGCAAGATATTTTATCTACCCGCAGAGTCGGCTGGATAGGAGAAGGCAGGAAAACTACCACAGGGGACTGTATACTTGTTAACTTTAAATACCCACAACACGTGGCAACTGTCCTCTTAAGAGCCGCCTCCCTACCCAACCAAGTTAACTTGGTCTCTGCTAGGCCTTTAGGCTATTTTTATAGCTATTTAGATGGCCCACAATTGCCAAGGCCCCAACAGATTGAGCTGTATGAACCCGGTTTAATTAGGGGTGGGGTTAGTTATCCTCCCTTTTTGCCACCAAGAGCCCCTCAGTATTTTAATAGAGGGAATATACAGTTTAATGAGGAATTCAGCAGGCAAAGGGACTATACCATCCCCCTTTTCAACCGTTACTCCGCCCTGTCCTCATTGGAGGAAAATGACTGACTGTCCGATAATACTAAGAACACGAATGAGAAATTAGTTAGTGGTGTCCGCTCCGATAAAGTAGTGACTGTTCCCCCTTCACCTCTATCTGAACCTAACAGGGTGGAAGCTGTCTTGGAGAACACAGGAATCAAAAAGACTCAGAATTGTTGTACCATTGTAGATCCTTCTTTAAACCCAGACTTTTCCTTGGTAGACCCAGTAAATGATCATATAGGGGCTAAGTGCGATCTTGATACAGGTTACCGCGTTGTTACGTGGAATATTGCTGGCCTGAAGAGGAAGTTAGACTCCCCTTTGTGGAAGGATTTTATTAATATAGGGTACGATATAATATGTCTTCAGGAAACGTGGTGTGAGGAACCCATTTTTATTGAGGGGTATTTAGCACACAGCTTGAATGCAGTGAGTTCAATTGCAGGAAGAGCAAAAGGTGGTCTCTTGCTTTTAATATCCACTAAATTAAAATCCTGCAAAGTCAAAAGTTGTGTCTCAGTGGATGTCCATTCTCAGGTCTTATGTCTAGAGTTTGATAAAGGGAAAGATTTGTTGCTGATACATTTTTATAATAATGTATTCACTGCCGACAGAAGTAAAATCCTGACTCAGCTTGAAAAAGAAATTGAGAGGACACAGGCAGTTACAGGTCACCAATCTATAGTCCTTTGGTTGGGTGACTTCAATATAAGTCCTTGTCCTCATGCCTCGAGTAATTCATGTGGCCTAACAAGGGAAAGTGGTAACATGGAAGGAAATGATTGTTTACACTTCCCACACTGTATGTATGGCACTACCCTTAACATGATGTTAGCAAAGTTTGATTTGGATATGTTAAGTTGCACGAAGAATAGTAATAACGTTAACTGTCCAACATTTACTGGAAGAGGAGCTAATTCATATATTGACCACATTTTACTGTCTAACGATTGTCCATACTCCAACTTGTGTGTTAATGAGCAAATTTTAAGTGATCATAACAGCATCTCCTTATCATTGCATTGTTGGGGTCCCAAAAACATGGATGTTAACAATCGTATTAACTTTATCGAGGCTGTAAGACCTAATGGGTTTAGGATTAAATGGACAAAGGTTGTCCCACATGAGTTGTTGGAGGAGGTTTTAAGAAAGTGTACTATGGAGATAACCTATTGTATTAGCGACGAGGTACATCCGCAAGTTATATTAAACCACCTACGTACTATTAATGAAACAATTGATAATTTACTCACAAAACCGCATAAGGGGAAAAGAGTAATCAACACTGGTTGGTTTGATAAAAGTTGTACACATGCTCTTCACGCCCTAAAACAGGCGATGAGCATTAAACCACGTGATTGTACAGCAATTAAAACTTGTCGTTCTGTCTATAAAACATCGCTTACAAAAAGGAAAAAAGCTCTCCAAGAAGAGGCTTGGTACAATCTCAGCTGTGCGGCTGAAACAAATGATAGTAAGTTATACTGGCAGACCATAAATAGTCCTTTCTTAAAAAATGACTCAGTGCCTGAAATAACCTCTCATGTCGACTGTCAATCATGGATGCACCACTTTTTAAATATTTTTAATCCGGATAGGTTAATTTTAGATCCCCATATGGACAACGAGTATACTTGGCCTAGATTGCCTTTAGATATTGGTCTTGATGAGGTTTACGAAGGCCTACGCAATAGCAAGGGCGGAAAGGCACCTGGCCCGGATGGAGTCCCGCTGGATTTGTATAAATCCGAGTTAGATCTAAGGGCACCCATCCTGACCAGGTTCTTTAATGCAATAGCGGAGGGTCAGATGCCAACTTCTTGGGGCCAGTCAATAATTATTCCTCTTTTTAAGAAGGGATCCAGGTCTGAGGCAAGTAATTATCGTCCCATTTCTCTATTAGACGCATCGATAAAAATATTGAGTAGAATAATTTTAAAGAGACTTGAGACATGGTGTGGTAAATATTCTTTTTTACCTAAACTGAATTTCATACGGAATCTTTAAAATAAAGTAAAATAGCTCAGAATAACAAGAGGCAGAATCCGTGGTATAAGAGGTTTTCTAAATGGGCTTTATTCCATCAAAAATGGCCGACTCGAGTCGCGGCCTTCAGGTTCCGTCACCACGAGGGTTCAGGAAGTGAAGTACAATACTTTATTGACAAGAAGTAACTTTTATAGGTCATACACTTACAATGAAACAAATGCAAAAAAGGCGTAACAATTGATAAGATAAATTAACATAGTGATACGTAATTGAAACTAGGCGTAATAAGGAGCAAAAAGAAACATGATTGGCTCTGATTATCTTACATAGGTGGATCTATACGATAATACTTAACATAGATGCGTGCGCAGCAGTATGACGTGTGATTGACGTGCAACTAGGGGGTGAAGGGGACTTGACATTTAGCTCTACATGTGGAGACGAGAAGTCTGGGGGGTCAAGTCAACCTAATCCCAAATCATATCTACCATCCTATGTTTAGAGAACTATGTTATCCACAAGGAAGGACTCTCGGACAGAATCTATTCTATACTAACTGTGTGTGCGTGTACAAGCGTCTAAGTGTCTATATGAGATGCGAGGGGCAGAAAACTTTCCATGGCAACAGGGCTATGAATCACTTGCAGGAGGACGGAAAGGCTGAGTCCTTTGCTTGTGAGCTAAAGGAAATGTTTACCTAAATCACTAGACAGGAATGCATCGGCTGGAGAGCAAAATAGATAATTCGAAGGTGAAATACAGCTTCTTGGCAGGCAGGCGAAAACTGGCCGAGGCAGGCACCGTTAGCTGCACAGGGAGTAGGACAAAGTTCATGGATACAGATGCGAGCTCAAGCTGAAGCTGTCAGAGACAGAGAGCAGGGAAAGGCTTTGAGGACAGAATCGGGCCTACTTGCCTGAACTGTAAAAATGTAGTAACTTAGCCATATAAAGTCGGTGGCCTTTCATACTTAGGAATCGAATATCCAGCCCATCGATGGCGGATCTGACAGAGAACATGTCGACGGTAGACACACATATGTTTGCGTCTTAGAAACTGGAACTGGAGGGAACATACATGTACTTGTAACATGCATATAGATCCGTTGGGGTCCAAGATAGGGGACATAACTGATCAGGAAAATCCACATTTCCACATTCCCTCCTTGTCCCCTACTTGCCCTTCAAGAGATATCAATCTTCATCATTCCATCGATTTGCTCATGGAGCATCATTTCTTCTTCCTTCTTCTTCCGGTATTTTGAACGAGAACTGTGATATGGAATGCATGATGTGGCACACAGACCACAAATCGCTGGTCCACATTGTAGGCATAAACAACAACTGAAGAGCATAAGAAGGCCAATACCTAGGAAGGATAGAACTCTCCATCCCCAGGCTGATATCACACTCCAAAACCACCCGGACCACGTCCAAGTGCCTGGATTTTCGTGTATCTGGCTTACAATCTTATGAAGGCGTGTTATAGCTTTATATACAGATGGCGAATTTTCTGGTATGAATATGCAGCAGCTGGATCCGATGACCCTGCAAGCTCCGCCCCTATCGGCCAGGATGACGTCAAGGACAAGACGATTCTGGAGAACAACAATTCTCATCACTGATTGTTCCTCTGTCAGATTGCCTAGGGCGGCTATAGTCTCGTTTACTACAGCTTCAAGAGTCTTGGTGAGTCTGCGTATCAGCTTACTATTTGATATGGTACCTATATAGGGAAAGATACCTTTATTGAAATCTACATACTTGTCCCATGCCGTCTCAGTATAATCGACAACTGGGAGATCTCTACGCTCTCTTTTGTGTACTAAATGAACATTTCGATAATAATCAGGGGGAGCTAGGAAAACAGGTGGCAAAAGGAATGCTATGTAACAGGTACCATCCCAATCTAGAGGCAGACGCATATATGCCGTCTGACCACATATAAAGTAAGAATGGCGAGAAGCTCTAAATGAAGATTTACCTTGATCACTATAGTCTACTATAGTAACGCATTGGCTATGGCCCATATGTATGGAACCAACTTTTCTCACACATAATTCACCCTTAACTGGAAATACAGACATAGTGGGCAGAATTAGTTCAACTTCGGATTTGACATTCAAAATCATAAGATTAGGCGTAAAATTACCTAATTTATACACTTCATTTTCTAAATCAGTTCCTGTTCTACTGGGGTGACCCTCCTTATTGGGGTGACAGACTTTGAATAAAACTAGATTCAGATTTCCCCATATCCAATGTTGTTGATAAACGGCTGTGTCTGGGTCTATGGAATTTAATAAACTAAACCATGCTCCACAGGAGCCATTGTGTGTGAATGGATGTGGAAAGAAAGGCAGAACTCCTTTGTTATTCTGATAGGGAGGGAGTCGGCCACACACCCAACAATTGGTGGCATTACTAGTCTGATGGGAATGATGTAACATACTAATGAATGTGTTATTGCGCAGCGCAAGTCTATAGGACAACTCATGTGGGGGTAGGTCACTAAAAGAATGTTCATCAGTTATATTGAAAGCACGTTTAGAAACAGGATAATACATATGCAACAATATACTTGCAGTAACTATTAAAAAACTCAAGGAAAACAAAATTAATAAAGTCACAATACAGTGGCTACGCAGTAATTTACAATAAGCATGTCGTTTCATTATGATTCTGGACTCTACATCATTCAGACCTAAGGGATACATGTCGGGACAGATTCAACCGCTTCACCTTGGAGAGGACTTAAACAATCAAATCGTCCGACAGTTTGGATCTGGACCTGAGTTTCTGCTTATAGAATTCGGTGCTACTGGCCTCAGCCAAGGGTAGCTTTGAGTCAATGGGGGAAGACACACGGGGAGTACTGTTTGTGTCAGGAGGAAGTCCATGAAATTTCTTGATATGGCTGGAATGCACCCAGCCTTTTCTCCCTTCGATCTTCACAGCTGTTCTGGTCGTCAGCAGGACCAACTTAGGAAGCCTCCACCTTGGCTCCAGTTGGGTTTTCCGATCGAAATTCCTGACGAGAACATAATCGCCGGGAATTACATCATGAGGTTTCACCTCGGTGTTGTCGGGAAAAGCTGCGACTACCTGTGAACGACAAGATTGTAGTGCAGACATCAAGGAAGCCAGGTAATCTGTCAGCATATTACAGTCAACATCAGTTATTTTACGGGGTATTGGCGTCCCCCACATATTCGGTGGTCTACCAAAGATCACCTCATAAGGGGATAGCCCTGTTCGAGAGTGTGCTACCATCCTCATGTAAAATAGCGCAACTGGTAAGGCTACTATCCAGTCCACACCTTTTTCCTGACATATTTTAGACAATCTGATTTTTAAAAGTTGATTATGTCGTTCCACGAGACCTGCTGCCTCGGGGTGTCGGACACAGTGGAATTTCCACTGATATCCCAACAAAAGTGAGACATGTTTCATTAATTCGGATGAGAAAGGCTGGCCGTTATCTGAATATACAACACGTGGTAAACCGTACCGTGGGAAGAATTCTCGAACTAGCTGCTTGGCAGTAGTCGGGGCAGTGTAATCTGATACGGGATACGCCTCTGTCCAACGGGAGAGAGCGCAGACAACTACGAGAACATATTTGAATCCTCGACAACGTTCCATCTGAATATAATCCATCTGGAGGACTTCAAAAGGATGGTCAGGAGGCTGAAATCCACCCTGCTCTACGGGAACACTCTTTCCTGGATTAAACTGACAACATATCATACAGGTACGAACTTTTTGTTTAGCTGCTGCTCGTAAATGTTTGTTGAACCAAATGTGCTGAATGCTGTCTAGCATAGCCTTCTCTCCTAAATGTGCTGGACTGTGAACTGTAGCTATAATGGCTTGAACCATGGAATCAGGGAGAAACCATACAGATTTCTCCTTCGTCATCCATCCTTGATCTGTCTGGATCCCTCCTAGTTCAGTCCACTTCTTTATTTCTTCTGCTGTGGCATGTGTCTGTATGTCAATTACGTCAAGTGCGGGATCCTTAATTGTCATACACTGTGTTGGTGTCTGAACTATTGGCTTTGTCATGTCTAATGTGCGATTCTGAGCAGTCTGTTTAGCTGTTTTGTCAGCTAAATCATTGCCTTGAGAAATGGTATCTGTAACCTTCGTGTGTGCTTTACATTTCATAATCGATATAGCAGTGGGTAGATGTATTGCGTCTAACAAGGCATGAATGAGGGGTCCGTGCTGAATGTGGGCACCATGGGAGGTTAAATAACCTCTCTCTCGCCACAGCACGCCGAAGTCGTGTACAACTCCGAATGCATAACGTGAGTCAGTGTATACATTAACTTTCTTATTTGTGGCTTGAATACAGGCTTGCGTTAGAGCAATAAGTTCTGCTGCTTGGGCTGACAAAGTATCTATACAATGTGTCTCAATAACTTCAGTGTCTGTTGTGACTGCATACGCGGCCACTAAATCTCCTGTACTTGTTCTCATGCACGATCCGTCTACATACAACGTCAGGTCTGGATCTAATCAATGGAACGTCTGTCAAGTCTTGTCTAGGTTTCGTCTTTATTTCAATGATTTCAACACAATCATGAGCTAGTGGGTCTGTTCCAATTACAGGTAATAGTGTAGCAGGATTCAATGTATTACACCGTCGGATCTCTATGTGTGGTTGAAACAATGTCAGTTCATAACCGGTAAGTCTTGCTATGGTCAAGTGTTGTGTTTGTGTTCGGTTCACAAGAACCTCTACTGCATGTGGTACTTGTACTGTCAATGGGTGTCCTAATACTATGGCATCGCTTTGTCTGATTGCTAAAGCTGTCGCTGCCACTGATTTCAGGCATGCAGGCAAAGCCTGAGCTACGGGATCTAATGTACTGGAAAAATAAGCACATGGCTTGCGTGATCCTGCTTGATCCTGAGTGAGTACTGACAAGGCAGTACCTTCGCGTTCTGTAACAAAGAGTGTAAAATGTTTGCTATAACATGGTGTTGCTAAAACAGGTGCTTGACATAAAGCTTCCTTTAGGCTTTCAAAAGCTTGTGTATGTTCCTGAGTCCAAGGGAGAACAGTCGATGTGGCTGCCTCCTGTGTGGTTAACTGAATGAGTGGTTTTGCTAGAAATGCGTACTGAGGGATCCACTGCCTACAATATGAAGTGAGGCCTATGAAAGCCCGCACCTCCTTTTGTGTCTGGGGTATTGACATGTTAGCAATTAACTGGATGCGATCTGGTGTAAGCTGCCTTCCCTCCTTGGACAGCGAGTGACCAAGATAAATAACTCGCTGGACACAGAATTGCAGCTTAGAAGGAGACACCTTGTGCCCCTTGTCGGCTAGAAAATGTAAAACTGTCAGAGAAGCCTTTTCACATTCAGGTCCGCTTCTCGCGGTGATCAGCAGATCGTCGACATATTGAAGCAGTGCAGTATTGACTGGCATGTGGATACTGTCAAGTTCTCGTTTCAGTGCTTGGCTGTAAATGCTGGGGCTTTCTGTGAATCCTTGGGGAGCGCGTGAGAATTTAAAACTGCGCCCATTTAAACTGAATCCGAACAAATATTGGCTTTCCGGATCTATTGGGACGCTGAAAAAGGCATTCTTGAGATCGATTACAGTAAAGAATGTTGCTTCGGAATCAATTGCTGTCAACAATGATGATATATCAGGGACCACAGGGAATTGTGGTACAATACACTTGTTTAGTTCACGCAAATCAATAACCAATCGGTACACTGGTGGGGCAGTAGGATCAGTTCGTTTAAGAATCGGAATTATCGGTGAATTACATACATTGGAGTCTGTTTCTACAACTACTCCCTGGGCAATCAGCTCATCAATGATTTTCAGCAAAGCCACTACAGCATCATGCGGTAACTTGTATTGTCGCATTCGTGGTAGTACCACTCCTGCTTTCAGTGTGACTCGATAGGGTGTAATGTTCATGCAGCCAACATCCGTAGGGCCTTGTGCCCATAGATGTACTGGTAAAGTCTGTAGTCGGGGATCCATGTCTCTAGACACATAGTGACCTTTAAAATCACGCAAAAACAACCTTACTCCTTCCGGAGAACAACATATTATGGCTCCTAGTGCTTTCAGAGTTTTAATTCCTAACAGATTTTCTGGGCATGATTTAGTAAGCAATAAATCTGTAGTTCGTGTCAAAGGTCCTATCGTAAGTGGTAGAGGCTGTGATACTTCATTAACAATAGGTTTTCCCGAAAAACCAAGGGAAACATTTTGAGAGCCTGAGAGGGGTGCCCCTGGAACTTCACTTCGTTTTATAGTTGTTCGACTTGCCCCTGTATCGAGTAAGAATTTTCTATCTTGACCTAATAATTCACTATGTACATAAGGTCCTTCTTGATCTACAGGAATCTCGATAAGCGGTAAGTCAACTTCCCTCTCTAGGCTGGTTCATGCGTAGCGCTGATATTCAGGGTATTCATACTGTGCAGTCTGATACATTTGTCGTGTTGTGGTTTGTGTGGCAGTAGCAGGCAACGGTGGTGCAGCTGGCACAAACTGTATGGGTTGCTGTGAGGCTGGCATGGACTGTTGCTGAACTGGCATGGACTGTCCATGCTGCATAGCTCCTTGTTCATTCTGATCTTGTCTAACTAATCGTGGTCTCTCCTTTGCAATACCTGTAGCTATATTACGTTTCAGGACTGGACAATCGTGTACATAATGGCCTAGTTGTTTACAGTAATTGCAGGTTCCTTTTACAGGAACTGCAGAATCACCAGAATGTGTCACACCCTTTTTGTGACCATCTGCTGGTACTGTCTGAGAAACTAGCATTTTCATTTTTGTATCCTTCATGCGTCTATGCTCGTGTTCTTGTTCATCCCTAATTCTATTGTGATGATACTGTAACATTTGTAGCATTTGCGACGGAGTGTTACTTTGCCAGGTACTCTCGAATTTCAATATTCTATTCTTCACTGGGGGCAATGCATTTTCCACTAATTTTGTCACAAATAGATGTGGATATGAGTCACTACTTGCTTTTATACCACTATTTATACCAAAACATTTTTCAAATCGAGCATAATAATCGCTTGTGTCTTCATCTTGCTTTTGTTTGCAGGCTGTGATTGCACCCCAATCTTCCTTTTTTGTAGTTAATAAACGTGGCAGTACCTGTACTAGTAAACCTGGTAACAGTTTAACTTTATCCCCGAGCCCTGAACCTGCAGTTCGGGCCCTTTCTTCCTCTGCTAATGCTGTCCAGTCTATCTTTTGGTCTCCCACTTCCCACTCTTTTTCTTTCAGTTTTTCATAAATGCCAGCAGGCAAAAGCACCTTTAATATCGTCATAATATCAGGAAAGGTGTACTCTCCCATTAGTAACATGTCTTTAATTTCTCGGTGGAAACCCGCTGGGTCTTTATCATGACTAGGTACTACTTTCTTCATTTCTAATAATTCCATTTTTGATATGGGTGTGTAAACAAATACACGGTGAAACTCATTGTCTTCGCCTTTTATTGGGTGCACTTCCCGTAAAGGATTTTGTCTATCCATATAGTACGGCGTTCTTTCTCTGTGGGGCGGCGAGAGAGAATCCGGACTTACAAAAAGGACATACTGTTTACGTGACACTAATATCTCTTTAATTAGCTTGTTACTAGAACCTCTCCATCTGTTTGTGAGTAGTTCCGTTAATATATCAGGTAAAGGACCAGGGTCAGCATGTTGGCTCTTATATAATATGAGGAGTTGCTGAATCATATAGATTCCAGCTAAACGTTGTTCATCTGTACTGAGATTAAAAAACGTGTGTGCTACGGTCTCATCACCGTATTTTTCAGGACTGTCAATCCAGTGAACAGCTGATCTGGCTAATTCTTGCTCATCCATGGAATCGAGGAGGTGGTAACCCCTTCGTTCTCGTAGTATTTTATCTGCGGCTTGAAACGAATGTTCAGGAGACTTCAGATTTATTACAGGCGTCGGATACGTTCTGCTATTATTTGGGCATACAGAGTGTATGGGATCAGAAAAACATCTAGCATTATCACAGGATCTTCCTCTGCCTACATAGGCTATGGTCTCTGACTGTCTTGCGGAATTCCCTGATTCGGACACTTCATCTTGCTCATACTCGTCTGTTCCCAATCTTTCTTCATGAATACGCTCTATTTCTTTACGGATTTTTCGGCACATGGCTATTATACAATTTTGCTTATCGTGTCTCCCTTCTGATATATTCTGACTCCATCTTGTAAGAATAAGCATTGCATTCGGGTCTACCCCCGGACGATCTTGATTTCTGATCACACAGTTTATGAGGAAACGTAACAGTTCCCCCTGTATCTCTACTTTCTGGAATTCCATAGCTCTGTTAATACATCCTGGATCTCGTCCTGTTTGAACAAAATGATATATGTTATCTAGATGCGTAATCATCCCTGGTAACCTCGCTAAATACTCTGCGGCTCGCCTGATACGTAATGATGCCAGGACCATTTCATCCTCTTTACCAACCACCGGGTCATATCTACAATTTACAAGGAGTTCTTTAAGCGTACGTTCACTTACGAATTTAGGTGTACGTGAATGCGCTGACTCTTGAAAAACAAGTTTATTTATTCTGGGTGGTGTAAAGGTACTGCTAGCACCTCCCGTGGCCCCATCTGGGGCGTCGGGTGTGAATGGGTTCGTCGAACGTGACACAGCAACTATGGGCGTCGACGCCCCTGTAGAATCGACTGCGGAGACAGATGCGGAAACAGATGTGCTTGCCGAAGCTTGCGTCGGGACTTGCTGTTGCACGGGTACAGATACCTGATCCTGACGTTGAACCCCTCCGCCAGACGGTCTATGTGGTGTGGCGTTAGCATACTCGGGGGCTGCATCGTCTAGATATGAGGAAAGAAAAACATCTTCTGCGGTTCTGGGATGCCCTTTTGGATGTACCTTAATTGGAAATAATGGGGGTGGCAAGTCTTTTGGCATCTCTGGAGCAGCCTTAGGTAGTCCTTCGGCTAGAAGGGGATACATACCATTCATAAGAGCATTTCTTTGTCTATTTACTTGTTCTGATTTCACTCGGATACCTTCCTCAATTAATAGATTTTCTTGAACTTTATTTGAACTTTCTTTACTCCTATCTTCTTGTCTACGTGCTTTTTCTGTTCGTCTATGAGATTCTTTACGCCATAACTCAACAGCGTCTTTCTGTGATTGTCTGACCTTTCTTTTCCATAACTCTTCCTCCACTTTCATGATGCACTCTGCATCCCAGGTTCCCGCTACGGGCCACCTTTGACTTTCCGGCAATCCCTTGGTATAATCTACCCATAGATCAAGAAACAATATGGCATCTAAGCCATGCTTATGGTACATAAAATGCCCTGGAGTGTCCCTAGGAGGAATAGGAACTGCTTCTTCAAGCACCCCTTTTCTGGTGGTAATCTGTCTTAACTTCGAGAAAAGCGGCATATTGACAACTGATCTGATACTTACTCTTGAATTCACTTAATACGAAAAACACAATAATGAACAGTGAACAATGAACAATCATTCATACCACAATATGCAAGACATTTAAACACTTTAAATATTGAACATTAAATATTTTAACGATGACCGACAATGATGACAGTCTGCCTAACTAATCACCACGCTGAATTCTTGACAGTAACTGAATACTTCGGAATACTTGATATACTGCTAAACAGTACATATACACTGCTAAACAGTGCAGACCGGATTTGTGTACCCAAATCCGTCTTGACCGGCACAACCTATGTGCGCGTCAACACGCCTCCCCGGCGATGGTACTCACCGAGTAGCTCCTTGAAACGGAAGGCCTCAGAGAATGGACAGGACTCGATGACTGCGGACAGCGGACCCTCTGGACATCGGGATTTCGAGAAACCTGGTGGGCCTCTGTATACCTCGGATCTTGCTCTCTCAGCTAGGCTCTGGTCGGGATACTTCGCACTTCTCACCGCCTCGTCTGGGTTGATCGCAGCCTCAGTCGCCCCCGCTTGACCGGAGGGAGCTTACAGGAAATCCTGCTGGTACGCGTTTATGGTCCGTCCAGTTGTGGCAGGAGACCGGGCCTGCAACGCACCGCCGGCGCGTGAGATGAGAAAGTGTCCCTGTTCGGGCGCCATTATGTGGTAAATATTCTTTTTTACCTAAACTGAATTTCATACGGAATCTTTAAAATAAAGTAAAATAGCTCAGAATAACAAGAGGCAGAATCCGTGGTATAAGAGGTTTTCTAAATGGGCTTTATTCCATCAAAAATGGCCGACTCGAGTCGCGGCCTTCAGGTTCCGTCACCACGAGGGTTCAGGAAGTGAAGTACAATACTTTATTGACAAGAAGTAACTTTTATAGGTCATACACTTACAATGAAACAAATGCAAAAAAGGCGTAACAATTGATAAGATAAATTAACATAGTGATACGTAATTGAAACTAGGCGTAATAAGGAGCAAAAAGAAACATGATTGGCTCTGATTATCTTACATAGGTGGATCTATACGATAATACTTAACATAGATGCGTGCGCAGCAGTATGACGTGTGATTGACGTGCAACTAGGGGGTGAAGGGGACTTGACATTTAGCTCTACATGTGGAGACGAGAAGTCTGGGGGGTCAAGTCAACCTAATCCCAAATCATATCTACCATCCTATGTTTAGAGAACTATGTTATCCACAAGGAAGGACTCTCGGACAGAATCTATTCTATACTAACTGTGTGTGCGTGTACAAGCGTCTAAGTGTCTATATGAGATGCGAGGGGCAGAAAACTTTCCATGGCAACAGGGCTATGAATCACTTGCAGGAGGACGGAAAGGCTGAGTCCTTTGCTTGTGAGCTAAAGGAAATGTTTACCTAAATCACTAGACAGGAATGCATCGGCTGGAGAGCAAAATAGATAATTCGAAGGTGAAATACAGCTTCTTGGCAGGCAGGCGAAAACTGGCCGAGGCAGGCACCGTTAGCTGCACAGGGAGTAGGACAAAGTTCATGGATACAGATGCGAGCTCAAGCTGAAGCTGTCAGAGACAGAGAGCAGGGAAAGGCTTTGAGGACAGAATCGGGCCTACTTGCCTGAACTGTAAAAATGTAGTAACTTAGCCATATAAAGTCGGTGGCCTTTCATACTTAGGAATCGAATATCCAGCCCATCGATGGCGGATCTGACAGAGAACATGTCGACGGTAGACACACATATGTTTGCGTCTTAGAAACTGGAACTGGAGGGAACATACATGTACTTGTAACATGCATATAGATCCGTTGGGGTCCAAGATAGGGGACATAACTGATCAGGAAAATCCACATTTCCACAATGGGCTGAGGATAACACGATAATATCAAAGGCGCAATATGGATTTAGGAAAGGTCTGGGGACGTTGGAACAGTGTATTATTTTAGACCTCCTAATACATAAATATACCGTTGCAAAGGATGGGAATCTTTTCCTTTGCTTCGCAGACCTAAGCAGTGCCTTTGACCTTGTAGACCATAACATCCTTTGGGACACCTTGTTAGATCTCGGAGCCCCCAAAGAGTGTGTTTTTTTTCTGGCCCGGTTATATTCCGGCCTTTAATGTATAGTACGCTATGGTCCTATGGGAGAATGTACACCTTTTTTTAAAGTTGCAAGAGGGATTCGTCAAGGGTGCGTTTTGGCCCCGTTTTTATTCTCATTATTTATAAATGAAATTGATATGATTTTAAGCAAACTATCCTCAGACGCCCCCCTGATCAACGGCAGCGTTACCCCTATTTTATTATACGCAGATGATGCAGCTCTTTTATCACGAACACAGAATGGTTTGCAACGCCTCATAGATAGATTTGTGCTATTTACCAAAGAGAGGAAACTGATCATTAATAAAAGTAAGACTTTTGTTATGACCTGTGGAAAGAGGGTGAAATCCAATTCCTCCTTCTTTATTGATAAAGTGAAGATTCAACCGGTTAATAGTTTTTGTTATTTGGGGATAACATTCGCAGGCAACGGGAAATGGACGAACGAGGACGAGAACGTGAGGTTAAAGATGAACAGAAACACCAGTAGTATTTTCAGATTTGCAGCTAAGTTAGGGCAAAGGAGAGTGAAAGACATGCTGGCTATCTACAAAGCTAGGTGTATCTCATCTGCTTTGTATGGGGCAGGAGTTTGGGGCCATCATTCTGTTAATGGTCTACAGAACGACGAAAATAAGTTCTTGAAGAAACTGCTATGTGCTCCATCCTCGGCTCCCAACATCTTAACTCATATGGAGGCCGGTATTGACTTTATCGCGGACTTAGCCGCATTACGCCCATTGCTACTTTGGCGTTCTATCTGGTCCAAATCCGAGACTGTATTTACACAAACAATTATCAAGGATTGCTTGAAACTTGATAATCTATCTCGTATACCTTGGTTGAGTTATATTTACCACTGGTTTAATCTTCTGTTTGAATGTAATATCCGTCTGAACCCCGAAGCAGCTGCACTGATACCAAAGAAAGACATAAAATCTAAGTTCCTAGCATTCAAGAATCTGGCTAGAGAAAATCAGTCCAAAAATCTAACAACAGTTGCTTCTTACCTCGATTTGAATTTAAGGGTAGGTTTCCAGACATACCTTGCGACCGTGACTCACAACTCACACAGATTTGTCCTAACCCGTTTAAGGCTTGGGATCGTGCACCATCTTGTCTCTTTCCCAGATATTAAGATCAAATCTAATATGCTGTGTCCTTGTGACAATATGTCAAAACAAAGCTGCTGTCACTTTTTATTGTTTTGTAAATTTTATTGTCATTTTAGGAAATTTTACTTAAAACCTATCCTTTTAAAAAATAAGATACGCTCTACTAAATCAGCAATGAAGTTCCTAACAACTCTAGAAAGCCCTGATACCTGTTTTTTTGTGGCATCCTATGTGCTTAAATGCATGAATATTAGGAAGTCTATAGTCTGCGCTGATTAATTCTATCTGGTCACGTACTTTGTATATATAGATACCGTCCAGACTTCGATATGAACTTTGTAGTTTGAAGTAAAATTAGGATGAATTGTGTAAATATGGGATTGTTACCATATTTAGCATCTTTTGTATATTTGCACATATTAGATAATTTACCTGGAATTTGCACCTCGTTATAAATATAATGTGGATGCTTTGTTGGAAGATTAAGCTTAATTGTGTATTACTCAAGGAAGCACTATGCACTTTAACAATGTGTTAAATATAGTTTTCTGTTATGTCCTGTGTATAAGACATTTTAGTCTAATATGTATTTTTAAATGTTTGTTCTGCTTATATGGTTGTATTTTTACATACCGAATAAAGCTTTTGAACTTGAACTTGAACTTGATGTCTGAGAAATGATCCTGCCTAATGTTAATACTGCTGGATGTATGATAAATTAATAAAATCTGTTTAAAAAAAAAAAAAAAGGGCTCTCCGCCAATGGTAACAAGGGTTCTATAACATTGGTAACAAGGGCTCTCCCCCAATGGTAACAAGTGTTCTATACTATTGGTAACAAGGGCTCTATACCACTGGTAGCAAAGGCTCTCCACCATTGGTAGCAAGGGCTCTAGACCATTGGTAAAAAGGGCTCTCTGCCACTAGTAACAAGGGATCTCCGCCACTGGTAACAAGGGATCTCCGCCACTAGTAACAAGGGATCTCCGCCACTAGTAACAAGGGCTCTCCGCCACTGGTAACAAGGGCTCTCCGCCACTGGTAACAAGGGCTCTCTGCCACTGGTAACAAGGGCTCTCCGCCACTGGTAACAAGGGCTCTTCACCACTGGCAACGCGCTCTCCGCCACTGGTACCAAGGGCTCTCCGTCATTGGTAACAAGGGCTCTCAACCAATGTTAGCAAGGGCTCTCCGCCAATGGTAACAAGGGTTCTATAAATGTCACTTTCAAAGAGTTGTTCTCTGCACAGAATCAACCTGTATAATACTGATTCAGCTTCTGTTGTGTAAATTGGAGAGTCTATGTCATGCATGGTTTTTACTTTGTGATTTAGCTTCCAATGATTGGGATTCTGGTCTGTGCCCATTGATTATGAATTTCCTGCAGGTGCATTCCATGGGTCAGCACCGCCCACACCTTCTATCCAATAAAGATGAAACAGCTGTTTGCATTGTATAACATAAGGCGCTTGTACTGCATTCTTGACAAGACTTCTCTGTTCCAGTACCCTGAGACTGTGGTCTTATCTATATTCATTAAGAAAGCGCTCAACATCCTGCGGTAGTATTACTTACAGGTGGTCATGTCATGGATGTCACTGGGAGAGAGCTGGAATAAACGGGGCGCTTTATTACATGCAGATGAGCGGGTACGAGTATGCACAAGTTTGCGGTATCTCAGATCCCTTCGCGATCTAATGCGGCATCAGGCAGGGTTGTCCTCTCTCGCCCATGCTCTTTGAGTTGGCAGTTGAACTGTTTGCTGGCATACCGCACACAGAGGAACGTATCAGAGGGGTTTTGATAAATGAAGGAGAGCCTGTTATCGCGCTATATATGCAGATGACATGCTCCTAAATTTGATGGAGGCCAGAAAGAGAGTCCCACGGTGTATTGCCTTGCTGGATGATCTTGGGCCAGTCTCGGGACTATGCATTAACTGGCAGACGTCTTGTGCATTCCTGGTGGTACTGACCGGGCGGAGCCCCTGGACTCAGTACAGTGCGTAGATATCCAATGGGAACCCAGAGTTTTAAAAAAATGTTTGGGGGTTAAGGTGTACCTCACTGATACCAGCATGACTGAGAGTAACCTGGGTAGTGCAATGCGCAGTCTGAGGGGCAACATAGCTTTCTGTACACCGATTTGGCTCCCAATCATGGCTAGAATAGCCCTGGCAAAGATGGTCATCTTCCCAAAGTTCTCAACTACTTTATATATCTCCATGTCTGGATCCGGGGGACCTGGTTTACATCTCTGAATGCACTGCTCTGGGAATTGATTTGGGATGGGCAGCACCACCGCGTGTCACTGCGTACACTTTAGAAGACACTAATAAGGGAGGCTTGGGAGTCCCAGGTTATGACCTGTAATACTTTGCGGGGCAGCTGCAGTGGTTGCCCGACTGCACTTGGTATGGCCAAACCGTGGGAATTAGGAGAAGCACGCAGCGAGTTGGCGTTACTGAAAATGGTAATGGGGTTGAAAATCACGCTTGCCCCTCCCCAGCGCCCGCCAGAATCCAACACGCCTCACTGACCCATGCCTGGACACAAACATCAGGCTCCATACCGACTGTGTTTGACCAAAGCTAGAAATGTTCTATGTTTAACACTCTGATTTACTCTTTCACACTAAGCGCCTGATTTACATCTTGGAGGATGGGTTACTTCGCCACATCGGTGATAGATATTCCCTCAGCTGAAATATAATTCCAATTATATCCAATGGGAGTTATATTTCGGTGGATATGATATCCGTCACCATGGTGACAGTGGAGTAACCCGTCTGCCAGCATCAAAATCAGGCTCTTAGTATGTTTTGTTTTGTGTCGCAGGCGACCCTGCCAAGTTGATAATGTTCACTGCTCGACTCCCCGTTATGATCTAGGGTTTTTTTTATTATGTGGCAGAAAGGACTGCAAAAAACATAAAGCATTGTGTAAATGCTGTAAAGTGTACTTGGGGACTGCATCTTTTGCCACCCGGCTATGTGATACCCGTTGTCACAATATAGACAAAAAACGAATAAAGAAAGTTTGAAAAGAAAAAAATCTATGTAAATTGTCTATCTCTTTCTTAGTGCTTAGAAAGTAAATCTACAAAAGTAGCAATCTTAACAGTGTCAATGGGTGTATTTAAGCCATGGCAATATGAAAACACGTTATGGGCAGCAGCTAGTGAGCTCAAATAAAAGGAAAGTGAGAACACTATAAAGCAGTGATACAAAGATTATAAGAAAAAGTTACTTCTTTGTAACTACAGATCTGCAGCATTGGCATAACCCAAACATTGACATGCTTGAATTATCTCTCAATGTCAGGCTGGAAACCCTCGGTAGTCAATATTAGTACAGTAGTATATATATACAGCATCAACTTTAAAAAGGAATTGACAAACAGAAATTGACCATCTCTAGCCCATTAACCTTATTATGTGTCCCAGACTCTGGCAAATCAGCTTGGGCAGCTCACGGTTCCAACTGTCCTCAGAAAGCTTGTGAATCTAAGAAAGATACCAATGCTGTAGAGCCGTAGTTACAGGTAAGTAACTTTTTCTACAGCATTGGATCTTTCATAGATTTACCTGCTTGAATTAGGTTTTCCAAAGCAGTATCTTATCTTTGATTAAGCAGCAATGAGGCTCAGCTTAGTGAAATCGGTTGAGTAGCACTGCTTGACACACTGCTCTTCCAGCTGACGGCTTGACTTCCAAGCTGCAACGCATGGTAACATTGTTAGTTGGTGACCAGGTCGCCATTTACAGATGTCTTGTAAAGGTACACCTGCAAATAGCGCAGCCAATGCTGCTGCACGTCTTGTACGGTGAACTCCAATCCTGTGTTTCAGAAGTCTGCCGGCTTTCTTATGGCGATACGAAGTGCTTGAAGTGATCTGCTCTCTTTTGAAAGAAGATAAACACTGTTAGTGGTTCAGACACAACCAAATGGACAGTTTTTCTAAAGTGTTTTGCCTTTTCAAGATAGAATTTTAGGGATCTTTTGACATCCAGTGAGCGTTCAACTTTTTCAGCAGGTGTAGATGGTTGAAGAAAAAAAGGTTGGCATAGATGTGCTTTTTCATTCAGTTTTTGGAACCTTTGGAATTAATTTTGGATTGTTTGATAAAGTCACTTTGTTCTTTTTGTCAAATTCCATTAACGGTGCCAACATTGAAAGGCTTGAATTTTATTCAACTTTTCTTGCTGAAATGATGGTAAGTGGTAATGTTTTTCATGACAACATTTGAAAAGATGCCTTGCATATCAGTTCAAATAGTTCTCCTATGAGTTGTTCTAGAACTTGTTTAATTCTCAAGCGGGAGGGTTTTGTCATAGCAAAACTGCTTTCATATGTACTCTGATAGAGGCATAGCTTAGTACTGATTGTGCCAAAGTTAGCAAATAAGGTAGTCCTTCATGTAGAAGCATGGAGAAGGGATCGATTTTATTTTCCGATACCCACATCATGACATAGCCATCTTGCACCTGGTTACCTGGCTTTTTGCGTACTTAGAATTTAGATCTCTAAACATTTGACCAAAGTATAAAAAAAATCCTGCAAGCAGCTTGAGTCTATTGAACAATTGAAACATTAACACAGACTCGAGCTGCTGCAGGATTTGTTTTATACTTTGGCCGAATATTTAGAGAACCAAATTCTAAGTATGCAACAGCCAGGTAACCAGGTGCAAGGTGGCTAGGTCATGATGTAAGATCCTGCTTTGATCCTTGGATAGTAGGAGTGGATCTGCTTTGAATAGAAATGGTATTTGGATCGAGAGATTCCATTGATCTGCGAACCTGAATTGTCTGACACAAGCCAGCTCAATTAATAAGATGGTGCATGGCTCCTTCTTCATTTTCCTCAAGACTCTTGGAATAGGTGGTAGTCGGGGTAAAGCGTACACAAATCATCCTAAGCAAGAACTATAAAACACTTCTCTTAGAGCTTGGATACCATCACTGCTTGTCTAGTTTTCGAATTTGGCTTCTGCGATGTCGCAAATAGATGTAGATGTGGCTCCCCCCATCTTTTGAAGAATTGCAACTTCGTGGTAATCACATACTTTCCACAAAGTGCAGAATGGTGTCTCATTCTGTAATCCCAGAACATCCTCTACTGTTCAGCTGATGTTGTTTCAAGGCCCAGTGCCATAGTTGCTGCGCTTCGTGGGCAGCTGTTTGGATCTCGCTCCTCCCTGTTTCTGTGTATAATAAAGTGTTGTCATATTGTGTGTCCATAACTTTCTTTCTTATCAGAGGTAGAAATGCTTTCTTTCTTGCAATGACCATACACAGCTTACAGTCATATCCATCATGTGTGCACTCCAGCCTTTTCAGGCACTTGTAGTTCCATGAAAGCATGGTTTGATCCCATACGGGTTCTGGCCCGCATTTATGTTGCTTCTGTATTCCATCAGGCCTTGGAATCTTTCATCTTGTTGGGTAACTGTTTGTAGATGTCCTGATGGCCTTTTATTAGTCTCCATCGTTTGTCCAAACCTTCCGAACCTCATTCTCAGTCTGCACTGTAGTATGAGTGAAATGCAGATAGAAAGTATTCCTACCAATACTTTAAATGTCCTTATCTTACTGTTATCCAATTTTTTGAGCTTATATCCTGCATCACTGCAAAGAGCTTGCTGGTCCTTTCTTGTGACGGATATGCTTTTAGTTGATCTACGGATATGTTTACCCCAACAATATGTTCTGAGTTGATACTAAGGTGGACATTTTGATGTTTGGTGTGAGACCCAATCCCTTTGGGAATTATTTCCTTTGTTGCAGGGATGGTGCTTTAATAAGCCAGCCATCGAGGTATGGATACATTCTTATCTCTTGACAACACAAATAAACCGCTAATGGAGCCATGCATTTCGTAAACTCTCACAATGCTGACTTCAGGCCAAACAGGAATGGTTTGAACTGGCAGTGTGATCCATCCACTAAGAGGCAGCAGTATCTCCAATGCTTTTGTTGATTCAGTAGAGGGAAATATGCATCTTCTAGACCTACTGATGCCATAAAATGATTCTTGTTTATTGACTGCAGTATATCTAGCAAGGATAACATTTTGAAAGTTTGCCTATTTTTTACAAACATGTTTAATGCTCGGAGATCCCACTCTCCATTCTCTTTGCAGATAATGAAACATCTTGAATAAAAAAACAGTTTTTTTCTTGTTTTCTGGTACTAGTTCTATGCATTGTTGAGAAGTAGCTTTCTAATTTGTTGTTTCAGACCCTCCAAGTTGTGGTGCTTCTCCTTGATGGGAGGCTTTATTGATGGCATCCAAATAAATTGTATTGTGCGTCCATGTTGAATTACATCCAATACCCATTGCTCTGATGTTATTTTTCGCCATCTGGGAAAAAATGCACTAGATTTACACCCACTGGCACGGTCACTGATGGAGGTTGGCCGTTCTGAAAGTCAGACCCTCATCCTCTGTATAGCTCTGTATATCCTCTGCTACTTGATGGGGATCTGATCTTCCTTTGTTTCTTGCTTTTTGCTTTCTGTTAGTCTTCTTTATTATTGTGTGTTCTGGTTCTGGTTATAATAACCCTGCCAGTAAGGACGAAAAGTGGTTGTAGTCCTCTCCTGATACAACTTTTGTCTGTATCGATGTCTTTTGTAATAAAAGTATGGATGTCTATTTGTAAAATTCCCAAGGCTTTGGCTGAGTCAGAATCAGTTTTAATGTCTATAAGTGATCCAAATACAAATGCTGACCACTGAACTCATGCCGATGACCTTTAATTGTACTGAGCACTCAGCCCCATCTTAAAACAGCTCATGTTGCCATTTGTCTGAAAGCATTGCTAGCTCCATCTAGAGCTGCATTTAAGAGGGCAGTGGATGTGAACCTGCCTTCTCTGAGAATTGTTTTTGCTTGTCCTTTACAATTTTTCGAATGTTTGTTAGGAAACTGATAAGTCGTTCGAAAATTGTCTGTCATAATTCGACAGGATAGCACTTGCATTAGAAATTCTTACAATGCTGCGGCAAACACTCCAATTTTCTTTCTGATTGTGTCCAACCTTTTGCTGTCATTGTCCGTGCGCCCCGCACATGGAGTTACTGGGTGAAAATAGTTATTTCTATCGTTGGCAATGTTACTACAATTCTTGATCCCGTCTTCTCACTAGCATGTGTAAAGAATAAAAATCATCTGGTGGGGTGTCCCTTAGATGTGGATCTTGGACATGGCTGCTCAGCTTGTATAGTGTTCCTAATCTGGACTTAGATTATCCCCATGACAAGAGTCTGTGCCATATTTGGGAAATTATCCCCTTCTTTGTGTTCTGGTTCAGAAGGTGTGTCATGCCCCATATCTCCACATAACAATTCGGATGGTGCTTCCAGCGAGGTTTCTTTGATGTGGCAGGATGTTTGTTTGTATATCTCTCAGTGGTCTTGGTGTCAATTCTAAAGGAGATGCCTGAGGTCGAGCTACTAGTCTACATGGATGCAGTTTCCTATGAGAGTCAAGAATCATTTTTTTTCATGCTGTGGAAAAAGTACATGGGTACTTGTACCATTTGAGTTGTAGAGACTTGTGGAAACTGCTTTTCTTGGTTTTCACCTGAGTAACATGGCTCTTAATATCAATAATTATATTCTGTGTTGTCAAGTTTTATGTGACAAAATGAATATCAAGGTTGTGTTGCCCTCTGCTTAGAAGGCTTATCTGATAACATTACCTTATCAGTATAAATTTGCTTTCTGTCTGAGTTTTGGTCGGAGAACTTCTCACTATGAGAAGATGATGGTCTCAAATCATCTGAGAGTCACAGGCATCAACCATGGACAATGTTCTGGCGCTAGCGCATCTTTCAGCCCAGACAATCCTGAAGAACCATCCCCCGCTCTTCTGCTGTTTCGTGGATTATAGTACAGCCTTTGAAAAAGTAGTCAGTAAAAGATTATGGTGGAAGTTAGAAAATTGGGGCATTCCATTAAACCTCCTGAAGACAATAAGATCATTATATGAGGACACTTGGTTGCGGGTCAAACCAAGTGCCCGCACAGTTTCCCCCAAAATAACCACGGAGAATGAGTTGAAGCAAGGATGCGTGCTGGCCCCCATCCTCTTCAACTTATATAGGGTGGATTTGGGGGAGGCCCTAAAAGGAGCCAGTTTAGTAGCCCCAAGACTAGGAAGTGTGAGGCTGCCAGTCCTACAGTTTGCCGACGACACAGTTATAATGGACCATACGAAGGTGGTACTACAAAGAGCCCTAAACGCACTAAACAGTTTTAACATCATTAACAACCTGATAGGGAATCAAGGAAAAACCAAGGTCATCATTTTTGGGTCCCACCATCTGAAAAAGAATGCACTGTGGCAACTGGGAATCGTGCAAATTAATTTGGTGGCTTCATACAACTACCTAGGGGTCTGGTTGACAGAATGGGCCAAGGCGAACGTACACCTAAATCAGCTGAGCTCCAAGGCCAGCAAGGTTACATACCTATCAAAACAACTAAACCAGCATTTGATCAGTCCATCCGCCAGCCCAATCCTGACAGTTCTAAGAGCGAAACTCCTCCCAGCAATTAGCTATGGTCACCTTGCCTTCCCCGGGAAATTGGACGCTCTCCTCAATTCAGCCCAAGTCAAGGCATGCAAGTCGGTGCTACACATACCGAGGACAGCAAGAAAAACAAGGCTAAGACTGGAGCTAGGCCTGGCGAAGCCAGACCTGATCTGCCAGGGGGAGATCATAAAGCTATATCTAAGGATATTAAGGGCCCGGCTAACTCCCTAAAACACCACCTGAGATCTATCTTCAAGGGGCCAAGCTCGGCATGGCACACTAGGCTAGGAAATGCAATTAAAGTACTGAAGATCGAGGAAGAAAGCTTGGAAGAGAGCTGTTAACAAACAAGTGCGTGAAATCTCCTTTGACCTCGACCTTAAAACTCTCTGTCGAAGCTCTCATCTAGATCCGTGGAACAATTCCTACACGGCAGGAAAAGCACAACCCTACCTAAGTGAGGCTCTCACTATACAGGCTCGAAGTAAAATCTTATTCATGAGGCTGACCACACTTGGGATTGTGGATTTAAATCCTGCATGGGCCCGAAGAGGGGAACCCATAACTTGCAGACTGTGCCCCTACAAGAGGGAATCCTGGTTGCATCTCTTATGCTGCTGTCCCAAACTCAACAACGAACGCCGGCGTCTTTTGCGTCCGATTTGTATCAACAAGGGCATAAAGTTGTGCAGCGAAGCATCAGCCTTGTGTTTGTCAACCACTAACACAATGGCTCCAGCGAGACTGGCGAAATGTATCCATCAAATCAAGTTAGCCTTAAAAGCCGCCAACGAAAGTAGCATAATCCAGGAGAAGTGCATGGCAAATTCTGCAGATGAAAGCTGATGGGATCTCTCGACGATGCACCAATGACAGTGCCCCTCCCATATGTCCCCCAAGAGAGCATTTCCCCTTGTGAGACACTTTGTGCTCCACAGAGGGCAGTTCAAGAGCTCCCTAAATGTAGATCAACTTCAGGGCACAAACAGGGGCTTCAAGAACATGTTGGGTAAAGACCGACTATGTGGGACTAGGGGAGGGGTGTTAAATGTTATTCAGTACATAAGTTTGAAATCACAGTTTTTAGCTTTAATACATTGATTGTTTTTACTGTAATGATTTTAATTAATTATAAAGTTAATAAAGATACTCATCTGAGAGTTGTTTTTAGAGTAGTTCTGATTGGCAGTACCAGCTGCAGTAGGTGTATCGTTAAAGTAATTGGTGTTTGAGACAAAGCAGTTGTTATTGTGGTGACATGCCGCACTGCTGATGATGTTGTTTCTGTCACTAGCAATGATGACGTTGAGGAACTGTAGGTGCGGGTGTGACAGTCAACAGAGGTTTGTGCACCGATGCCTTGTCGACGGGGGTGGTTGGATGGTTGGTCAACGAAGTCACGATCTAAGTTTACTTGTCGACAATGCCTAAGCCAATGATACTAAGCTGCTGGTTGTCAATAATGGTTTTGTTGACAGCAGTACTTTCTGCATCAATGAAGATGAGTTCTTGGTGGCAGGGTCATCTCTGTTTTTTGAGCCGTCTTTAACCAATGGTTCTTATTCAGCCGTATGGTGGATCATTTTCAGTTTTTTTCTTTAGTGCAGAATCCATGAGGTAGGTTAGACAGAAGTGAAAATAATCATTAAGAACTAGGTAGTTTCATTGCCGATGAAGGATCTTTGTGTCCGGTAGACTGACTATTTTTCATCATCAATTTTGTCGACAATGGAACTGTATGCAAACATGAAATTTGAAGTTTACAAACACTTGTCGACAGTCCCTTCGTCGTTGTTTTTTTCCTTTAATGGATTATTTTGTTTGTCACAAACAGCGGAGGCATTGACTTTGCCTTTTTCTTCACTGTTGACTGCAGAAGTCAAAGGAGCGACCTCACTACAACCAAAAGTCTGTGCCTCCAAGGCAAGCACAGGAAGCCTTTTGGTGGGAAAAAGACTGGGTTCTGAGGCAGCCCCATAATTGCTTCTTTTGAATCATGGCCTTCCTGCTTGCTCTTTTTACACTTCAGAGTGTTTTTTTCTGAAGAAGCACTTGATCATTTGCGATTGAGAAGGTGCAGAAGCCGGCATGCTCTATCTTTTAAGGTTTTGCTACTAAAAGTGGCATATATTTTGCAATTCTTGAGCTTGTGGCCAGATTTATAAAGGTAATAAATATATTCAGTGTGGGTCAACTGTGAAAATCTTTCTGGCTCCACACATAACAAATGGCCTGAAGAGATTCCTTGGCTGAAAGGATTCTGTCACGTTTTCTTCCTCACAATACACAAAATGTTACCATAAGCTTTCAGGAAGATTAAGAAGTTCAGTCCTTGATGGTTTCTCAATGGAGTTGTGTCACAAAATCCAATACAGAAAAAGAACTGAGCAGAGCTCATAGGGATTCCAGAGTACCTGATACCAAGTGGTAGAAAATCTGGCAGCTAGAGGCTCAGAGTCTCTCCACCTGGTGTTAGGGTCACATAATAAGGTGGATGGGCTAGAGATGGTCTTTTTTGTGTGTGCACATTCGTTTTCAATGTTGTATTGATATACTGCTGAGCTAACATTTTCTACCAGGGGCTCCTAGTCTGACGTTGGGATATAATTCAAGAATGTGAAGCTATGAAAGATCCAATGTTGCAAAACATAAAATTTACCAAAAGCAACTTTTCCATGGGCTAGCAAACCTTAGTTACTAAATGTTGGAAATGTGCCCTCTCTGCAGGGTCACCCCAATTGATTTGGCCTTTTTGCTGACAATAGAACCCTGTGCACGTTACCCTCATTAACTAGTGGCAAATTGTTTGTGCTCCTCTTTCCAGGATGCTAAAATTGGTATATTCTCAATTGGCATATTTAACTATAAGTCCCTAGAATACACAGGGCCTGTAAGTTAAGTGCCATCAGTGGGCTGCAGCACTCATTGTGCCACCCACTGCAGTGGCAAAGCATACAACTGCATGTCTGCCACAAGTAGCCTGGCTGCTCAGGTCTAAACTGCAATTTTGACCTGTCAAAATAACCACTTCTGAAAGGCGTAAACCCCTCTTTTTAAATATTTATAAGTCGACCCTAAGTGACCCTTACTTCCCACTAAGGCAGGGTGATTGTATTTAAAAGCAGGGCATATAATGGTTAATGTCAAACATCTCTTTAAAGTGACTAGCACCTCAAAGCTATTTTCACTGTAGCAGGGTTAGCTGTTCCATAGGGAAACACTGGATAACATTATAACACCTTTTAATGCTAATCGTGGATTGGTAACAGCTACAGAAATATTTGAAGGACTCTTTTTAAGAGTCATACAAAATTCAACTTAATGGTAAAGTCAAATTTTGTCTACTACAGATAAGGTACTTTAGAAAGGTTATTTTTTGCCTGCCTTAAGCCTCTGAAGGCCGTTCTGTATGTATTCAATTGTCACCTGGCAGCTTCATGGCTTCTCTGTGAGGAGGCATGACCTGCTCCCAGGACAGGGATCATGGGCCTTGGGTGTGGGGAGTTGTTGGCCTCGCCTTGACAGCATGGCCTTGGGGCTTTGCCCAGACCCGTGTTGCACTTCAAAGGGGCCTCCCCTGACACAAGCAGATATAGCGAACACCTGGTACTGACCCTCTTTTGTCTTTCTAGTCAGACCTTGGACAACCCTAGTGAGAGGCAGAGCTGCCCCAGAGGCACAGCTGCCCCAGAACTGATTTAGAATGACTATCTGAGTGGCGCTGTGAGCATCCTCTTTACATTAGACTGTCAAATCCTGATCGGATTCCACATTGCCAGATACTGCTTGAGAGATCTACTGGGGTTTTACAGCTAACATTTGAAGCGGACATCAAAGGAGGGCCACAGAATGCCAAAACACTTTGTGCGTTTCCATAGTCTGGTTCCTGAAAGATCAGCTTTGATTTTACAAGACTTCTGTCTCTGGGTTTGCGGGGGGTATAAGGATTTCCTAAAACTGGATTTTAGTGTAAGATGTAGGAGGACCTTGGGATCACCATAGTACACTTCCTACACACCCCCATCCCTCAGAGCCTAAGCTGAAAGAGGAGGAACTCTGAAATGTCCAAAGTGGGTAGGGTTAGCTCTGAGAACCTTTACTCTATTTGTCAGGGCATCCCCAGGGGTCATTCCCATCCACTAGCTTGTGCCAGGCAAAAATGCGACATCTCTAGGCGCCCACTTCAGAACAGTCCCGGACCTCTGGAAGATCAGTAGAGGACTGAACCTGCTGTCTGGGATGTGAGAAGAGCCCATAGAGGCATCTTAACAAAAGACAGTGTTAGAACTACCACACTCATGCAAAACATATGTGATAATCCATCTATGCATTGGCAGAAAAAATATTAAATATGAAGTCTTTTATTTTTATTGTTTTCAAGAGTGCCACATTGGTCTAATGTCAAACAAAGTTTGAGCTGCACATCAAAAGTGATAATGCCGCCTTTTCTGTTATTAAATTCAACATCAGAGGATAAAACCAACATTAATACATTTCAATTTTACCTTTAATCTAAAGTTCTGAACATTATGAGTTCCTCTGTATGATGTAAAGAAAGTATGTGGTTTTCTAATTAAATACTCTATTTCTCAATAGTTCTTATTCAGCCGTGTGAGCAGATGATTTTCTATTTCTTTAGTACAGAATCAGTGAGGTATGTTGCGCAGAAGTGAAAGTAATCATTAAGAACTAAGTGTAACAACATAAATGATCAAGAACAAAAAGAGCCCCAAAAGCTGAACTGGCTGCACATTAAAGCTTTCTGCAACAAATTAATCAAAAGTTGGTCGCACTCTGCTCGTCACACCAGCAAGTTGCCCCAAGGAACTGTGGTCAATGTAGTGGCGACGGCGAGTACGCCTATGCCACGGTGTATGTAGAAAAGTATGTGTCGCATTAGCCATCCCTGGACACGTGTTTCGAGGTAGTTGCCTCTCGTCAGCAGGGAGCAGGTCAGTGTAAAGGGGTGCCGCGTGGACTGCCAAAATGTAATTCAAACAGGTAGAGTACCTCTCATGGCGCGCAGGTGCAGGTCCAAGGCTCGTCAGCCCGTTGGCTCAAGGGAGCCGTAATAAATGAATCAAAAGTTGGTCGCACTCTGCTCGTCACACTCATTTTCATTTTAAACTTTTGGCATAGGCGTACCCGCCGACGCTACTTCATGGACCACAATTCTTTGGGGCAACACGCTGATAGGACTAGCAGACTAGCAGAGTGCGGCCAATTGGATTTTTGTTCATATTCAGGCTCCCTTGAGCCGGTGGGGCTGACGAGCCCATGGCTACGCACCTGCGCGCCTTGAGTGGTACTTTACCTGAGAATATTTTTTGGCAGCCTACGCAGCAACCCCACACACATACCTACTCCCTGCTGACGAGAGGCAAACACCTCGAAACACGTGTCCAGGGATGGCTAACGCGACACTCATTTTCATTTTAAACTTTTGGCATAGGCGTACCCGCCGACGCTACTTCATGGACCACAATTCTTTGGGGGCAACACGCTGATAGGACTAGCAGAGTGCGGCCAATTGGATTTTTGTTTATATTCAGGCTCCCTTGAGCCGGTGGGGCTGACGAGCCCATGGCTACGCACCTGCGCGCCTTGAGTGGTACTTTACCTGAGAATATTTTTTGGCAGCCTACGCAGCAACCCCACACACATACCTACTCCCTGCTGACGAGACGCAACTACCTCGAAACACGTGTCCAGGGATGGCTAACGCGACACTCATGTTCATTTTAAACTTTTGGCATAGGCGTACCCGCCGACGCTACTTCATGGACCACAATTCTTTGGGGTAACACGCTGATAGGACTAGCAGAGTGCGGCCAATTGGATTTTTGTTTATATTCAGGCTCCCTTGAGCCGGTGGGGCTGACGAGCCCATGGCTACGCACCTGCGCGCCTTGAGTGGTACTTTACCTGAGAATATTTTTTGGCAGCCTACGCAGCAACCCCACACACATACCTACTCCCTGCTGACGAGAGGCAACTACCTCGAAACACGTGTCAAGGGATTGGCTTACGCGACACTCATTTTCATTTTAAACTTTTGGTATAGGCGTACCCGCCGACGCTACTTCATGGACCACAATTCTTTGGGGCATCACGCTGATAGGACTAGCAGAGTGCGGGCAATTGGATTTTTGTTTATATTCAGGCTCCCTTGAGCCGGTGGGGCTGACGAGCCCATGGCTACGCACCTGCACGTCTTGAGTGGTACTTTACCTGAGAATATTTTTTGGCAGCCTACGCAGCAACCCCATACACATACCTACTCCCTGCTGACGAGAGGCAACTACCTCAAAACACGTGTCCAGGGATGGCTAACGCGACACTCATTTTCATTTTAAACTTTTGGCATAGGCGTACCTGCCGACGCTACTTCATGGACCACAATTCTTTGGGGCAACACGCTGATAGGACTAGCAGAGTGCGGCCAATTGGATTTTTGTTTATATTCAGGCTCCCTTGAGCCGGTGGGGCTGACGAGCCCATGGCTACGCACCTGCGCGCCTTGAGTGGTACTTTACCTGAGAATATTTTTTGGCAGCCTACGCAGCAACCCCACACACATACCTACTCCCTGCTGACGAGAGGCAACTACCTCGAAACACGTGTCCAGAGATGGCTAACGCGACACTCATTTTCATTTTAAACTTTTGGCATAGGCGTACCCGCCGACGCTACTTCATGGACCACAATTCATTGGGGCAACACGCTGATAGGACTAGCAGAGTGCGGCCAATTGGATTTTTCTATCTGCAACGAATATGGCAGACATCCTTTAATCCACAATTTATTGTGATTATCAATAAAGTAGAAATAAGCTAGTAAATTAGTCATGGTGGTGTATTTGGATGTTTCACTCTTAAATCACACATATGCACATCGTATACAAAAAACTACTGATTTAATTTGTCACAATAAATAGTGCTGTGATATAAAACCATAGCACCTAGACATATCAGTGCAACAATGCTACCAACCAAATGGCCAATTATTCAAAACAATAATCAAGAAAATGTTTCTTTATAAATGTACTCTCTCAACGGTAATACACACACGTAACAATAGTGATCAAAATCAGTCTGACTGAAATTGTGGACCCTTACATATATTGTTGAATATTCAAGAACGGGCAACGCTATTCTTGTTTTTAGATACGCACTTTTGATCACTATTGTCACATGTGCGTATCACTGATAAGACAACACCGAGCAAGCTTTTCACTTGCACCCACAATGTTTTTATTAAGAAACATTTTCTTGATTATTATTTGGAATAAACAACAAATCAGTTGGTAGCATTGTTGCATTCATATGTCATGAGGTCACTGATTTGTATTTCAAGGTTTACCCTAGGTCCTTGACAACTATCGGGTTCCCTTGTTATGTAGAGACAATAAATAGCGCAAGCCAAGATTTTTTGAATGTTTATAACACTTTATGGAGCCATTTGGTATTATGGTTAGCACATCCAAATCAGCTATTTTGTTTCTATGTAATTAAAAGTGGTAGTAGTTGGTGCCACAATCAATTCTAAGATTGGTTCTAGTAATTAGTTATATGCAGACCTCCATGTCAATCTAGATAGCAAATTCCAAAGAAATTGTAATATAAAAAATAAAACGCGTCAGTTCCGAAGACGGATGCCAGAGTTGAGAAGTGTCGAGCAACACCTAGCCTTCGTGTATTTGTGGCTGACTGGAGGGAGTGCACAAAATGTAACAGTCATCCGGACCTGCATTGGAGATAGGCTGCAAGGCACACAGAACAGTAGGAGCAGAGAAATGTCCACTTTCTAAAAGCAGCATTTCTGAAATAGTAATGTTAAATCCAACTTTACCAGTATAGAGGATTTATCATTATCATTACCAAGATATGAAAGATGATGCAACTACTCCTTTCTAATCAGGAATTACAGCTTAGCCTATGAGAGGAGTAGGCCTCAAAGCAGTGAATAACAAATTTAGCTATTTACAGGACTTTTAAAACATAAAAATACATGCCCTACCTTTTAGTTACACAGCATCCTGCCCTGAGGGCTACCTACCGCCTACCTTAGGGGTGACTTATGTGTAATAAAAGGGGAGTTTAAGGCTTGGCAAGGGATTTTAAATGACAAGTTGAAGTGGCAGTAAACTGCACACACAGACCCTGCAGTTCCAGGCCTGAGACACGGTTAGAGGGCTACTTAGATGGGTGGTACAAGCAGTGCTGCAGGTCCACTAGTAGCATTTAATTTACAGGCACTGGGCACTTGTAGTGCACTTTACTAGGGACTTATAAGTAAATTAAATATACCAACTGGGTATCAGTCAATGTTACCATGCTTTAGGGAGAAAGCATTGGCACTTTCGCAGTGGTTAGCAGTGGTAAAGTGTGCAGAGTCCTAAAGCCAGCAAAAATGAGGTGAGAAAAAGAGGTGGAGGAAGGCAAAAGGTTTGGGGCGTCCCGTCAGAGAGGGCTATTTTCCAATAATCAATTCTAATCTAGTCAGAAGGATTTTCTTAATAGTTTCAGATGATAGAAACAACTTTTTCAGACATTAGAAACCAATGAGTTGAATCCAGGATGCAACAGAGTGAGGCAGGTCTTCAAACTGTGCAGATTAGATATTAGATTCCAGGCAGTGGCTGGTGTCCCATCTAAGATGATCTGAGTGGGGTTTCATTTTAGACTTTTTCTGCTCATAGAGCAGTGGTAATGGTAGATGAGACTACATGAGTTCCTCCCATATAGCTGAAACAAAACTAACCTCAAAAAGTGGCTAAGGCTGATGGATAGAACCAGGTAAATGATTAAAAAGAGGGGCAGCAAAGCAGATCCCTGAGGCAAGCCAATTGTTCATGCCCTTTGCAAGTAAATGGGGCAGGGGTTCAGAGCTGTCAGCCGAGAAATTAGTAAAGTCTTGCCTCATGGAGTTGGCATATCATAAAGTCATATCAACTCTGTTGAAGGCTGCCAATCGATCAAGCAGAATCAATGGTCCAATGCTCTTGATATCTATTTGCGTCCAAAGATAATCGATGTGACAATAGACTCAGTACTCAGAGCCAGTCTGCACCTAGACTGGATCAAGTATGCTATTTGTTTCTTTGTAAGTATCCAACTCCTCTAGGGCTGCACGCCAGTAGCTGGATAAAGGAACCCAAATGTACTTCTGTAGTTGGACAGTTCAGTGGTGTTTCTTTAAGGTTTTTCAACAAAGGATAACGATTTTTCCAGGGTAATTGAGACACAATGAATTGTGAGTGAGTTCCCTGAAGAAGGTGCCATGTCTTTATAGAATCATACATCATCTAATCCATACAAGCATTTGCAATGCAATAGGTCTCGCATTTGTTAAAGTTAGAGCTGTCTGTGTTGAAAATGACAATGTTTTTTACTTATGTTTGTTTATTTGCAGTTGAGTAATTATGTTTACATAGCACTATTGCCATTGGTATAAAAAATATTGCACTGTGCTGAGAAGTGCTGGTCGTCTCCCATCATAAGTGTTGAACCCATGCTGAGAAGTGCTAGCCCACTCCCATTAAGTATTGAACCCATGCTGCAAAGTTCCCAGACTCATCTATTGACAGTATTGTACCCTGCTGAGAAGTGCTGGTACTCTCCCATTAAAGGTGTTGAACCCAGGCTGAGAAGTGCTGATACTCTTCCATTAAAAGTGTTGAACCCATGCTGAGAAGTGCTGGTTCACACCCATTAAAAGTGTTGAACCCATGCTGAGAAGTGCTGATACTCTCCCATTAAAAATGTTGTACCCATGCTGAGAAGTGCTGATAATCTCCCTTTAAGAGCATTGAACCAATGCGGAGAAGCACTGATACTCTCCCATTAAAAGTGTTGAACCCATGCTGAGAAGTGCTGATACTCTCCCATTAAAAGTGTTGTACCCATGCTGAGAAGTGCTGATACTCTCCCATTAAAAGTGTTGTACCCATGCTGAGAAGTGCTGATAATCTCCCATTAAGAGTGTTGAACCCATGCTGAGAGTGCTGGTACTCTCTCATTATAAGTGTTGAACTCAAGCTGAAAAGTGATGATGCTCTCCCATTAAAAGTATTGAACCCATGCTGAGAAGCGCTGATACCCTCTCATTAAAAGTATTGCGTCCAGGGTGCAAAGTTCCAGTACTCATCCATTGACAGTATTGCACCCTGCTGAGAAATGTGCACGCTCTCCCATTCAAAGCATTGGACCCTGCAGAGAAGTGCTGTTACTCTTCCATTAAAAGTGTTGAACCCATCCTGAGAAGTGCTGGTACTCTCCCATTAAAGGTGTTGAACCCATGCTGAGAAGTGCTGTTACTCTCCCATTAAAAGTGTTGAACCCATGCTGAGAAGTGCTGATACTCTCTGCTGAGAAGTACTGGTACTCTCCCAATAAAGGTGTTGAACCCATGCTCAGAAGCGCTGATTCTCTCCCATTAGAAGTGTTGATCACATGCTGAGAAGCACGGATACCCTCTCATTAAAAGTAGTGCGCCCATGGTTTTGCATCCTGCTGAGAAATGTGCATACTCTCCCATTCAAAGCATTCCACCCTGCAGAGAAGGGCTGCTACTCCCCTTTTTACATTAAAGCTGTGCAGGTACTCGGTACCTGACAGTACCTGCCATGTAAAAGCACTGGACTACAGACAACGCCAGAGGCAAAGAACATTTGCAGTACTTGATCAAGGGACCTCTGCCTAAAGTGACCTAAGGTTACATAAGCGTTACATTTCTTTTTAGCCCAGTCGGATACGCCGAATCTGCATTGAGGCTGAATTTAAATTACAGACGAGTGTCAACGGAGTAAAGCAAGCCTTGGTAACTCACCCGAGTGCCCCTTCTCGCAGGCTGCTGCTCCCTCGCCTCCCCCGGAGTTGTTTTTATGTCCAGCGCATGCGGTGCTCAGATAGTAGCTGCCTTATCCCCCGGGCCAGCCTGCCGTGATGTCAGCGGGGACTTCCAAGAAATGCCAGGCCAGGCCGGGTGGCTTCTGCGCGCCTCGAGGCCATCAGACGGCCGCTAGGCACCCCGCATGTCAGCCAGAGCAGCGCTTCCCAACACTGCAAGTCCTCTCAGTGTGCTGCAGCGGGATGCGGGGCTGCCTCCCGCCTCCCCCTCGCAGTCTGGCAGGGGGATTGGGAAAATGCGGCTAATTGAAAGGACATGCCGGGCTGTGCTCACGTCTTGAACCCTCTGCTATGAATCACAAGGCATCTGATGCCTGCCCCGCTCCGGAGGGGGTCAGGGGCTGGTCCCGCATTCTCTGTTTACTCAGGTTTACAATGCTTTCTGTCCGCTAATCACAGCTATCTGCCGAAGTCCCCTCCAGTCCCCCCCCATTTTCACTGGAAATTATTTGGGACCGTTTACCATATTTTAAGGTTTATGAAGGTTTCTAAACCTTTTCTGAGGTTTGCATTCTTAATCCGAAATCTTTATTACTCTCTTTAGGTTACGTGTAAAAAATGTTAACAAGCATACCTCAGATCTGTTCAGTGTTTTTTTTTAAGAGAAGGTTTTACATTAAATATGGAATTGATATCTGCTCGTTTTGAAAAGTGGTTAGCAATATTAAAACTAGGAATTCTCTCTAAATAAACCAGACAGAAACCGAGAGCCCACGAGTGGTGCGCGTGCCACTGCGAGCAATGTGCTTTCAATTATCGCTCCGGTGTCTGGGCACGATAATTGAAACCACATGGCCCAAGCGCGTAATAGACACCAATAGGCCATGGGCAGAGCAATGCGCTCGCCTTTGGCCTATTGCGTGCTGGCTTTCACAAAAACACGCACGCAAAGGCCAATAACGTGCCACAGAAGGAAAGGCACACGCTCGTGCGTGTGCCTTTCCTAGGTCACCTTCAAAACCCCGTTTTTCAACTACTAAATGTCTCGCGCTGCGTGAGCACTGCTGCACAGTGCAACGCTAGGCGCGAGACCTAAAAAGGCCTTGTAATGCATATTTTTTAGAGGACATTTGTGTAAAGCCACACACTATGGAATGAAATAGTAACAATTGACAATGTTACTGAAGCTTCAGAGGTTACTCTGGTGCTAGTAAAACTCATAAAATTGGCCTTTTCTGAATACGATGAGTACAATTATATTTTTTGTTAAACAAACCAACAATGGAGCTCATGTTCTGTGAAGGAGATTGGCTTGGTTAGAGGGGCATCAAAGTTTCAAACTCTGTCCAGAATGTTACGGAATTCTCTGTGCGAGGAGAAGAAATGTTGAATTTTTGAAGACATTTAAATTAGATGTCTATTTCTGTTCCAGGGAGCATTTAATCTTTTGATTCAGAGACTTATAGAGTAAATCGCATTTATCAGCAGGACCCGTGATCGGGTTTCAAAGTTTAAGGGGAACTTGCATATCCAGCTCCATGTTCAGCCATCTGCTGAATTGAATACAAGAGCCGAGAGGGCCATTGAAAATCAGGGCGAAAGCTGAGAGATGAAAAGTTCATTGCTTCATTGTTTTCAATAATACTTTGAACACACTTGGCCTGATTCATTGTACACTGTTGTGAGAAAAGCAGTATTAAAAAAGTGAATTTCCCTGTGCTCAGTCCGCAAGAGCAAAAGAAAAGTGTCCACCTGAAGATTTCTTTACGCAGGTCCAGAATCAGTTTCTAGAAACAGACAGGCAAATTGCGTGTGTCCAACAACTAACTGAATAAAATGTAAGTCTGACAAATTTGAGATAACATTTTGCGTGTTGGTATTCGGTTGTTGTCCTCTCAATATCTGAAATTCTCTGATACTGAGTGACTGTTGTATTCAAGAGAGATTATCGACACAAGATCTGTAAAAGCATTTTACCTATGTGGCCATTCTGATGGGGGAAGCCATACTGATGACAGGAATGCCATATATAACGAGGGATAAGAACGGGAAACAACCTTTACAACGCAGTCATTACATTGTACCACCTTTACAACGCAGCCATTATATCGCATGTTACTACAACGCATGTCATTACAACGCATGTCACTACGACGCATACCATTACAACGCATAGTTTTTACCCTTACACTATCCAACACTTACCCGACTGTTGCACTCACTGGAGTGGGAATAGTAATTTTTACCCCTACACTATCCAACACTTACCCTACTGTTGCAATCACTGGAGTGGGAATAGTAATTTTTACCCATACATTATCCAACACTTACCCTACTGCTGCACTCACTGGAGTGGGAATAGTAAATTTTACCCCTACACTATCCAACACTTACCTTAAATGCAATGTAATGGTATGCGATGTAATGGAATGTGTTGTAAATGTAGTTTCTAAAAATGCGTTGTGATGGCTTGTGATGTAATTAAGGCTCCCTATTTTCCGTTTTTACTGATTTTTACTGATAAATACAGACAGAAATCATGTATCTGCCTGTCTGTATTTATTTTTTTATTGTGGATAAGAACGGAAATGAGGTCGTTTTTGAGTGATTCTAAATGCTGTCAGTCATGACTGCCAGGCCAATAGCTGTGTGGATTGACAGGCAAGGTGTTTAAAAGAATATAAGGAGTTTAATAGAGAGTCTTAAACATCAGTAGATTTACACAACCATGATACTAAAATTTACATATTTTCTTACAAGTGCATATTTTATCCCCTGAGTGGTTATATATCATTGAAATCTGTCAGGCGTTCAGGCACGAGTGTACATTAACTGGTTAAATAAATGCAGAAATATACACATTTCAGCTAAATTGTTTCACAAAACCTAAAGCAAATATGTGTACAAGTACAGGTAAAATCGGAAAAAAATAAATATGGATAAATACAGATGGAAATGACAAAAATATAAATACCATAGAACCGGGAGCCCTAGTTGTAATGGATGTTGTGATGTAAAAACTGCTTTGTAAAGGCATGCGTTGTAAATGTTTGTGTTGTATCGACATACATTTGATAAGAACAGGCTACTTAATTGTAATCCTCGTTCTCCATTATGGGTTTGTTAATTAAACTGAAAAACAATGAGTGTCTCTATGAATGTACATGGCCCGGGGCACTTTTTCAATGGAGGGAAGAACCGTTCAATCTTAGAAATTTTGTTTTTTTAATGTTTTCACAAACAAAACTGCCTAAATAAATATCAGACACCCACTGGAAAACTATAAAAATATTTTAAAGTATATGCAGCATAAATGAGAATGCCCGCCCCCCTTTTTAAAGATAAAGAAAATAGAAGCCAATGTGTCAGTTGCTCCCTTATAATTCTGTCACCTCTAGAAGGGCATAGCCTCTAAAACTAATAACACTGTTTCCATCTTGCAGGCTCCATTTGGAGGACGGGGGATGGCTTGTGAATTAAATGAACAACTGGTGTTACAAATAAGTAACTTGTTTTCTCCATCATGGGAATGCCACTAAGGTTCATAAATATTTGTAAGCACTCTAAAGTACAGGTATTAGTGCTACCAAATGTATTTTCGTTAGTTTTCCAAATAAAGCAGACCCTTGTTTAAAGCAAGTAAAGTAAAGAACCCTTGGCTTATCACACTTGTGGAAAGCAATGGTGCCCTGTAACAATCATTTAGTGATATAAGGAAACAAAGGGACTTAGATTAATCAGTTAAAGACTCTTCAGAAGAAGTGTCATAGATCCTGTACATTTACCCTCTTTTTCTGTATGTGTCATTGCCTTTGTTGTTTAGAACACTTTCCCACTGACAATGACAAAAAACATACCCTGTTACAGATGAGCATAGAAAAGGGAAGCCAAGTAAAAATGAAGCAGAAATGTAGGAAGCTAAAGGAGAAATTTCTAATAAAGAACTACCAGAAGCACAATGCTAAAGGGATTAAACTCAACAATAAATGGTGAGATTTTAGAGTCTACAGACCACTGCTACTCGGGTGTTCCCCCTACTCTTATCTCATAACACTGGCTTCAGTTGACAAACAAAGTTACCTCAATTTACTATGCATAGCACTTCATGCTTTTTTACTCGCAAAGGACCTAAGTTTACTAGAGACAATCTAGTGCCTCACATTCCACTCTGGATTCCCCAATCACATATTACCAATCATCTGTTGCTCGATTATGGCCCATTGCATAAACAAATATGAACAGGAGGAAAAACCTCTTTAGTTCGGGTCACCCAATTGTAGCAGGCTCTCCTATGCAGTCTGAAAGCCTTTGAAAATAAAACCGTGTTCAGGAGGAAACCAATGATCTTTTTTTCCCCAAAGTCTAAGGGCCTGATGGACTGCCAAAACCACGGCGGTGGTGCAGCAACCGCCTCACCAGCGGTTCAACCGCAGTATTATGGCTTTGACTGTGGAATCACCATAGGACAAATGCTAGCGCCAGGGATCTGCGATCCTTGGCGGTCTTGAAGCGGTCTGATACCACAACCAAGCATATTAGGAGTTTCCTTATTGGCCTCCTTTTCATAGCAGTGAGCCAGTCAGAAAAAAGGTGGCGGTGCGTAAACTAAGGGGGCTCTACAGGACCTCTTGGTGCCTCGGTGTGCATGCAGGGGGGCACATGGAGTGACCCCCTGTCTTTTTGCACCACCAGTTCCTGCATGCTGGAACGCGCTGTGGCAGTCTCACAGGGCTGCCTTTTTAAAGGCTCTTCTATGAGCATTTGAAAGGCAGCGTCATGGGCCAGCCGACGCTGGACCACCCGCCCGGATTACAACTTGTAATCCGGCAGGCAGTGGTTGGTGGAGTTTGGCGGTGTTAGAGCGGAGCAGAGGCGTGCCGCCCCGCTTCCACACTTCCAACTCATAATAAGGCCCTAAGTGTTCATGTAGCATACAATAGCGATTGTGTACCAGCTGCAAAAGGGTCAACAGGCAGACATGCACTTTACAAATCTTATACCATAACATAACAAAGCATATATGTCACAAATTCTACTTACTAAAGTGAAGTTAATCAGAAATGATAGCTCACAGGATTACTAATATATATCAAATGTATGTATGGAGAAAAAACAATCTCATTTAATTTTATGGTGGGGAGAATATGCACATCTGATGTTAAAATTGTCTTGGGCAACACTTTTTTGAGCACTTCCAACCTTGGCAAGATGACAAAGAGAATTTAAGAAGTGTTCAGCACAACCGACTTCCTACGCTTCTTTGCTGATATTTGATGAGGAACAGTATACTTGTTTGGTATAAGGAGATGCAATTTGTATTCATTTGTTTTGCAAAGTGCTGAACATGTAGCCCTGTACCTACAAGAGAGAAGAAGAAAAGCAAAAGTTTGAGGAGCCATAGTACCAAAAACAAGGTGGAGCATCTCTTGTCACTATTCCTCTAGCACTGCTACTGTTGACTACTGAGGTCAGCAGAATGCATCTCTGAAGAGTTAATCCTTCAGGTATTTTCTGATTAGGTGGTGTTTCAGCTGTGCTTTCAGCCTGGAATCTGGGGTATTCCAAAATGTGAAACCCTTGACAACCAGGTATCTGCCTCCAACACTTTGTCTTTTGCACGCTTTATGTTGAATGAGATGTAGATTAGTAGACCAAAGATTCTTGGGTGAAATGTAAAGTGGAGAATAGGCTTTGTTCTAGAAGACCTTATGGGTAGTGAGGGGGATGTTTAATGTAATCCTGGATTACACAGAGAGCCAGTGGAGCACTTTCAAAGCCAATTTCATGTCATCTAATTTCCCGAGGGTGAAACAGAGTTTGGCATTCATCTGTTTTAGTCTTTGTAATCAGACTCTAAGTTTCTTGGTGAGCGCACTGGAAAAAACATTGCAGCAGTCTGGTTCTTGTATTGCTAGGGCTTGATCAGTTCCAGATGATGGTTTGAGTGATGAATGTCAGGATCTTGCTGGGCAAAACCAGTTTTACGTTTAAACAACTAACGAGAGGATTAAATGGGGCAAATGAGAGCTCTACTCAGAAGATTTTTTCCAGGTTTCTTTACTTTCTATGTAAAGTTATGAGCTTCCAACTGCTTTGCATCAGAAATACGACGGGTTATCAGGAGACTATTAGTTAATAATGCTCACATGGCACATGCTAGAAATGTATTTACAAAGGAAAAATAAGAAGAAGAACACATAGATGGACTCTTGTCTTTTCCCAATTGCTGGTATCTATAATCTCAAACAACACCCCTGAAGACATATTGTGTTGCCATGCATAAAAGCCATATAAAACGAGGAAGAATGAAAAAAAGGTAAAAACAATGGACGAAAAGCCTGTCAATCTCTCTCTGCCCTTTCTGTTCTCTGTAGATGAAAATGTCTCTCATCCCCACAAGAATCTCCTCGTTCATGCAACGAACAACTTGATGGGAAGGGGCAGCATGTACTCCAAAACGACAAAAGAATACTTTCTGCATCCAGAGTTACTTGGTGGAAAATGCGCAAATTGGGAAATAAAACTTCTGAAAGAAACAAAAATGCTGCTCTTTCCAGACGTAGGCCCTCATTTAGACCTTGGTGGACAGGGTTTGTGGCGGAGTACCCTGTCCACCAAACTGATGGTCCACCCGCTCTATTTAGTGTCATGTGGACCGTCATGGCGAAAACTTACACCCACAGTCTTGTGTGCAGTCCCTATTTAGGGCAAATATTCTGAGATATGTATTTTTCGGTTTGGATCCACTTGGAAAAGCATAGTGGTCCAGAATTGGGGAAAAAATTACCCCACTCCTTGGGGTAATACTCACAGGGTGTATAGGTCATTATTTTGTTTTGTTTTACGAAAATTCCCACTTTGGGAGTTTGTTTCTGTAAAACAAAATCCGCTGAGCAGATACATGAAACATGGTAGCCACTCAGCAAGTTTGCAGTGCTACCAGAGGAGCTGTCGCAGTGGTGGCTCTCCTGAAGGCATGGAGATCTACGCAAGGTAGGAAGACTACCACCCACTACTGTGGAGGGCAGTTCTCTGCCAGGACAGAGGAGATTATTACCTCCTTTTCCTTTGCAGACGGCAGGCCTCCCGCCACATTCCATATCACATCATAACTTTCTAATGATAACAGTATGGTGAATAAACTAGGATACCATACAAGCAGCTTTGCTGTCTTTAGGCACGCTAAATAAGTAGTGTTCCTATGAACCAGTTTAATAGTACTCAATGTACCACTCTCATGAGAAAATATGGTTGAGGTGACCTGCTAGGATGCAACCTTGAGACCCCCTTGTTACAACATGTATTAACAGTGAGTGCCTAACTTACTAATCCATCTTGTCAAACAGACGCAAATAATGAATAAGAAAAAAACATACTCTATAAGACTACATGCCATACAAAAATAACGTTGAAACAGGCCAGAAGCAAGTGTTCTGGATCTTCATTCCATAAAGCAGAAAAATTACCCGGGGACCTACAGACATTGTGCTAGGGTTGGGTGAGCCACTGAAAGCTCATGCCAAGCTCAAGTCAGAAGCCTGGAACTGGTCCTCTTGGAACTCACAAGCCCAAAACAAGCTGTGCCTTCCCAGGAGGCAAAGTGGCTTACTGGATACAGCTGCCGACCATGAGACATGGGGATCCAGGTTGGAATCCCGTCCTCGACTCAGCTGGAAAAAGGTGTAGCCTAGTGTGTGTCTGTTGTGAAGCACTCTTATATTCTTGGGCAAGGTTCTTACTATATAAAACTGCCCAAAATAAAATGTGGATTCTGCTTGTGATCCACACTCTAATCTCATCCTCCAAAGATTAAGGACGAAGCATTAACCTTTGATGTCAGAAAGAGATGCCATCTAATAGCTGAATAGCATAGTGTGAAAATGGAAAATCTGTGATCAACCCAGCTTAGCATCCCTGCTTGACCAAATTGTGTGATCCTACAGAAATACTTTATTTCACGAGCCTCCTTTTTGGACATTATCACATACAAGAGCACCTTGAGAGTTACTTCAAATAAGTGAGTTCAGGGTGTGCGCTGTACACAAATCTCTTGTGTTTGATTTCTTGGACTATGATATTGCTTAATCTATAATATGAATCTAGGCGACATATAGGGTACACAGGAGAACTCACTTGCCATTTAGTTAACTAATAGCACTGTCATCAGGGAGGAGCTAGGAATGTTTCCCAGTTTATGTTTAAAAACTCCCTTCTAATGAACAGCTCTCAATGCAGTGATATATTCTGAGGAAATATGAATTTTGTGATCAGTTATGTCCCCTATCGTAGACCCCAACGGCTCCATGTACAAAACTACAAGTACATGTATGTTCCCTCCAGTTCCAGCTCTGAAGACGCAAATACATGTGCGTCCACCGTCAACATGTCCTCTTTCAGATCCACCATGAATGGGTCAGATATTCCATTCCTAAGTATGAAAGGCCACCGACTTTATGTGGTTCACTTTCCACATTTTACAGATTCAGGCGAGTAGGCCCGAATTCTGTCATCAAGCCTTTTTCCTGCCTTCTGCTTCTGAAAGCTCCAGTCTGAGCCTGCATCTGTATCCATGAACTTTGTCCTACTCCCTGCGCGACTAACGGAGCCTGATCCAGCCTGTTGCCTGCCAAAAACTGTATTTCACCTTCAAGATTATCTGCTTCGCTCCTCATCCGATGCATTCCTGTCTAGCAGTTTAGGTAAACATTCCTCCAGCTACCGTGCAAAGGGCCAGGCCTCGCTGTCCTCATGCAAGTAATTCATAGCCCCGTTACCATGGAATATTCCTACCCCCTCGCATCTAGTGTAGACACTTAGACGCTTGTACACGCACTAACAGTCAGTATAGAATAGATTCTATCCCAGAGACCTTTCCTTTTGGATAACACAGTTCTTTAAACATAGGATATTAGATATGATTTGGGATTAGGTTGACATAACCCCCAGACTTCTGTCTCCACATGTAGAGCTAAATGTCAAGTCCCCTTCACCCTCTAGTTGCACGTCAATCACACGTCATGCGGCTGCGCACGCATCTCTGCCAAATATTTCTGCTGACATTGCAGGATTCTCTTATGGATCCACCCATTTGTGACATCATGTTTAATGACGTATTTTAGTTACACCCATGTATACGCCTCTATTAGTTACGTATGCACAGTTTATCTGTATTATCAGCTGTTACTCCTCTTGCATCTGTTTCACTGTAATGCATTTTCTATAAAACTGCTTATCTGTCAATAATGTATGCCCTTCCTTCCTGAACTTTCGTGGTGATGGAATAGAATGCCTACAATTCGAATTGTATTCCTTTGTATAGGAATAAAGCCTTTTAAAACCTCTAATACCACGGATTCTGCCTCTTATTTTTACTGAGTTATTCTCACTAAGACTTTACCGCATAAAAAATAGTACCGGTAATTAAATATTTACCACATAAATTGGCGCCCGAACAGGGACACTTTCTCATCTCACGCGCCGGCGGTGCGTTGCAGAACCGGTCTCCTGCCACAGCTGAACGGACAACTACGCGTACCCGCAGGATTTCCTGTATCTCCCTCCGGCCGAGCGGGGGTGACTGAGGCTGCGATCAACACCCAGACGAGGCGGTGAGAAGTGCGAAGTATCCCGACCAGAGCCTAGCTGAGAGAGCAAGATCCGAGGTATACAGAAGCCCACCAGGTTCCGAAGTTCCGAGTCCAGTCGAGTCGAGTCCAGTCCGGTCCAGTTCCAGTTCCGTTCCGAGGCCTTCCGTTCCGAGCTACCCGGTGAGTACCATTACCGGGGAGGCATTTAACGTGCACATAGTCTGTGCCGGTCAAGACGGGTTTGGGTACACAAATCCGGTCTGCACTGTTTCAGCAGTGTATCTGTACTGTTTAGCAGTATATATAGTATGTCTTGCGTATAAATAAGTATTACCTAGTGTCAGTATTATGTCAGTAACTAGTTTTCTATTAGTTATCATTGTTCGTTAAAAACTGTTAAATGTTAAATGTTTTAATACGTTCTATACATTGTGGTGTGAATGACTGTTCATTATTGTGTTTACTGTATTAAGTGTGTTCTAATAATAAGATCCAAAAAATGCCGCTCTTTTCGAAACTAAGACAGATCAAAACCAGAAAAGGGGTACTCGAAGAAGCTGTTCCCATTCCACCTAGGGATACTCCAGGATACTTTATGTATCATAAGCATGGTCTAGATGCCGTATTATTTCTTGATTTATGGGTGGACTACACCACAGAATTACCAGAGAATCAGAGATGGCCTGCAACGGGGACCTGGGATGCAGATTGCATCATGAGAGTAGAAGAAGAATTATGGAAAAAGAAAGCCAGACAGTCACAGAAAGATGCCATTGAATTATGGCGTAAAGAAATATATCGCTTTGTCCAAACAGGGCGAGGTCCAGAAAGTATTAACGAAGCTATGGAATATCAGAAAGTGGATGTACAAAGACAACTACTACGTTTCTTCATAAATTGTGTAATTAGGAATCAAGACAGGCCCGGGGCAGATCACGATACCATGCAAAGACTTGTCAAATGGGGTCAGAACATATCAGAAGAGAAACACGATAGACAGGCGTGTATAATCGCCATGTGTCGAAAAATCCGCAAGGAAGTAGAACGTATACATAAAGAAAGACGAGAAACAGACAGAGTAGAATCAGAAGAAGAGGAGGAGCAAGAATCAGAACAAGTCGAAACAATAGCTTATGTAGGTAGAGGAAGACCCCATAATAATACTAGAGACTTTAACGACCCGATACGTCCAATACGTCCAGAATATAATAGACATTTTCCAAATCCTATGTTAAATACAAAATCCCCCGAACACCTATTCCAAGCCGTTGATAAATTACTCCGAGATCGAAGGGGGTACCATATGCTCGATTCCATGGACGAACAAGAATTAGCTAGGTCAGCAGTACAATGGGCTGACAGTCCCAGCGAATACAATGATGATGTACTTGCACACACGTTTCTGAATCTTGACCCATACGAACAGCGTTTAGCTAGTATATACATGATTCAACACCTCCTTATATTATATAAAAGCCAACACTCCGATCCAGGACCCTTACCTGACATATTGACAGAACTGCTCACGAATATATGGAGAGGGTCAAGTACTGATTTGATTAAAGAAATTCTAGAATTCCGAAACCAATATTTAAATTTCGTATGCCCAGAACACGTTCCAGTTCCCATCATGGGAAGAAAAATGTATCATATAGATAGACAGAACCCGTTACGCGAAGTACACCCAATCAGAGGTGACGGTAATAACTTTACACGCGTGTTTGTGTACACGCCTATAACTAAACTAGAATTATTAGAAATGAAGAAAGTAGTACCCAGCCATGACAAGGACCCAGCAGGTTTCCACCGCGAGATAAAAGACATGTTACTCATGGGAGAGTATACCTACCCCGATATTATGAAAATATTAAAAGTCCTATTACCCTCCGGTGTTTATGAGAAACTCAAAGAAAAGGAATGGGAGGTGGGAGACCAAAAGATAGATTGGACAGCATTAGAAAACGAAGAGAAGGCCCGAGCTGCAGGATCAGGGCTTGGGGAAAAGACTACAGCACTAGCAGGACTACTAGTGCAGGTACTGCCACGTTTATTAACTACGAAAAAGGAAGACTGGGGTGCAATATCAGCCTGTAAACAAAAACCAGATGAAGACACTAGTGATTTCTATTCCCGATTTGAAAAATGTTTTGGTATAAATAGTGGCATAAAAGCCAGTAGCGAGTCATATCCACATCTGTTCGTGACAAAATTAGTTGAAAATTCTCTGCTACAAGTTAAGAATAGAGTATTGAAATTCGAAAGTACCTGGCAAAGTAATACCCCATCACAGATGTTACAGATGTTACAATATCACCACAATAGAATTAGAGAAGAACAAGAACACGAACAAAGACGTATGAAAGATACAAAAATGAAAATGCTTGTTGCTCAGTCAGTTCCAGCCGATGGTCATCAAAAGGGTAATTCCGCAGGTCCTACGAAAGGGACATGTAACTATTGTAAACAACCAGGTCATTACATACACGATTGTCCAGTCCTGAAACATAATATTGCTACAGGTAGAACCCAGGAGAGACCACGTCCACCTAGACAGGATCAGAATCAACAACAAATCCCCCAGCATGCACAACCTAGGTTAGCTCCGCAACAACTAGCTCCGCAACAAGGAACTCCACAACAGACCGTAGCACCACCACAAGCGCAGCCTATTGCTACAACACAAGCAACAACACAACAGATGTATCAGTATGCACAAGCAGATTATCCCGATTATCAGCGATACTCATGAGATAGCCTAGAGAGGGAAGTTGGCTTACCCCTTATTGAGGTTCCTGTAGACCAAGAGGGACCTTATGTACATAGTGAACTATTAGGGGAAGACAGAAAGTTTTTACTTGATACAGGGGCAAGCAGAACAACTATAAGACGCAGTGAAGTTCCAGGGGCACCCCTCTCAGGCTCACAGAATATTTCCCTTGGATTTTCAGGAAAACCTGTAATAAATGACGTAACACAACCTCTTCCACTTACGATTGGTCCATTGAAATGTACTACAGATTTATTGCTTACCAAATCCTGTCCAGAAAACTTGTTAGGTATAAAAACATTGAAAGCTCTAGGAGCCATAATATGTTGTTCTCCGGAAGGAGTACGACTATTTCTACGTGACTTCAAAGGTCACTACGTGTCCAGAGACATAGATCACCGACTGCAGAATTTACCTACACATTTATGGGCACAAGGCCCCACTGATGTTGGTTGCATGAATATTACACCATATCGTGTCACACTAAAAACAGGAGTAATACTACCACGAATACGACAATACAAGTTACCACCCGATGCTGTTGTGGCTTTGCTGCAAATTATTGACGAGCTCATTGCACAAGGAGTGGTTGTCGAAACCGACTCCAATGTATGTAACTCCCCGATTATTCCGATTCTTAAAAGAACGGATCCAAAAGCACCACCAGTATATCGATTAGTTATTGATCTGCGCGAATTAAATAAATGTATTGTACCACAATACCCTGTGGTCCCAGATATCTCTTCATTACTAACAGCTATTGACTCAGAAGCAACGTTCTTCACTGTAATTGATCTCAAGAATGCTTTCTTTAGTGTCCCAATCGATCCGGAAAGTCAATATTTGTTCGGATTCAGTTTAAATGGACGAAGTTTTAAATTCACACGCGCACCTCAAGGATTTACAGAAAGCCCCAGCATCTATAGCCAAGCACTGAAACGAGAACTTGACAGTATCCACATGCCAGTTAACACTGCCTTGCTTCAATATGTCGATGATCTGCTGATCACCGCTCGAAGCGAACTTGAATGTGAAAAAGCGTCACTGACGGTTTTAAAATTTCTGGCCGACAAGGGGCACAAGGTGTCCCCTTCTAAGCTGCAATTCTGTGTCCAGCGAGTTGTTTACCTTGGGCACTCGCTGTCCAAGGAGGGAAGGCAGCTTACACCCGACCGTATCCAGTTAATCGCTAACATGCCACCACCCAAGACACAAAAAGAGGTACGGGCTTTTATAGGCCTCACTTCATACTGTAGGCAGTGGATCCCTCAATATGCATTTCTAGCAAAACCACTCATCCAGTTAACAACACAGGAGGCAGCCACATCGACTGTCCTCCCTTGGACTCAAGAACATACACACGCCTTTGAAAGTTTAAAGAAAGCTTTATGCCAAGCACCTGTTTTAGCAACACCATGTTATAGTAAACAGTTTACACTCTTTGTTACAGAACGCGAAGGTACTGCTTTGTCAGTACTCACTCAGGAACAAGCAGGATCACACAAACCATGTGCTTATTTCTCTAGTACATTAGATCCAGTAGCTCAGGCTCTTCCTGCGTGCCTGAAATCGGTGGCAGCAACAGCTTTAGCAATCAGACAAAGCGATGCCATAGTGTTAGGACATCAATTGACAGTACAAGTACCACATGCAGTAGAGGTTCTTTTGAACCGCACACAAACACAACACTTGACTATAGCGAGACTCACCGGTTACGAACTGACATTGTTTCAGCCACACATAGAAATCAGACGTTGCAATACGTTAAATCCTGCCACACTGTTACCAGTGGGCGGAACAGATCCATTGGCACATGATTGTGTCGAAATCATTACTATCACGACGAAACCCAGACAAGACTTGACAGATATCCCTTTGTCAGATCCAGACTTGACATTGTATGTAGATGGGTCATGTATGAGAACAAGTACAGGAGAGTTAGTGGCCGCTTACGCAGTCACAACAGACACTGAAGTCATTGAAACAAACTGTATTAACATTTTGTCAGCTCAAGCAGCAGAGCTCATCGCTCTGACACAAGCCTGTATTCAAGCCAAAAATAAGAAAGTCAACATATACACAGATTCACGTTATGCATTCGGAGTCGTCCATGACTTCGGCGTACTGTGGCGAGAGAGAGGTTATTTAACTTCTCACGGTGCCCACATCCACCACGGACCCCTCATTCAAACCCTATTAGACGCGATTCATCTACCTACTGCAATATCGATTATGAAATGCAAAGCCCATACAAAAGTTACCGATATCATTTCTCAGGGTAATGACCTAGCTGACAGAACAGCTAAACAGACTGCTCAGAATCAGACTCTCACAACTGACATGACAAAGACAATAGTTGCGACACTAACACATTGCATGACAGTTAAGGATCCCGCCCTTGATGTAATTGACATACAGACACATGCTACACCAGAAGAAATAAAGAAATGGACTGAATTAGGAGGGATCCAAACGGATCAAGGATGGATGACGAAGGAAAAATCTATATGGTTTCTTCCCGACTCTATGGTTCAAGTCATCATTAACACAATACATAGTCCAGCGCACCTAGGAGAAAAAGCTATGCTAGACAGCATTCAACACATTTGGTTCAACAAGCACTTGCGAGCAGCAGCTAAACAAAAAGTTCGTACCTGTATGATATGTTGTCAGTTTAATCCAGGTAAAAGCATCCCCGCAGAGCAGGGTGGATTTCAACCTCCCGATCATGCTTTTGAAGTCCTCCAGATGGATTATATCCAGATGGAACGATGTCGAGGATTCAAATATGTTCTCGTAGTTGTCTGTGCTCTTTCCCGTTGGACAGAAGCGTACCCGGTTTCAGATTACACTGCTCCGACTACTGCCAAACAGTTAGTTCGAGAATTTTTCCCACGGTACGGTTTACCACGTGTTGTCTACTCAGATAACGGCCAGCCGTTCTCATCCGAACTAATGAAACACGTTTCCCTTTTGTTAGGCTACCAATGGAAATTCCACTGTGTCCGACATCCCGAGGCAGCAGGTCTCGTGGAACGTCATAATCAAACTCTGAAAATTAGATTGTCCAAAATATGTAGGGAAAAAGGTGTCGACTGGATAGTAGCCTTACCAGTTGCACTCTTTTACATGAGAATGGTAGCACATTCTCGAACTGGGCTATCCCCGTACGAGGTGATCTTCGGTAGACCACCAAATATGTGGGGGACGCCTATACCTCGCAAAATAACTGATGTTGACTGTAATATGCTGACAGATTACCTGGCTTCCTTGATGTCTGCACTACAATCTTGTCGTTCACAGGTAACCGCAGCTTTTCCCGATAATACTGAGGTGAAGCCCCATGACGTGGTTCCTGGTGACCTGGTTTTGGTTAGGAATTTCGACCGGAAGACCCAACTGGATCCTAGGTGGAAGTCGCCTAAGTTGGTTCTACTGACTACAAGGACTGCCGTGAAGATTGAGGGTCGCAAAGGGTGGTTGCACTCGAGTCATATCAAGAAATTTTATGGACTACCATCCAGTGTGAATACTCAACCCTGTATTCCCTCACAGACAGACTCAAAGCTCCCCTTGGCTGAGAAATCAACACCAGAACTTTATAAACTAAAATTGAGGTCTAGCAAGTCAGACAATTTGATTGTTTAAGCCCTCTCCAAGGTGAATCGGTTGAATTTGTCTCTGACATGTATCCTCTAGACCGGAATAGAGAAAGAAATCAGCGAATACAGCTTAAAAAGCATGTGTATTGTAAATCACTTCGTAGTCACTGCACAGTAACATTATTAATTTTGTTTTTTCTAAGTCTTCTGATCATTATTTTTAGCATACTATTGCATATGTATTATCCTATTTCTAAACGTGCTTACAATGTAACCGCAGAACATTCTTTTAGTGAATTACCTCCGCATGAGTTGTCCTATAGATTTGCGCTGCGCAACAACACATATCCGTTCACACACAATGGCTCCTGTGGAGCATGGTTTAGTTTGATTAATTCCCTAGATTCAAATTCCGCAGTTTATCAAGACAACTGGGTTTGGGGAAACCTGAACCTAGTTTTACTTAAAGTCTGCTACCCTAACAAGGAGGGACTCCCCAAAAGAACAGGAACTGATCTAGAAAATGAAGTATATGGATTAGGTAATTTTACACTTAACCTCATGATCCTGAACGTTGAATCTGAAGCTACACCAATCTTGCCCGCCATGTCAGTATTCCCAGTGAAAGGGGAATTATGTATAAGAAAGAATGGTTCCATACACATGGGCCATAGTAAATGCACCACTGTAATAAAATTCAGTGATCAAGGCAAGTCTACATTTAGAGCTTCCCATCATTCCTACTTCATATGTGGCCAGACCGCATATATATGTCTACCTCTAGATTGGGATGGTACCTGTTACATAGCATTCCTTCTGCCACCTGTTTTCCTAGCTCCTCCTGATTATCATAGAAATACCCATTTAGTACACAATAGACAACAGAGAGATCTCCCAATTGTCGATTACACTGAAACAGCATGGGAAAAATACACAGATTTCAATAAAGGATTCTTCCCCTATATAGGTACAGTCACTAATAGTAAGCTGATACGTAGATTAACCAGAACCCTTGAAGCAGTAGTGAACGAGACTATTTCCGCCTTAGGCAATTTAACAGAAGAGCAGTCTGCTATGCGGATTGTTGTGCTTCAAAATCGTCTTGTCCTTGACGTCATCCTGGCCGATAGGGGCGGAGCTTGTAGGGTCATCGGATCAAGTTGCTGCATTTTCATACCAGAAAATTCGCCGTCAGTATATAAAGCCATAACCCGCCTTCATAAGATTATAAGCCAGATACACCAGAGTCCAGGCACCTGGACTTGGTCCGGTTGGTTCTGGGGCGTGTTGTCAGCCTGGGGATGGAGAATGCTATCCTTCCTAGGTATTGGCTTTCTCATACTATTCAGTTGCTGCTTATGTCTACAATGCGGGCCAGCGATTTGTGGTCTGTGTGCCACATCGTGTATCCCACATCCACGTTTTCATTCAAGATCCCGGAGGAAGAAAGAAGAACAAATGATGCTATATGAACAGATCGATGGATTGATGAAGATCGATATCTCCTGAGGGTCCGTAGGGGACAAGGAGGGAATGAGGAAATATGAATTTTGTGATCAGTTATGTCCCCTATCGTAGACCCCAACGGCTCCATGTACAAAACTACAAGTACATGTATGTTCCCTCCAGTTCCAGCTCTGAAGACGCAAATACATGTGCGTCCACCGTCAACATGTCCTCTTTCAGATCCACCATGAATGGGTCAGATATTCCATTCCTAAGTATGAAAGGCCACCGACTTTATGTGGTTCACTTTCCACATTTTACAGATTCAGGCGAGTAGGCCCGAATTCTGTCATCAAGCCTTTTTCCTGCCTTCTGCTTCTGAAAGCTCCAGTCTGAGCCTGCATCTGTATCCATGACCTTTGTCCTACTCCCTGCGCGACTAACGGAGCCTGATCCAGCCTGTTGCCTGCCAAAAACTGTATTTCACCTTCAAGATTATCTGCTTCGCTCCTCATCCGATGCATTCCTGTCTAGCAGTTTAGGTAAACATTCCTCCAGCTACCGTGCAAAGGGCCAGGCCTCGCTGTCCTCATGCAAGTAATTCATAGCCCCGTTACCATGGAATATTCCTACCCCCTCGCATCTAGTGTAGACACTTAGACGCTTGTACACGCACTAACAGTCAGTATAGAATAGATTCTATCCCAGAGACCTTTCCTTTTGGATAACACAGTTCTTTAAACATAGGATATTAGATATGATTTGGGATTAGGTTGACATAACCCCCAGACTTCTGTCTCCACATGTAGAGCTAAATGTCAAGTCCCCTTCACCCTCTAGTTGCACGTCAATCACACGTCATGCGGCTGCGCACGCATCTCTGCCAAATATTTCTGCTGACATTGCAGGATTCTCTTATGGATCCACCCATTTGTGACATCATGTTTAATGACGTATTTTAGTTACACCCATGTATACGCCTCTATTAGTTACGTATGCACAGTTTATCTGTATTATCAGCTGTTACGCCTCTTGCATCTGTTTCACTGTAATGCATTTTCTATAAAACTGCTTATCTGTCAATAATGTATGCCCTTCCTTCCTGAACTTTCGTGGTGATGGAATAGAATGCCTACAATTCGAATTGTATTCCTTTGTATAGGAATAAAGCCTTTTAAAACCTCTAATACCACGGATTCTGCCTCTTATTTTTACTGAGTTATTCTCACTAAGACTTTACCGCATAAAAAATAGTACCGGTAATTAAATATTTACCACAATTCTTATGTACTAAGGTGAAACGTTTCTGTGTGTCAAAGAAATATACTTTTTTGAAATTTGAAGACACCTTATCATATTGTAACATGATGTTTGTTGCATGATTTATATGCCAATATTTCGAAGGCTCAGCTCGTGCATGGGCTCTGAGTCAGAGACTACTCTTGGCTTGCCTCTCCCTTTTAATTTGTTGGCTTGCCCATCTCTACATTGCGCTTCATTTCGTAGTTTGGGAGTTCCTTGTCTAAAATAAAAATTCAAGTTTTCCTCTATGTGAGGCTATATGCCTAGGGAAATGCCTATTGTGGTATCTTCTTTAAACAGGAGTGGAAAAAACATAAGACTTGTGAGTGATATTACTGGTTCTTCCAAGTCAATTTTTTTGTTTTTCAGTGTTTTATATTGATTTATAATGGCGTTTATTACGAGTTGAAAAATAAAAGGAAAAAAATGTCATTATATAATTAATAATTCGTAGTTTTTATGTCCCCGATCCTGTACAAAAGCGGTAACGTAACAGTCTTGAAACATTATTGAGCAGTACAAACTAAACAAAGGGAAAGTGGCAAAAAGACACCAAACAGGATAAAAATCACATATAAATATCGAAATTACAAGTGGCAACATATCCATCTATAATGGTGGCGCTTAGCAAATAGCTTCATATCACTTGAAGGATCATTTGTCAAGGAGGGTCAGCTCCAGCATCCACCAGCCTGCTAAGGAATATGTGAAAGCTGGATGCAAACCCACTCCTTACATATTATAGGCTTAAATTGACACACTGTGGAGACTCAGTGATTGCCGGAGCCACTAGGCCTTCATTTCTTCAACGTGGAAGGTCTAAACAGGCTAATTTTGACCTTCGTTTCTGCTCAATTTGCACGCAGTTTGGAAATTTGTTTTCACACCTTGACAAGGATTTTAAAAACATAGTTCAACTGTGTTTATCATGGATACGAGCATAGATTCAAAATAAAAGGTAAACGACACATAGGGATCAAAAATAACCCTTGGGTATCCAACACACATAATTTGGAGGAAACCACATCACCTACCTTGCTGCGATCAATTGGGTTTCACCCAGAAATCTATTAAACACCACTACTTAACATCACAAACCAATTCAACTTTCAACAAATGTATACTTCTGTGAGCTAGATACCTACCCACTGCAGTGCCATGGTCATGGCAGTCTTGCCACCCATGCTGTGACCGATCAGGATGCAGCGCTTGATATGCAGCAGTTCCAGTAGCCTATGGACATCAGCACTCATTGCTTCGTATGTCATAGTGGCACAGTGTGGGCTACTGCCATGGTTACGGGCATCCAGTGTCAGTACCTAGCTGGGCCAGAAAGATGACTAAGTAAAGAAAAAACAACATGTATACAACATCAGAATAAAAAAAGCAACAATCCTAAAGTGCCTACTCCTATCTTATGAGCTGTGTCTGCACATGCATTCACCAATGTGTAACGTATGGCACAAATTTCAGGGGTGAGTAGAAGCTGTGATCTTCACCCGCAGTAATACCAGCCCTTATTGCAACCTGTCAGCACTGCACCACCACTTTCATCACTTGGCAAGATTATTTCTCCCTAGAATAGTCAAACCATAAAGTGCTACGTTATGCAACTATGAAAAACAGTTCTCCTCTAGCACCAGGGATGCAAGAGTGGTGATCTTTCATCTTAGATGAAAGTGGGCCAGCTCCTCTGTAGCAAAAGACAGTTGGGCCAAAAGCTCTTCTAGATTTCCAATAATTGAGCAGCAGATTGAGTGTCCACTTCAATGGAGAAGAATATACCTATGCAGTGACAGCCAAAGTATGGGTTGCCTTTCTGCAAATACCAGTCACTCAGGCAAGATCACTCCTCAGCAAAATAGATAAACAACTCCCCATGAAGATGAATGTCTATGTAGCAATGCTTGGCACAGAAAGTGCCTTAACATTGTAACAGTCAAACACGCAAACAGAATTAGGGGGAGCTGTTTGGATGCCCAACATGGCAGACATATTCCGATAATGCTCCAGCCTATCCCTCAATATCCTGAGCTGACTGTTAATCACCCTGAAACTTGCCATGCAGTGACTGGAGTATGGGCTAGGGTTGTTTGTAATTGCCAATGATTGTTTTGCTTTGCTCTATCTCATGCTTGCTTTTAATATGTTCTACTGTTCTTGTGATTCTCTTTGGAACCCTGACTTACCGGGTGACAGTCTGGCTCGTGCTGGGAGGAGTCTGGCAGTTTCCTGCTGCTCTGGGGCCGGATAGCCGCTCGATTGGTTGTGGGTCCATTACTGAATAAATACTTGGATACCCTTGTTATCCGAAGTTTTACTTCAACGTTTCAAGACTTTTCCTTATGTGTGGAAACTGCTACACTATAGTGACTGCCAAGTAAAGCGACAAGAAATGGTGATGAAATCTGTGCCCATGGTCCACCGCTGTAAAGTATGCTTCTGTTGACAATTATTCCGCGGTCAACTATCCAGTAAGATTCTTCAATTAATGCTGTTTAGTTTTAAGACAAAAAATGTAAAAGCTTTCTAAAGAAACCTTATACAATGTGTTTTAGGTGTGGGTCTAAGCCACATCTTGGTAACAGCCCTATATGCCCAGCCCTTGGTAAAAAATGTGTAAAATGTAACAAGAATGGTCTGTGTGCAGAGGTAAAAGTGTGGTTCAGGTTAGCACTATACAAGCTCAGAATTATAATGAATCCAATTCTCCTGAAGATAATATGTTCTTACAAAATGAGATGCAGTCTGATCTTCACTGAGGAGGGACGCACTAACCTTGCTTAATCATGGAGAGAGCGCACAGGACTTTGATGCAGTGCTCCCCACCTCGACTTCCCACAGCACCCATTCCATTCTCTCATCGCCAGATTCCTGAAGGATAGGGAGAGGGATGCTATACTCTAAGCCGCCAAGGGACTGGTGTGCCAGTGTTCCTGGATACTAATCTTTCCAGATTACACAAGCCTGGTTTAAAAGCTGAGAAGGTCAAGCAAATGATGCATGCAATGAAGATTAAATACATGCTTATCTTCTGGGCAGGCTTATGGTCATCCACAACTCACAAACCACCTTCTTCAATTCACCAGAAGCAGCCTTTGAGTGGGTAGTGAGAGATTCAAGATTTAAAGCATTTTTAGTAATTTGTGATTCATGTAGTCTCTTGTGCAGAAAGATCTGGTGGTGGCTACGGTTAAGGACTATTGGCGGCCTTTTCTGCCTTCATGGCATGGATTTCTTTGCTTGTTTCGTTTTACTCTTGTTTATTGTGGGATTTGAATCTCATTTTGACTTTCTTCGATTGCATTTCGACCTTTTTTGCCTTGCTCCAAATCATTTTCTGAATATTTCAATCCTCTGAGCAGGAAGAAAGTCATTCATGCAGTACGTGTACAGAACCATCCCTATGAAGGTCATCCTCTGTGTAGGAGACATGTGGGACTTCAGGACATTGATGGTAAAACCCAACTCATAGAGGAGAGTTACTGTCCACTGAAGACATTTCCTGACCTGCGGTGGGGACTCCGCTTTCATCAGCCAGTCAAACAACTATGGAAATACTTCAGGCCTCAAGAAATCTACTCTCCCACTCGCTATAGTGAGTCCGATTTTATCAGGGTGAGCTATTTTTAGGGCCTACTGGCCAGTTCTGGTGAGCTGACAAACAACAGATTTTCTATTTACTCAGAAAGTGAATGAGCAATAAAGATGCCTTTAAATCTTGCTTTCATCTTGTCACATTTTCTCTGTGTTCAGAGACAGAGGTCGAATGTCAGCTTATGTCTTCTTACAATTTGCTGCTTATTTTATCCGGGAAATTGGTGCTTGCTTTTCTTTCTCTGACTGCAAAGTAAGAGGCTTTTGCGAAGTGAACTGTCTGACAATCATGATGTACAAAGAATGTGAAATGAAGACCTGTAGGATGTGTTTTTTCTAACACACAGCATTTAAATAGCTTCTACAAATATATTTGACTTTTGACATGTCAAAATATTTTTCAGTAGTTTTGAAAACACATATTTGTATTTCTGTGAGATGAAAAAAGATTTTATTAAGATGGAAAAAAATCAGAACTCTTTACTTAGTGATGTGCTTATGAAACATTTTTTTTGCTGAAACCTAATTTCCACAGATTATTGTGTATACACTATATTGTTTTATCAGTAAAACTGCATGTTAGTGCGAATGTTTGTGGCTATTTCAATGGAAAATGTGCTGTTTGTAGATCACAGTGTGCTAGCACATCATGCTTTAGTAATAAAGTACCCTAAATGTGGGCTAGATTATCATTATACATGGAGGAAACGTTTAGTCTATTAAATAAAGCAAAATAGATTTTTTCACAACAAAAAGGCTGAACAAGCATATTTGAAGGTACTCTCATATGTGATATTGAAGAAAAAGGCAGCTCTGTAAAATAAAATATTTTCCTAGGTTCACAAAATTTGAGACCACTTTATGGATCAAGCACATTACAGTTAGGTCGAATAGATTATTTAAGTCACTAGACCTGCGGGTCTGGAACATTTTAAGGATTTTTCGATGCCTGTACTTGGATACATAACTGTCATACTAAAGCTGCCATGAATACCAGCACTTTTGTAAAGCTGCATGGAGCAGTCGTCAGTCTGAAGGACCCGTGAATTGGTAGTCCTGGATCCCACCACAAACCTCAGGTTTTGCCTGTGGGCAGAAAGAACTGGAGGATGATAATAGGTGCCCTGAAGATTCAAAGGTGTGAACCAGTCTCCAGCATTCCGGGACAGTAAGGCTTAGCTAAGAAACAAATGGCCAGATGTACGAAAGGATTTATTGTTTCTTACAAACAGAACAAAGCAGCCAGACAGTAGTAAAGTGGGTTTCTGCAGTAACCCCACACTTTTTGCCAGACTACTGATGCCTTTTGACTTGGGTCCCTGCCATTCAGGTTCCCAGGGCCTGTGTTCTTTCCCCAAAACTAACCCAATTGGCATCTCTGGCCACAGGTCAGCCCCTGGTAAATGGTACCACAGGTACCCAGGGCAATGTGACCAGAGAAGGCCTCTAAGGGCTGCAGCACTTATTGTGCCACCCTTAGAGGTCCTGTACCATCACACTCACACACTGCATTTGCAGGCTGCGTGTTTTGGTGCAGAACAAAGTGAACAGTCAACATGGCACACATCTCTGTGTGCTATGCCTACAACCCACTGCCCTGGCATAGGTCAGTCACCCCTCTAGCTGGGTGCACTATACCAGTGGTAAGGGTACAGGTGCATGAGTCCTGCACCCCTACAGTGTCTAAGTCCATTCTTAGACATTGTAAGTGCAGTGCTGCCATTAAGAGTATATGGTGCTGGGAGTTTGTCATTACGAACTCCACAGCACCATAATGGCTACACTGAAAAATGAGAAGTTTGGTATCAAACTTTTCAGCACATTAAACCCACACTGATGCCAGTGTGGGATTTAATGAAAAATGCACACAGAGGGCATCTTAGGGATGCCCCCTGAAAACTAACCCACCACTAGTGTCCAGGCTGAGTGGCTGCTTTCAGCTGCCACCAACAGACATGTTTCTGGACCCCTGGGTCGAGAGCCTGCTGCTCTCTGGGGCCTGAAACAATGCACATACTGGGACGAGGTGCCAAGCCTCCTCCCCCAGGATGGGCAGGGTTCCCGAAGGGGAAGCTTCAAAGGCTTGCCGCCTTTGTGAGCTTCCCCAGGCAAATTGCTGCTTTCAGCAACTGGTCCCCACTGGTTTTGACCCCCACTTTGGGCGGGAGAAGCAGCGGGGAAAAAACAAGCGAAGAAGAGAGGTGTGCCCACCTCTGCCAACTGGTTCTGACCCCCACTTTGGGCGGGAGAAGCAGCGGGGAAAAAACAAGCGAAGAAGAGAGGTGTGCCCACCTCTGCCAACTCCACCCCTCAGGTGGGGGAGGTGAGGTGAAGGCCAACTCTCAGTCCACACCATCTTGAAGATGGGGAGACTCAGCTAACCAGGGAGGCACATACCCCCTCCAACTGGAGGGCGGCATAATAAGGGGGTGTACCCACCCCCAGGGAAGGGACCCATTGGTCCCTGCCTTTTATATACCTGTAACACACCTAAATCTAGTATTTAAGGGCACCCCAGAACCTTGCTTCCTCAGATCCAGACAAGAAACAAGAAGAAAAGAAGAAGGACCGAACAGCCATGCAGCAACTAACAAGAGGAAGACACCCACTATATTGGCACAAGCCCTACCGGCCTGTCTCCCCCTCGAACCTGCCCCTGCGAAATACTGGTGTGTCCTGCAGCCAGCAACCTGAAAACCCCCGGAGGACCTGCCTGCCTTCACTTCCAAAGACAGCTTCTCTCGTGAACACCGGATTTGTTCAACTGCAACCTCTGGCAGCAGCTGGAAACTGCGAATCCGCCCCACTCTACACCTACTGTCCATGGCCCGAGCTCGAGCGGGCAAACACCACGAGGAGGTCACCTGGCGATCCTGAATCGAGATCTGGCGACCCCTGACCTGCCTCAAGCCTCCAGCCGACGCCTGCAGCCTAAATCCAGAAGGCCCCTCTAACCACTACCAGGAGCTGGTATGAAGATCCGACCCTAAAAGGCACCCCTGCACCCGACACCCTACAGCCTTATCTGCCCAAACCGACGGTGCCTAACCAACCCCTAACTTTCCAAATTACCTCTCAAACTGTTGGTCGCACCCAGAAGTCCTTTGTTTCCCTGCCTGCAGTGCTTTTGCAAACGGGAGGTTCTCCGTTGGAAACAACAGGGCATCCGACCTCGAAACAGCGCCCTGCACCCAGCCGCCCTAGTGCCGCTGAGGTGCACCTATGGTGCTAATTTGTTTCCCCATTGTCCCTGAGCTAAAGTCCAGGAGCTTTGCTCCCACAACCCAGTGGCCTGCTTGGCAGCAGCCACCAACCAGAGGCCCCCTAAACCCCATTGGAGAACATTGGGCCTCAACACTCTGCACCCAGCCACCCTAGTGCCGCTGAGGGTGTAACAAGAGTGCATCACTGACCCTGGGGGCCCCCTGAGTCTAACCCCAGAACCTAAACTCCAAAGACCGATTACTCACCTAAAAACCGATAACCATATTTTCCTCCATAGGATAACATTGACACTTTTTCCTGAAAAAGTTTCCAAGTGTGTAGTTTTGAAACCTAAAGAAATTCTTTAAAATTGTACGATTTAACAAAAACGCTTTTACTCACCTGTTTACAGGAAATGTCCCAGTGCTGCATCTAGGCATACAGCACTGAGTAAGAAAAGTAATCCAAAAGTAACGTACCTGCTATTTTACTGAAAATCCAATTCAAGTCTATGTACTGTATTTACAAGTAATTGCATTTCTCTGAAACAATACTGTAAGTCAAACCGTAGTAAATTTACCATTACAATTGAACTGTTTTACAATCAGCATTTACTACTGTAAAGTAGTTATTGCTTACCTGTGCCAGGCTTGCTTGGTTCCAGAAATAAAATAACTAAAAGAATATTTTTTATACAAAAACAATTGGTCTGAAGTTCAGAACTTGAGTGTGTGAATTAATTCCTGAGTGAGTGTGTACAACAAATGCTTAACACTGTCCTCTGATACTGCCTTGCTGCTCAACCACTCTACCACAAGTAGAAAGTAAGGTTCTATCTAATTTTACCTCTGCCTACCTTTGGGGTTCCACTGGACTCTGTGCACACTATACCTCACTTTGGTATAGTATATATAGAGCCAGCTTCTTACACAGATTCATCCTGGACCTCCCCTAACCAACCCTCATTGCCCCCCACCTGAGAGACCACCACTGGCTCCCCATCCAGAAGAGATGTCAGTTCAAGTTCCTCACACATGCCTACAAAGCCCTCCATGGCCTGCCTACCACAACCATTGACTGAATTTCCACCAATCCTCTAGACACCTGCGCTTCTCTTCACTCACACATGCCCCCCCACTCATCCGTCACAGCCGCAGCAGTGGTAGCCCCTTCACTTACATCGCAGCCAAGACCTGGAACAACCTTACCCTTCAGTTCTGTATAGGCCCCTCGCTGGCAGACTTCAGAAAGAGACTCATGACCTGGCTCTTCGATGGAGACACAGCACCCAGATACCCCTAGGGGCGACAGCGTTGGACTTTACAAATGCTGATTGATTGATTTCTTAATAGACCGAATTGCAATTTTGGGCCATTAAAAAATGCTAAATTGCCTTTCTATACATACAAATACAGATAGAGAATCACAAAAAGCGATTTCTACCTAGAAATCGCATTTTGTGATTCCCTAAATAGAAACATATACAAAGCATTTCCTAAATGCGAAATGGGCATTTAGGAAATGCTATTACCATTGACTCCAAGTCCATGGCAACCATGTGCAATTTTTAAAAAGCACCCCAACATGATTTTTTTCAAGTGCCATAAATCACACACACATGGGGTGCATCAAGGGGGGCCTTAGGCCCATAGGTACGAATGGTTTTATATTTCCAAATTTGCGATTTACTATTAGGAAATTGCAACTTCGAAAATGTAAAACCATTAATACCTATGGGCATTTAAGCCAATACGAATGAATAGTTAAGCATTCCATAAATAGCGATTTCATAATAGCGATTCCTACTCCGCAAGAGTACACCGAAAGATATGGGAAAGACTTCTGACAAGGTTGCTGTCTGATGAGGAACAATTTTGTTGGTGAGATACAGGATCTGGAACTATGTCTATGAAGCGAGGAAAATAAGTAACAGATGCCAGTGTGCCGGTTGGTGTCTAATATACTCTGGTGTCATCATCTGAGAAGGTAAAGTTACAGCTTGAGAAGCATTGGCCCGCCTGGTGGCAATGGAGGGCTATGACGTTGAAAATCTTTTGTGCACCAATCGGAAGTCTAGAAAGAGAATCCTTAATGAGGGGAACATGCGGAAAGCTGCATGCATCAGGGCTCTCCTTGATCAGTTTATTCTAGTTAGGTGTTCCACAGGAATACCAAGAACTTCTCTCTATGTATGTTTGTATCAAAATCCAAGCCAAACTGCAGTGGAGAACTGTGGAGGGCTCAAGGCAAAGACACCTCAATTGCTTCTGTCTCCTGGGTGGGGAAAGGTTCTGCCATGAGCACTGCCTTTTTCAGCAGTTCTACATAATGACCGAGCCCAATCTTCATCCCACAATGGGCCACATGTACGAAAAAGCCTGTTTGCGATTCTCTAGCAAGCAATTAGGAAATCACAAAGAACTATGTACAAATGTGTACCTTTTGCATTTAGCGATTCCTAATGGGGTAACAATAGACCTACCTCATCAATATTCATGAGGAATAGCTAAAAACACAGGGATGGTGGCCTGCTGGGGACAGCAGACCACCATGTCTGTGTTTGCTTTTTAAATAAAGCAACTTTTTTTTAATGCACCCCACTTTCCTTAAAGGAAAATGGGATGCGTTTAAAATTAAAAAATTAATAGTTGTCCTTTCATTTTTTAAGAATAGGCAGTGGTTCCTGGATCACTGCCTGCTCTTAAAAATGTTTTTGCATGCATTCACAAAGAGGAAGGGGTCTCCTGAGGACCCCTTCCCATTTGCGAAAGGGTTACTAGCAGATCGAATATGGTGGTAAAATGTGAATGTTTTACGACCACTTGTTGGTTGCAAAACATTTAAACATATCACACTGAGTCGCTACTAGGAAGGGATGCCCTTAACATGCCCCTTCCGAAAACCGAATCGCTAACCTATTTTGCAATTCGGTAATAGGTTACCGAATCACAAATTAGGATTTGGTACATAGGAAAATACTTTGTTTCTGTTTGCAAATGGCCCTATTCTGTGAATCAGTCTATTTGCGACCTTACAAAGGTAAGTGCATGTGGCACCAAGTCCCTGGGAATGGAATATTTCTCTCTGCAGTGATGTAGCATGAAGCAGTGACACCTTTCTGCTACATTGAAATCTGCAACATTCATGTGAAACACAGACTCCCCACTAGTATCAATCTTCCCACGGGAGCCCCAGCTATCCTCCCCTGCCACAAGCAATATCCTCAGTCACACACACACAGCTCTCACCTTTCTGCCAGTTTTTTGCACCAAGGCTTTGGCAATGGACTGGAAGTTGGATTTACTGCCAAAAAGGCCATGGAGAAACACAAGGGGTACCTCATTGACTCTTCCATCAAACAGGTCATACGCCAGTGTCACCGTACTGCGAAAAACAATCACACAAAAAAACAATCACAAAACAGAAAGAAAAAATTCTTTCAATGTTTTACACAAAAGAAGGAATCAATGACATTACAGTTTGAACATATGTAAATACTACATAATAAAAGAATAGCAGAATTGTTCAATATTACACAATCAAATAAATACATTACCAAAAACGGCTGCCAAAGGATTAAAAAGTGTAATTGACCAAAACAATTCCTCAGTGCTTTGGGCGCAAACATTTAATAGATTATAGTGTACAATATGAGAATCAGCATTAAAACAACGTTTTACAGGACTTGGGTGGCCCTATTCACAAATATGTGCAAGACTGTCGTGCACATATTTTAATAACACAGAGCTGCAACCTTGTTAAATTTCAATATTAATGCTGTCCCACTACCCACAAAGTAGATTGCGCACAGACGCTGCTGGGCAAATCCCCTAACAAATATTTAGGCATGGGGATGTGTTACAGCAAAAATCTGGACGGAAAATTGATCAAATGTTTAGGACTGGCAGAAACAGAGACCTACTTGGGGCGTCCTTAGTGGCCAAACCTCTGGCCCTCAAACATCCACCATATATCTGTGAAAAAATGTTGAAACCTATTGTTTGACTGAGCACTTAGATTTTGACTGACTGTATGGATCTAATCCCTTCTGCTGAAGGTTTACTCAGGAGAGTGAATCACCCATTTCGTAGTGAGCGTGATGTTCAAGGATTTCTTCGGAATATGGGGGGGAATAGGCTGGATGTGAAAAAGTGAGAGGTATTTGTGTTGTTAAACGCACAGAATTTCTTGCTTGTAAATTTTTACATTCTGCTTGGGCTTACCAAACCAATGCAGGGATGGTGCAGCAGTGATATACCGTATTGTGTCAAAGTAATAAAAAGAGAATATTATGGTTTCTGGGGGATGACAGACAAACACTGGAAATGAGCAAGGAGGCCTGTGACCGCGACTGCTGGACACAGCTGGACTGCGTGCTGGCCTGAGCGCTCAGAAGGTGGAAGAATGTGAGGGCACCACAACCTGGGCTACGCCTTAGAGGTTGTATCTGATTTCATAGAAGAATGATTTAATCGAATACTGAGAACTTGTGTCATCCAACCTGTTTAATGGAAATTTTCAGAATAAATGGCATACCTTTTCGCGTGGACTGACTCATAAAATGTCTTTTTAGTCGAAATTGGCCATTAAATGTAAATGTAATGGCTGAAGGTCTTACTTTCAGAAATAGTTTTATCGGAGATATTTATTTCAGCACTTTACTTAAGGGGACATTATTTCATATGTATATCTTTTATAGTGTCAAACAATTATTTCAGGTGCTTTTAATTTGTTGACCTATTACCACCTGTAAAAACAATCCATCACTGAGCCCTCACAACCCCTAAACACCCTGCCCCACCTCTCTTACCATACCTAAACTACACACATTCCTGAAGCCTAAAAGCCCTTTCTACCCGAGAAATCGAACATCCCTGAACCATAAAATCACTCGCTACCCCTAACTCCATCAATTCCTGACCCTAAAATACCTTTTCTATGCCTTAACCCTGCTCATTCCACTTCCCTTAAAATACCTCAGCACACTCAAACTCCAACCAGCCCTGAACACTAAAAATCCTTCAGCACCTTTAAATATCGGTCATCCATGACCCATAATAACTCCTCATCACCGTAAACCATTCATCCCTGAACCCTAGAATCCCTTTTTCTACATCTAAACTCAACACATCCCTGAATCCTCAAAACCTCTCACCACCCTAAACTCCACCCCATCCTGACCGCTCAAAACTCACCTCTCCATCTGCTACCCATAATTGAACCTTAAAAGCCCTCATCAGACCTAAACTCCACTCATCCTTGAACCCCAACACCCCTCAACACCCTTACACTCAACCCATCCCTGCAACCTAAAGACACCTCACACACAGAAACACCAGTCATCCGTGAACCCTAAAAACCCCTCACTACCCCTACAATCCACCCAGCTCCGAACCCTAAAAACCCCTTTCTATGTTCGAACTCCAAATATTCATAACCTCCTAAAAATCCCTCTTCATCATAAATTTGGTGGAGACATGTAAGTTACACTTCTGGAGTAAATTTACACTATGAATTTGTGAATACTCAAAATTGTAGTAAACTTACTAAAAAATGAAAATTTCTCAAAAGTGTAAGTTAGCTTTGTGAATCAGGCCCTAAGTCTGACCATGGATGAGCAAGGGTTTTGGCTTGAGCCTAAGAACCAAAGTACGAATCAAGCCATTGGAAAAATGTCATATGTACAGATGTCATTTAAAAATGTAAGACTCCATAACACAAAAATAGTTTCATTCTGTCATGTTTAAAAATGTTTAATGTTTTACATAATATCCTATAACTGTATTGAGTGATATTTATAAAAATAGATAGCCTCTAAACATGAACGCGGAGCTGCTGTCTCAATTCGTTGTCAGGACCGGAGGCGAGGATTATGCTTTACTTTCTTCTCTTTTACCACTAGCAGCCATTTTAAACATACAAAACAAACTCCTATTCCCATGAACCCTTGGGAATAAAACAACAGTTAGACAACCAGTGGGCAACCGAGTCCATGTAACAGCCAATCAGGGATCCTCATGCTCCAATATAGTCCTTCACTTGTGTACCCTCGTCCTCTTTATTCGCTGCTCGCAGCCGAGATAAATTCATTCCTCACTACTTCTATTTATTGTGTTTGTGCTCAGACAGTGCATATGTGCTAATTTAGGATTATTGCTGTCTTTAGAATTGGTTTTGTGGGCCGAGGGGCCGCTTTGTGCTCCCTTCATGGCTGGGAGCTTGGTGCGGCTCCACAGTGCGGTCCTCCGCACGCTAGGCGACGCATGCATAGGCACATCTGCAGCTGCGACGTGGAACTTTCACTCCCTCACAACGGGATTGGAGTCGCACGCCGACAGCCTGTAGCCAAGTTCTGCCTGGACAGTGACTCCCCGATCGGGTCCTGTAGCCCATGTTGGGCCTCTAATGATTGTGTTCTGACACCCTGCTCGTCAGGGTCTGTACCCGCATAATACACATTAGCTTGTGATGCCCTGAGGCGGGCCCGCATTCATCCAATTGACTGTGCAACCGATAGGGGGCCAGTGAGGCCCACAAAAAAGGAGTTTGCATAACGCTCAGCAACCCCGTGTATGTTTCATACTGCTGTTGACACCAACAAGGTGTACCTACACGTTTAAGTGCGCAATTTGGAAACACATGCTCCCAGGCAGTATTCCCCCTAGACATTCTCAGCACCAGGGGAGGGTGTCCCCAGGGGGCACGGACCCACAGCAGTGAAACTCTGCTCACACAAATACTGTTGGCTGTCCCCTAGTCCCTATATCGTAGAGCTTTGCCTGCTTACATCTGTTGCCTTCCCTCTTTTAACTTGCCACAGGTTGCCGATAGTGCTTGCTATAGTTCCTCTACCAGTACTACGAAAGTCTTAGAAGACATTCAGAGCGAAGAGGACCCTCTTGTGTTCATCCCTTGGGAGAATGACTTCTATGAAGTTGAGGATGCCTCAATATATAGTAGCTGAAGCCACGAGGTTCCATGAAACAACACCTATTGCGAACTCAGCCAAACCTGCCTCAGTGACCCTGGCCCCTACTGAGCCTTCCTAATCACCATATTCTGAGGATGTCCCAGGTCAACACCGCTACCAAGATCGGGTTGATCACAACACCTTTTAGTGTCTGAAACATGAGTTCTTGAACCAGGATTGAACCAGGATTCCCTTTTCCACATCCCAGCCCGTCCTGGGATCTGGCTGGATCAAGTGGGGAGACGGATGAGGAGGCAGCTCCCTCAAGACCTTGGACCTCCGTCTGACCCGTCAAGATCGGTCGCGGGGTCTCATATGCTAGACACCGACATTATCCATCCTAGGTCCGCGGAATGGGGTCTATCTGAGAAGGTTGTGAATTATGTAGAGGCTCGCATTCGCAAATCTCTCGAGAAGGAGGCCCGTAGCCACCTCCCGGCAGTATGCTCATGCCCTTCCCTAGACGGGAAGGTGGCCCTAATGCCAGAACTAGACTCTACAATGGCCACCTTCATAGCCAAGTTAATAAAAGATGCCAAAAATAGGGGATATATAGGTCCTGGAGAGCTGGCCAGGATATGTTACGTGATTCCATTGGCCCGTTGACCAAAATATTTGACATGGCTGAACATGCCTAGGCCTTGGGATCCCTCATCTCCCCTGAGGTGCTTTCTGGGTGGGCACAGCACTATAATATTCCTAGGAAATACGAATTGCGCGTTGTCTGCAGAGTGTCGCTGCTCATTTTTTAATAAAGGTGGAACCGAAGTTAGGAGACCGGACAGTCTCGAAGGCAGGCTCTGTGGCCCAAGGAGGTCTCTTTGGGGAACCCTCAATAAAGGAATTGGGCACGCTTATCAAGACATTCACATCTTTAGACAAAGCCCAATCATCCATCAAAGGAGTATTTCACCCCGGGTTTTCCAAGTGGACGGTCAAGGCAGAGGTTACTTGTCCGGCCACGCATTCTCACAGGATCCTCCACGAGGGCAAGGCTTCAGGCAAGGCTCCAACCAGGATCCATCCCACTTAGCCAATTTCTACCCTATCAAAGGACAGCGTTTCCAAGGCAGAGGGACAGGATTCAACGCTGCTTCCTATTCCGGTGAGTGTCCTCCATTCTACCCTTCTAAGAGTAGGGAGGCCATCTGGTGAATTTCGCCTACGTCCGGAGCTCTATCACCAGAAACGTGGGTTTTGCAGATGTTTATGGGTTTTTAAACAGAGTTCTATGGTTCCCCTCGACAAGAAGAGCCATTCAGTTTTCCTCACAAAAAGCAGCACTGATAGAGGTGGAGGTCTCAGCCCTCCTAGAGAAGGGAGCTATCTGCCCCTCGGTTCCTCATCCACGCGGTTTCAACAGTAACCTTTTTTTCGTCGACAAGGCTGATGAAGGCCAGAGGCCAGTCATCAATATGCGTGAATTCAACAAGTGGCTAGTCTATCGCCACTTCAGGATGGAGGGAATACACCGCCTTTGGGATGTCTTGCGCCCCTCGGATTGGATGGTACATCTGGACCTGAAAGATGCATACCTGACAATCCCGATTTTTTTCCCCTCACAGGAGATTTCTCCAATTCAACTGGCACCACCAAACATACACATTTTCCACTCTGCCCTTTGGGCTCTCCTCTGCCCCTTAGTGCTTCACGAAGGGTTTTCAAACTGACATTGGAGTACCTACAGGCGCAGGGAATGCACCTTATAGTCTACATCAGGGGTCTCCAACCCTTTCTGTAATAAGAGATATTCAATGGAAATCATTCAGAACTACTAATATTAGTGATGTAATAGTGACTGTCAGCAGTGATCACATTATAGTATTAGGCAGGGTTTCCAGCACTTATGTATAAAATCCTTTCAGAATGTGAAATCACATGGGTAATACATAAAAGCCATAGCTGCAATCCCCCATGAGTAATAAACCACCCAAACTCAATAATAGCTTTGAAAACATTTTAAAAATGGAACTAATTTTTGCCAAACATCAGCTTATTAGTTCGGAAAATAGACCCATTTTCATCTTGAGAAAATTATTTTAAATGTTAGTATACATATGATAATTCAGCGAAGCAAAATCTTCTATACTGGGCTTTACACTGAAAAGCTACTCACAGGTAGCTGGAGACCTACTGGCAGCTCACGAGCAACTCACTGGAGACACCTGGTCTACCTAGACGACATGCTCCTGTTGGCTCTGTGCCCACGACAATTGTCGATTCAGCTGCAGATGGTGGTTACCTTTCACAGAATCTCGGCTTCGTTATCAACGACAATAAATCTCTGTTGGTTCCCTCTGAGATGGCAACTTTCTTGGGTTTCGACCAAGGCCACGCTGAGCCTCCCAGGTCGGAAGGTGATGAAGATCCGTCACAAATTATTAAAAACTTTGGCCAGAACATATGTTTCAGTAAGACAAATCACTTGATTGGTGGACTCCTTTCATTCTCAATCCAAGTGATCTTCCTGAGGCCCCTGCATTATCGGGCCCTGCAGCGTCTGAAGGCTGCTCGTTTACACAAACGTCTCACTACCAAAAGGTTACTCTCTCGACAGAGGCGAGAGATAAGATAAGCTTGTGGCTGTCCCATATGGATGATTGGAATGGAAGGGGGATCCTTGGCTCGGCCCTAGACCTGATCAAAGTCAGACACCAGCAAATCAGGATGGGGTGCAAGGAAAGTTTTCCACTGGAGGTTTTTGGTCTCCTCACAAACAGAAATTGCATATAAAAACTGTGCTTCTCACAGGATCCTTTGCGGTCCGATGTCGTACCCGGGACAGAATTTAGTTGTGTGTTCTCTTGAAGATGGACAACATATCAGCATTTCGGTATATCAACCACCTGGGGGGCACATGACCCAAAACTCTCTCAGACCTGGCCACCAGCTTCTGGCAATACTCCCTAGACCACCAAATTTCAGTTACAACTGAATATCTCCAGGGTCAGGAGAATCAGGTGACAGACTGGCAAAACGCACCGCTCAACCACGTTTCAGGAAAAACGCGGCTCAGCCAGATTCTTTTCCGTATTGCCCCTGGTGAGTCATCAGACTGTCAGTTAAGGATTTACAGAATTGCAAACATTTTATATGCAGAGATGAAGTATAACCAAGAGCCAATGAAGTAATTGAAGAAAATAAATATTAATGAAGTTCTCAACATGCATTAAGCATTGATGATTACTGAAAAAGAAACCCTTGTGTTTCAAAGTTAAGTGTGACCGAAGTCAACAGATGGACACCAGTCTCTGACAAATAGTTCTTTTATAGACTGGCACATGCATAATTTTCGGGATTCCTGTCTTCGGAAACTCCACCCAGAGGTCTTTGCCATGATTCAGAGAACTAGGGGTCCTTTTTCGATCAACTTGTTTGTGTCCAGGCTGGATCATCAACTGCACAAGCTTGTCAGCTGGAGACCGGACCCATAGGAAGTTGCCACAGATGCATTTCTCCAGGACTGGAGTCAGGAGAAAGGCTAAGCATTTCCCCTGTTTGCGATGATAACTCGAGCTTCGGCCCAGATCAGACGCCAGGAGGTGGTGATGATCACTCTCATTTGGAAATCTCAAGTGTGGTTTCCAGTTCTTTTAGAACTTTCCTTTAATTTTCCAATCCATCTCCCCCGGTTTCCGTTTCTACTACTCAATCCAGATCAGAAACCACATCAAATGGTCCTGGAAGGGCTCCTGTCCCTGATGGCATGGAGGATTATAGGGGCCAATGGTCCGTCCTGGGCCTTTTGCGAAAAGCTGAGGAACTCCTCTCCAAAGCACAGTCGGATTGGGCACGAGAGACACGTTGGTGTGTGCGACAGAGTTTCGATTCCATGGTCCCGAAGCGAGTGCAAATCCTCAACTTCTTTGGTTTGCTGGCGTCTGAAGGTCTGGCTTATTCCTCCATTAATACCTTCCATTCACCCATATCGGAAGGTCATGCTCCATGGGACAGCTCTCCGATGGGGGAACATCCGTTTGTATGCCGCCTTCTTAGAGGGATCAGCTTGTTACTTCCTCCTGAACCCCAGTATTCTGCTCTCTGGGATGTCAATCAGGTACTTAACCTATTTTTGTCCTGGCAACCCAACATATTTTTGTCCAGGAAGGAGCTCTCTCTTGTAGACGGATGTCCGATGTCCGAACTCTGGCAGGATTTTTACTTGAATAGCATCTGTTATCTGTATATGCTTTCCTGACTATATGGTATTGGAAATTGAACTGTGACAGGAAACGTTATTGGGGAGGGAAAGAGGAGGGTGATCAAAGAAGTTTTGTTTTTGGACCTTTTGTAAAATCTGCAATTTTTTTTTCTTGTTTATGATAACAAGAAAGAAAATTAACCTAATAACATGTATCATTAAAAAGGGAATAGCCAGTACCAGCACAGCACAAAAGATATATAACTGGGTAAGCCTACTTTTAGCATAGGGTATATTTACTTTAAGAGGCTTGATTACTAATCCTGTCACCCACCTTAACATATACATCCAAGATTAATTATTTGAATGCATTTAAATTTACCAGTGTAGGCAAGCTGACTTACTTCGATAAAAGAAAACGCAAGGAGATGATGGGCGGAGCGCTGAAACTTTTCAGACACTCGCCCCCAGTCACAGATCTGGGTTGAATCCATCATCGTTCTTTAGCTCACTTCGACACCCCAGTCCAGACCTAGCAATATGCAAATCAGTCTTGACCCTGTGCCTCATGGGAACAGTCCAGCCCTAACTGCCAAGCCAGGTCTTCCTTGGACCGGAAACAAGCATCCTGGGACCGGTTTTGGGGTAACTTCGATAAAAATCAAGAAATGTATTGACTTTAATAATTTTTTCTTTTGTTACAAACCAGTTAACTAAATGAGATTATTTTGTGGAAAACTAGCACCAATCATTAAAATAGCAGAAGTGCGTGTGCAAATTTGTATGTTAAAGCCACACCTGCTCAGTTTGGTAAAGGTCACTTGAAGCAGTTGCATCTGACTTGAGAAAGACCTATTTTGGTACTGTAGCTTCATGAAAAAATGTCAATGTTTTTGCATCAGAATCAAGAGGAACCTCTAGTAACAGCTGAGGAACTGGATCTTAATAAAATACATTTCAGTGCTTTTCCATCTGACTTGAAGGGAACTTCAAGTAATGCCTGGAGGAACTGCATTCTCCGATAGAATTTTGAAGATTTTGCCTTGAAAGGCACCTGTGGTAATCACTTGAGGAACTGCCGTTCCTACTGGTTAGGACCTAGTTTCCATAGGAAACACATTTTTTAACTTGCCTATAACTTTGGCGTCGTTTGACCAATCTTCATGAAATTTTACAAAGAAAGAGTCAAAGTAGGTTCTGTGTGTCATGGAAAGTTTGGGGGTGATCTGTGCAGTGGGGACCGAGAAATGGGGGCATGAAATAAAGGTGTGTTGGTAATGTTAATTCCCACAGGAACACGCTGGCGAACCTACAGCCCAAACCGCTGGACAGAATGACACCAAATTTGGCAGAAAGGTAGATGTTAGCCGATTTAGCTTTTTGTTATTTGGTGCAAATCCATTCAACAGATATCTGATCTTTTTGCAAAATTTCAGCCAAAAATTATAGTAATATCTCTGGCTGCGGATATTTCACAACAGGTTTGCGATTAATCGCGAATGCGAGCGCCAATGGGAATGCTCTGATTGGCTCGACGCAACCTTAACAAAACAGTTGGGGTTGCCATTTTATTGATTGAGAACGGTTCCAGGGGCTGAAACTTTCTGTGAAAGCTAACATAAGGGGTCAGGGTGGAGGTACTCTGACCCCATGTTTGAGAAATGTGAGTATTAGTGACACAAATTATGTGTCCAAAATTGATTTTATTAAACTAGTGTGATATTTGCGATGAGGCTGTGATCGCCAGTGCCCCCCCCCCCATCATCCCCCCCGGAGTACCGTCACGGGGACATCAAGAATATTGCAACGTCATGGCGAATATTAGTGAAAATATTTTTAGCAAATATTTATATATATATTTTACAAAGACAAAACCATAGAAATTCAGCAGTTATAATTATCTCAAGTAACTATAACTCATGCCCTAAGGTAACTATAGCTCGTGCCCCAGCCATGCACAGTTTTCAGATTCATAATTTTATAGCAAATGTTGCAGTGAAATTATCAATGATGTCACAGAAGATGTCAAGAGTGATGTAATATGTGAGGTAATTAGCATTGCATGGTGGGGGCGTGACTTATAGTTACTTTAGTAACAACACATGATACCTCTGTCACCATAAATCAAGGGGTCGATTTCTTAAAGTGGATTTTTATTTTCCACCTTGTACATGTAATATTCATGGGCTGAGTTTTATCTTTTTCATCAAGGTCTGTTCAGTGCTGTACAACTTTAAATCAGATTACAAAAAACATTTAGAAACACTTAACAGTAAAAACCAAATCGACAATTGGACAATCATGTGCAACAACAGTATTTACATAGAAAGACAAAAAATATTTACATGGAAAGACAAAGACAGTTCTAAGTGATCCTTTTTGAATAACGGAATGTGAAATAATCAACAAGCAAGGGGAGTCCTACACATTTCATATAAGATACCGGGGACCTATTCTTTTAGTCCTCGCAGACTAACAGTATTTTCGGAGTGCCAGTAGGAGGAAGCCTCCAGACAGTAGGGAACAGGTTTATGACACTATACTTGGGTGTCGGGCAAATGTTTTTTAAGGACTTGACGTCACTCTTGTTCCTTGGAGTTCTTAATACGGCTTGCCTCCTTTTGAAACCAACGCGTTTCGACCTTCTATGTGGCACTTGTTGTGGAAGGTCTTCGTCAGGGTAAACACATGTTTGTGCAAAGGACTGGGTGTATCTAACGGAGAGAAATGAAATGGCCGTCTTATTGTTGTGGAGACAGAGATGAGCTTTTTATTTAGCTGATTACACGTGTATTGATGGGTTAGAAAGCATGGTTATCCGTACATACCGTATGGGAGGTCCTATAGGAGTCCGGTAATTGAGTTTCCTGCGACTCCAAGTGTAGACGCTGTTTGGATGCAGCGAAAAAACGGGTGGGAAAGGGAAGGAGGAGGGGGCGGCCTCCAAGCAATGGAGGTCGAGCACCCCAGTACCTGCGGGGAAAAAGGGTGTATTTCTTAGGATATTGATTAAACGTGTGAGATGGCAGAGTGTGCTCAAGAGATTTACAAACTTACGGTGATGTGAAACTGGTGTGTCTTCAACCGGTCCATGCTTCGCGAGTGGGGGCACGTGACTATACTGTGGTGTATAGCGTTGATGCTGCATTATTTCATAGGTGAGGCCGGTAGTAAAAAAAGGGGGTGTTTAATTGACACGAGTGTGCTCTCATGTGGCGAGGGACCAGGGGGGCGAAAGAATGCGTAGTCAAAATCGCATCACCCACACCTCATAGTCTGAGAGGAGGTTACTCGCAGAAACGGAGCTCATACCCCGGTGCTCGGAGTGCGCGTGCTACGTCGGTGACTTAACGCTCGGTTTGGTGACTGCTACAGTTCCGCTGTGTGTAACTGGTAGGCGGGGAGATAGTTGTGCAGGATATACGTTTGTTTTGCCGAGGAAAAGGCTCGCGGTTTTTTGGGGGCGTCTTATAGATCTACCTCTGAAAACTGGTGCAGGGGGAGGGAGACACCCATGCAACGTGGGGGGCGGGTGCCTGGTAGGTTGGCCCGGTGGCGGGTGTCTTACCAGCTTGTGCCGGGGTCAGGAGTTCTCCTTGGCTCCTACGAATCGAAGTCCTGAGAGTTGTGACGCCGAGTTTCACTTTCTCGCTGGCGTGGCAGTACAGCATGCAGCTCGGGGGCAGTCAGTCATCCCTCCAGAGTGTGGAGGAGTCTCCTGGCGCATGTAATTTAATGGGGGTTTGTGCCGCGATGCTACGGAAGTAGAATGTTGGTTCCGGGTCACACGTGGGTGGGCTCGGACGGGGGCGTGTCTGTGTACATTCAATGCCGTCCGAGTAGTGGAGCTGCCTGCGTGTCGAAGCAACATGGTCGCGCCACGGAGAAAGTATAGTTGAAGGGCATTGCAGAATGTGCAATCTTCCCTGCGTGGATGATTTAAAAACCGGCTCGGAGCGCCGTTGAGAGGGTCGGATTATTCCAGTGTTCCCCACTTGCAGGTGTGACCTGGTTGGTAATGATCCTGCTGCTACGGTGAGTGCCCACCTAATAAATCGTGCTCTGTGTTGGGATAGTTAAGACCTTGTGTTCTGTGAGCACGATTAGGGTATGCACGCGCTGACAGTGCCAGGGACCAAATTGGTGTTTGCACGAGCTGGCAGTGCCAGTGACACAAGTAATACAGAGTGCTAACAAGTATTTATCGACATACGGGATCATCGCTTTATTGTGGTGAGGATTATACAGAGGAAAGGCGTCTTAGTGTAAGAAAAGTGTGAATGAATCTGTATAGGTGTGTATCGGACGGTTTATTCAATGGTATGTCGTCCTCTTGTGAGGAGGCAGAGTATAGATGCCTGTACGGATGTGTACTGGAGAGGGGAGAAAGAGAAATTCAGAAGAGACAAATTCAAGACCAGTGTTGTAATTCACTGGTTTCATTCAAGCCATTTTCGATTGTGTTCAAGTACATGATGGTCTTTGCCTCAAATTTAGAAAGGAGGCTATCAACATTAGCTCCATATACCCGCTTTAGAACAGTCCATTTGATATCTTTGGGGCTATGTTGATATTCAATGCAATGTGTTACCATTGGTGCAGTTAGGATCTTGCACTTAATTCTGGAACGGTGTTGAGTCATTCTTGTTTTTATGGCTTGGGTTGTTTTGCCAATGTATGCCAGTGGGCAGGGGCACAGGGCGCAGTAGATCACGTTGTGGGTGTTACAGTTCGTGAATGGTTCGTGTTTTATGAATTTGTTCCCATATACAAAAAGGTCGCCTTCTATGGTACTTTGACAAGATGTGCAATTACCACACTTTCGGTGACCTTTGATAGGTGGTAGAGAGAGCAAAGTTCGAATTGGATTTGTGTCACATTTTTTTGACGTGTTGGCATGTACCAGTTTGTCCTTGAGGCTTCTGTTCTTCTTCAGTGCAAAGATTGGAGGGTTTCTTAATGGTTCTATCGATTTGACAGTTGTCCAATTTTTTCGGACTATTTTTTTCATTGCATTTGTGCGTCCTGAGAAAGTAGTGACGCAGACCAGGGGTTTGTTGTTATCTCGTTCTTTCGATACCAGAAGGGTTTCCCTGGGAATGTACCATGCCCTCTTCATAGCCCTCTTCAACAATTTCTTTGGGTACTGTCTCTCAATCAGTTGTGTCATCAGTGTATTAGCGTTGTCAAAATAGTCTTCTTTCTTCATGCAGTTACGTTTAATACGTAAAAACTGGCTGAAAGGCAGATTTTCACGTAAATTTCTCTGATGAAAACTGGAGAAGTGCAATGTGGTGTTTTTGTCGGTTTTCTTCTTGTATAGGGTTGTGTATAGTTGACCAGCCTCGTGTCGTATCAGAAGGTCCAAGAAGTTCATCTCCTCTTTATTGTGGTTAACCGTAAACTGGATGTCTTTATTTCTATTGTTGATCCAGGTGACGAATTCCAAAAGTTGGTCTAGTGCTCCTCGCCACAGCATAAAGACGTCATCAATATAACGGTACCACATTTTAATGTGGCCGTCATATGGGTTGTTGTTGTAGACCCATCTGTCTTCGAACAGAGCCATAAACATTATGGCCATTTCAGGCGCGAAGGGACAACCCATTGCGGCTCCTTTGATTTGCAGGAATTGGATTCCATTGAAGTTGAAAAAGTTATATTTTAGACAAATTTCCGCCAGCTGTCGGATGAAAGAGGTAGGGACATTGTGTGGGCGTTCACGTTTGTCTAGGAAGAACTCAATAGCTTCTATTCCTTGTTCCTGTGGGATGTTGGTATACAGACTAACGATATCCAATGTGACTAGATGTTCCTCTTGTGCATCAAAGGGATGACCTTCCAATAGATTGATGGCTTGCGTCGTGTCCTTAATATAGCTCATTGTGTCTCTCACCAAGGGTTTTAGAAAAGTGTCTACATACTTAGCTGGTCTTTCGAGTATGGAATTGACTCCTGAAATTATTGGTCTTCCGGGAGGGTTTTCGATGTCTTTGTGAACTTTTGGGAGGACATAAAGAAGAGGTGTTCTCGGATTATCATTAATCAGGTATAGTGCTTCTTTTTTTGATAGCCAGCCCTCATCTTCTCCAATATTAACCAGGGAAATGAGTTTTTGTTTGATTAGATTCACAAAATCCTCATCCGAACGTTTGTAGTGTTCCTCTTGGTTTAATTGGCGTTCTACTTCCGTTTCATATTTTTCTCGGGGAAGAATGACAATGGCCCCGCCCTTGTCCGCAGGCTTGATGATGATTTCTTCATTTTTCATGAGTGCATCCAAGGCTGTTTTTTCATTTTTCGATAGGTTCCATTTAGTGTAGATCTTCTTTTGGTCTAAATCACTCAGATCTCTCATGACGTTTTTTTCAAAAGTCAGTTGCTCCACAGGCATCAATTCGGCCGCAGGAAAAAACGTTGAGGGATTTTTAAGTCCCGAGTAGTTGATGGTGGTTTCTTCTTCTTGATTGAGAAAGAAGATTTTCAACCGCATTTTCCGGAATAATTGTAGTATCTCCAGCTTCATTTGGCCGATATCAGGTCTTACCGTGGGTATGAATGATAGGCCTTTCTGGAGTAATGTTGTTTCATCTTGTGACAGGGTGTAAGTGGATAGGTTGAAGATGGGATTCTTTCTTTCTACCATCTGTACACTCTCCTCCGTGTTGTAATCTCTCCTTGATATTGTTGGGGTGGTGGAACTCGGTTGTACCATTGTGTGGATCTTGTTCTTCCGGTTGGGCGTCTCTGGCCTCTCCCTAAAAAAGGTCTCGGTTGGAAAAACTGGCGTGGTTCGTTATCTCTATTGCTCGTTGAGGGTTCTGAGTCACTTGAGTCTCCTGAGTAGGAAGATGGGTCGGAGAAAGTTATATATTGTCTCCTACTTCTTCCACCATATGTACGAAGCATGCCCACGTTGGTTTGTTGTTTATAATAGTCTTGTTCCAGATAGGGGTAAGTCTTTTTCTCGGAGAAGTTGTTAATATCTTTTTGCAATTTCGCTCTTTTGAAGTCCTCTGTGTTCTTTTTAAAGGTCTCGTTTTCTTTTTCCAATTTTATCAGGAGTGCCTGGGCGTCCCGCACAGTAGCGTTGTTTTTAAATTCTTCCTCCAGTTCTTTAATTAGATCTAGTTCCAGAAGGGAAAGGCGTTCTGCAGTCTTTATAGAGTGGAACATCCAGTCCCTAGAGCATTTTGTGCCAATGTGGCTGAAGCCTTCGATGTATTCGGGTTGGTCTACAAAAATTACTGGAACATTCTTTACTTGCAATCCTGCAGGTATGGTCCCTGCTCGTAAGTGCTCTAGCAGAACTTCTCCATGGAGAGCAGTCCGTACTTGTTTCTTCTTCAGACGGGTAATCTTTTCTAGATCTGACTGTTGGCCTGGTGTCGCTTGATTGTTACTCAAGTTGAATTTAGAAGGTCTCTTCAAAAGTTCCTCAATTTCATCCTCTCCAATTGTTAAGGTTTTTAGTTCGGACATTTGTGTGTAGACCGTAGGTTCAAGTCTCTATGGTACTAGGATAACCAAATCAGAGTCGATAGAAGTATACGTGTGGTAGAGGGGGGGAGGAGGGACGAACAAAAGAATGAGTGTCAGTCTGACTCACTTATTCAACAATAATGTGAAGAGGAGGAGTAAGCAGGGAACAGAATCTTGGAAAGAAGATTTTATGAGGAAGAAGGAGTAATCTCCTGCCAGGGGTACCTAAAGTAGACCCAGACTCGATCTTCGCAACTTTCCCTCGTAGGCGTGCGCCTACTCTCAAAGGTTATATAAACAACAGGGGATTGATTCATTTAAGGTAAACAGAGGTTGGAATCCAAAAACTAATAACAACACATGATACCTCTGTCACCATAAATCAAGGGGTCGATTTCTTAAAGTGGATTTTTATTTTCCACCTTGTACATGTAATATTCATGGGCTGAGTTTTATCTTTTTCATCAAGGTCTGTTCAGTGCTGTACAACTTTAAATCAGATTACAAAAAACATTTAGAAACACTTAACAGTAAAAACCAAATCGACAATTGGACAATCATGTGCAACAACAGTATTTACATAGAAAGACAAAAAATATTTACATGGAAAGACAAAGACAGTTCTAAGTGATCCTTTTTGAATAACGGAATGTGAAATAATCAACAAGCAAGGGGAGTCCTACACATTTCATATAAGATACCGGGGACCTATTCTTTTAGTCCTCGCAGACTAACAGTATTTTCGGAGTGCCAGTAGGAGGAAGCCTCCAGACAGTAGGGAACAGGTTTATGACACTATACTTGGGTGTCGGGCAAATGTTTTTTAAGGACTTGACGTCACTCTTGTTCCTTGGAGTTCTTAATACGGCTTGCCTCCTTTTGAAACCAACGCGTTTCGACCTTCTATGTGGCACTTGTTGTGGAAGGTCTTCGTCAGGGTAAACACATGTTTGTGCAAAGGACTGGGTGTATCTAACGGAGAGAAATGAAATGGCCGTCTTATTGTTGTGGAGACAGAGATGAGCTTTTTATTTAGCTGATTACACGTGTATTGATGGGTTAGAAAGCATGGTTATCCGTACATACCGTATGGGAGGTCCTATAGGAGTCCGGTAATTGAGTTTCCTGCGACTCCAAGTGTAGACGCTGTTTGGATGCAGCGAAAAAACGGGTGGGAAAGGGAAGGAGGAGGGGGCGGCCTCCAAGCAATGGAGGTCGAGCACCCCAGTACCTGCGGGGAAAAAGGGTGTATTTCTTAGGATATTGATTAAACGTGTGAGATGGCAGAGTGTGCTCAAGAGATTTACAAACTTACGGTGATGTGAAACTGGTGTGTCTTCAACCGGTCCATGCTTCGCGAGTGGGGGCACGTGACTATACTGTGGTGTATAGCGTTGATGCTGCATTATTTCATAGGTGAGGCCGGTAGTAAAAAAAGGGGGTGTTTAATTGACACGAGTGTGCTCTCATGTGGCGAGGGACCAGGGGGGCGAAAGAATGCGTAGTCAAAATCGCATCACCCACACCTCATAGTCTGAGAGGAGGTTACTCGCAGAAACGGAGCTCATACCCCGGTGCTCGGAGTGCGCGTGCTACGTCGGTGACTTAACGCTCGGTTTGGTGACTGCTACAGTTCCGCTGTGTGTAACTGGTGCGCCAGGAGACTCCTCCACACTCTGGAGGGATGACTGACTGCCCCCGAGCTGCATGCTGTACTGCCACGCCAGCGAGAAAGTGAAACTCGGCGTCACAACTCTCAGGACTTCGATTCGTAGGAGCCAAGGAGAACTCCTGACCCCGGCACAAGCTGGTAAGACACCCGCCACCGGGCCAACCTACCAGGCACCCGCCCCCCACGTTGCATGGGTGTCTCCCTCCCCCTGCACCAGTTTTCAGAGGTAGATCTATAAGACGCCCCCAAAAAACCGCGAGCCTTTTCCTCGGCAAAACAAACGTATATCCTGCACAACTATCTCCCCGCCTACCAGTTACACACAGCGGAACTGTAGCAGTCACCAAACCGAGCGTTAAGTCACCGACGTAGCACGCGCACTCCGAGCACCGGGGTATGAGCTCCGTTTCTGCGAGTAACCTCCTCTCAGACTATGAGGTGTGGGTGATGCGATTTTGACTACGCATTCTTTCGCCCCCCTGGTCCCTCGCCACATGAGAGCACACTCGTGTCAATTAAACACCCCCTTTTTTTACTACCGGCCTCACCTATGAAATAATGCAGCATCAACGCTATACACCACAGTATAGTCACGTGCCCCCACTCGCGAAGCATGGACCGGTTGAAGACACACCAGTTTCACATCACCGTAAGTTTGTAAATCTCTTGAGCACACTCTGCCATCTCACACGTTTAATCAATATCCTAAGAAATACACCCTTTTTCCCCGCAGGTACTGGGGTGCTCGACCTCCATTGCTTGGAGGCCGCCCCCTCCTCCTTCCCTTTCCCACCCGTTTTTTCGCTGCATCCAAACAGCGTCTACACTTGGAGTCGCAGGAAACTCAATTACCGGACTCCTATAGGACCTCCCATATGGTATGTACGGATAACCATGCTTTCTAACCCATCAATACACGTGTAATCAGCTAAATAAAAAGCTCATCTCTGTCTCCACAACAATAAGACGGCCATTTCATTTCTCTCCGTTAGATACACCCAGTCCTTTGCACAAACATGTGTTTACCCTGACGAAGACCTTCCACAACAAGTGCCACATAGAAGGTCGAAACGCGTTGGTTTCAAAAGGAGGCAAGCCGTATTAAGAACTCCAAGGAACAAGAGTGACGTCAAGTCCTTAAAAAACATTTGCCCGACACCCAAGTATAGTGTCATAAACCTGTTCCCTACTGTCTGGAGGCTTCCTCCTACTGGCACTCCGAAAATACTGTTAGTCTGCGAGGACTAAAAGAATAGGTCCCCGGTATCTTATATGAAATGTGTAGGACTCCCCTTGCTTGTTGATTATTTCACATTCCGTTATTCAAAAAGGATCACTTAGAACTGTCTTTGTCTTTCCATGTAAATATTTTTTGTCTTTCTATGTAAATACTGTTGTTGCACATGATTGTCCAATTGTCGATTTGGTTTTTACTGTTAAGTGTTTCTAAATGTTTTTTGTAATCTGATTTAAAGTTGTACAGCACTGAACAGACCTTGATGAAAAAGATAAAACTCAGCCCATGAATATTACATGTACAAGGTGGAAAATAAAAATCCACTTTAAGAAATCGACCCCTTGATTTATGGTGACAGAGGTATCATGTGTTGTTATTAGTTTTTGGATTCCAACCTCTGTTTACCTTAAATGAATCAATCCCCTGTTGTTTATATAACCTTTGAGAGTAGGCGCACGCCTACGAGGGAAAGTTGCGAAGATCGAGTCTGGGTCTACTTTAGGTACCCCTGGCAGGAGATTACTCCTTCTTCCTCATAAAATCTTCTTTCCAAGATTCTGTTCCCTGCTTACTCCTCCTCTTCACATTATTGTTGAATAAGTGAGTCAGACTGACACTCATTCTTTTGTTCGTCCCTCCTCCCCCCCTCTACCACACGTATACTTCTATCGACTCTGATTTGGTTATCCTAGTACCATAGAGACTTGAACCTACGGTCTACACACAAATGTCCGAACTAAAAACCTTAACAATTGGAGAGGATGAAATTGAGGAACTTTTGAAGAGACCTTCTAAATTCAACTTGAGTAACAATCAAGCGACACCAGGCCAACAGTCAGATCTAGAAAAGATTACCCGTCTGAAGAAGAAACAAGTACGGACTGCTCTCCATGGAGAAGTTCTGCTAGAGCACTTACGAGCAGGGACCATACCTGCAGGATTGCAAGTAAAGAATGTTCCAGTAATTTTTGTAGACCAACCCGAATACATCGAAGGCTTCAGCCACATTGGCACAAAATGCTCTAGGGACTGGATGTTCCACTCTATAAAGACTGCAGAACGCCTTTCCCTTCTGGAACTAGATCTAATTAAAGAACTGGAGGAAGAATTTAAAAACAACGCTACTGTGCGGGACGCCCAGGCACTCCTGATAAAATTGGAAAAAGAAAACGAGACCTTTAAAAAGAACACAGAGGACTTCAAAAGAGCGAAATTGCAAAAAGATATTAACAACTTCTCCGAGAAAAAGACTTACCCCTATCTGGAACAAGACTATTATAAACAACAAACCAACGTGGGCATGCTTCGTACATATGGTGGAAGAAGTAGGAGACAATATATAACTTTCTCCGACCCATCTTCCTACTCAGGAGACTCAAGTGACTCAGAACCCTCAACGAGCAATAGAGATAACGAACCACGCCAGTTTTTCCAACCGAGACCTTTTTTAGGGAGAGGCCAGAGACGCCCAACCGGAAGAACAAGATCCACACAATGGTACAACCGAGTTCCACCACCCCAACAATATCAAGGAGAGATTACAACACGGAGGAGAGTGTACAGATGGTAGAAAGAAAGAATCCCATCTTCAACCTATCCACTTACACCCTGTCACAAGATGAAACAACATTACTCCAGAAAGGCCTATCATTCATACCCACGGTAAGACCTGATATCGGCCAAATGAAGCTGGAGATACTACAATTATTCCGGAAAATGCGGTTGAAAATCTTCTTTCTCAATCAAGAAGAAGAAACCACCATCAACTACTCGGGACTTAAAAATCCCTCAACGTTTTTTCCTGCGGCCGAATTGATGCCTGTGGAGCAACTGACTTTTGAAAAAAACGTCATGAGAGATCTGAGTGATTTAGACCAAAAGAAGATCTACACTAAATGGAACCTATCGAAAAATGAAAAAACAGCCTTGGATGCACTCATGAAAAATGAAGAAATCATCATCAAGCCTGCGGACAAGGGCGGGGCCATTGTCATTCTTCCCCGAGAAAAATATGAAACGGAAGTAGAACGCCAATTAAACCAAGAGGAACACTACAAACGTTCGGATGAGGATTTTGTGAATCTAATCAAACAAAAACTCATTTCCCTGGTTAATATTGGAGAAGATGAGGGCTGGCTATCAAAAAAAGAAGCACTATACCTGATTAATGATAATCCGAGAACACCTCTTCTTTATGTCCTCCCAAAAGTTCACAAAGACATCGAAAACCCTCCCGGAAGACCAATAATTTCAGGAGTCAATTCCATACTCGAAAGACCAGCTAAGTATGTAGACACTTTTCTAAAACCCTTGGTGAGAGACACAATGAGCTATATTAAGGACACGACGCAAGCCATCAATCTATTGGAAGGTCATCCCTTTGATGCACAAGAGGAACATCTAGTCACATTGGATATCGTTAGTCTGTATACCAACATCCCACAGGAACAAGGAATAGAAGCTATTGAGTTCTTCCTAGACAAACGTGAACGCCCACACAATGTCCCTACCTCTTTCATCCGACAGCTGGCGGAAATTTGTCTAAAATATAACTTTTTCAACTTCAATGGAATCCAATTCCTGCAAATCAAAGGAGCCGCAATGGGTTGTCCCTTCGCGCCTGAAATGGCCATAATGTTTATGGCTCTGTTCGAAGACAGATGGGTCTACAACAACAACCCATATGACGGCCACATTAAAATGTGGTACCGTTATATTGATGACGTCTTTATGCTGTGGCGAGGAGCACTAGACCAACTTTTGGAATTCGTCACCTGGATCAACAATAGAAATAAAGACATCCAGTTTACGGTTAACCACAATAAAGAGGAGATGAACTTCTTGGACCTTCTGATACGACACGAGGCTGGTCAACTATACACAACCCTATACAAGAAGAAAACCGACAAAAACACCACATTGCACTTCTCCAGTTTTCATCAGAGAAATTTACGTGAAAATCTGCCTTTCAGCCAGTTTTTACGTATTAAACGTAACTGCATGAAGAAAGAAGACTATTTTGACAACGCTAATACACTGATGACACAACTGATTGAGAGACAGTACCCAAAGAAATTGTTGAAGAGGGCTATGAAGAGGGCATGGTACATTCCCAGGGAAACCCTTCTGGTATCGAAAGAACGAGATAACAACAAACCCCTGGTCTGCGTCACTACTTTCTCAGGACGCACAAATGCAATGAAAAAAATAGTCCGAAAAAATTGGACAACTGTCAAATCGATAGAACCATTAAGAAACCCTCCAATCTTTGCACTGAAGAAGAACAGAAGCCTCAAGGACAAACTGGTACATGCCAACACGTCAAAAAAATGTGACACAAATCCAATTCGAACTTTGCTCTCTCTACCACCTATCAAAGGTCACCGAAAGTGTGGTAATTGCACATCTTGTCAAAGTACCATAGAAGGCGACCTTTTTGTATATGGGAACAAATTCATAAAACACGAACCATTCACGAACTGTAACACCCACAACGTGATCTACTGCGCCCTGTGCCCCTGCCCACTGGCATACATTGGCAAAACAACCCAAGCCATAAAAACAAGAATGACTCAACACCGTTCCAGAATTAAGTGCAAGATCCTAACTGCACCAATGGTAACACATTGCATTGAATATCAACATAGCCCCAAAGATATCAAATGGACTGTTCTAAAGCGGGTATATGGAGCTAATGTTGATAGCCTCCTTTCTAAATTTGAGGCAAAGACCATCATGTACTTGAACACAATCGAAAATGGCTTGAATGAAACCAGTGAATTACAACACTGGTCTTGAATTTGTCTCTTCTGAATTTCTCTTTCTCCCCTCTCCAGTACACATCCGTACAGGCATCTATACTCTGCCTCCTCACAAGAGGACGACATACCATTGAATAAACCGTCCGATACACACCTATACAGATTCATTCACACTTTTCTTACACTAAGACGCCTTTCCTCTGTATAATCCTCACCACAATAAAGCGATGATCCCGTATGTCGATAAATACTTGTTAGCACTCTGTATTACTTGTGTCACTGGCACTGCCAGCTCGTGCAAACACCAATTTGGTCCCTGGCACTGTCAGCGCGTGCATACCCTAATCGTGCTCACAGAACACAAGGTCTTAACTATCCCAACACAGAGCACGATTTATTAGGTGGGCACTCACCGTAGCAGCAGGATCATTACCAACCAGGTCACACCTGCAAGTGGGGAACACTGGAATAATCCGACCCTCTCAACGGCGCTCCGAGCCGGTTTTTAAATCATCCACGCAGGGAAGATTGCACATTCTGCAATGCCCTTCAACTATACTTTCTCCGTGGCGCGACCATGTTGCTTCGACACGCAGGCAGCTCCACTACTCGGACGGCATTGAATGTACACAGACACGCCCCCGTCCGAGCCCACCCACGTGTGACCCGGAACCAACATTCTACTTCCGTAGCATCGCGGCACAAACCCCCATTAAATTACATGCGCCAGGAGACTCCTCCACACTCTGGAGGGATGACTGACTGCCCCCGAGCTGCATGCTGTACTGCCACGCCAGCGAGAAAGTGAAACTCGGCGTCACAACTCTCAGGACTTCGATTCGTAGGAGCCAAGGAGAACTCCTGACCCCGGCACAAGCTGGTAAGACACCCGCCACCGGGCCAACCTACCAGGCACCCGCCCCCCACGTTGCATGGGTGTCTCCCTCCCCCTGCACCAGTTTTCAGAGGTAGATCTATAAGACGCCCCCAAAAAACCGCGAGCCTTTTCCTCGGCAAAACAAACGTATATCCTGCACAACTATCTCCCCGCCTACCAGTTACACACAGCGGAACTGTAGCAGTCACCAAACCGAGCGTTAAGTCACCGACGTAGCACGCGCACTCCGAGCACCGGGGTATGAGCTCCGTTTCTGCGAGTAACCTCCTCTCAGACTATGAGGTGTGGGTGATGCGATTTTGACTACGCATTCTTTCGCCCCCCTGGTCCCTCGCCACATGAGAGCACACTCGTGTCAATTAAACACCCCCTTTTTTTACTACCGGCCTCACCTATGAAATAATGCAGCATCAACGCTATACACCACAGTATAGTCACGTGCCCCCACTCGCGAAGCATGGACCGGTTGAAGACACACCAGTTTCACATCACCGTAAGTTTGTAAATCTCTTGAGCACACTCTGCCATCTCACACGTTTAATCAATATCCTAAGAAATACACCCTTTTTCCCCGCAGGTACTGGGGTGCTCGACCTCCATTGCTTGGAGGCCGCCCCCTCCTCCTTCCCTTTCCCACCCGTTTTTTCGCTGCATCCAAACAGCGTCTACACTTGGAGTCGCAGGAAACTCAATTACCGGACTCCTATAGGACCTCCCATACGGTATGTACGGATAACCATGCTTTCTAACCCATCAATACACGTGTAATCAGCTAAATAAAAAGCTCATCTCTGTCTCCACAACAATAAGACGGCCATTTCATTTCTCTCCGTTAGATACACCCAGTCCTTTGCACAAACATGTGTTTACCCTGACGAAGACCTTCCACAACAAGTGCCACATAGAAGGTCGAAACGCGTTGGTTTCAAAAGGAGGCAAGCCGTATTAAGAACTCCAAGGAACAAGAGTGACGTCAAGTCCTTAAAAAACATTTGCCCGACACCCAAGTATAGTGTCATAAACCTGTTCCCTACTGTCTGGAGGCTTCCTCCTACTGGCACTCCGAAAATACTGTTAGTCTGCGAGGACTAAAAGAATAGGTCCCCGGTATCTTATATGAAATGTGTAGGACTCCCCTTGCTTGTTGATTATTTCACATTCCGTTATTCAAAAAGGATCACTTAGAACTGTCTTTGTCTTTCCATGTAAATATTTTTTGTCTTTCTATGTAAATACTGTTGTTGCACATGATTGTCCAATTGTCGATTTGGTTTTTACTGTTAAGTGTTTCTAAATGTTTTTTGTAATCTGATTTAAAGTTGTACAGCACTGAACAGACCTTGATGAAAAAGATAAAACTCAGCCCATGAATATTACATGCACAAGGTGGAAAATAAAAATCCACTTTAAGAAATCGACCCCTTGATTTATGGTGACAGAGGTATCATGTGTTGTTATTAGTTTTTGGATTCCAACCTCTGTTTACCTTAAATGAATCAATCCCCTGTTGTTTATATAACCTTATAGTTACTTTAGGGCACAAGTTCCCCTAATTCTATTTTCTAACTGTAACGTCCCTGTAACCTTTGTTTTTTCTGTGCATTTCTATGGTTTAATGTAAATTAATATTTATTTACCAGACGTTAATCCAACCGCTGCCGCACAGCAGGGGGTTGGCCGCAAGGCTTGGCCTAAGGACAGGATTTGCAGCCAAACCCCCTAAAGGCTGCCAGCCCGCGGACCCACTCCCCAGGCTGCTTTTGGCCCCAGGGGACCCCATCTTCTGGGGCCCAGTGCATTTGTTAGGGGGAGGGGAGCACATAGTCCCCCTCCCTGAGCCGCTTTTGAACCTGGGGACCCCAGCCCTCAGCAACATATTTTAGGGGAAGGAGGGGACGAAGCTCCCCTAGGCTGATTTCAGCCCTGGGGACCCAGCACTATATTAAATGGGGAGGGGGGCCCACAGCCTCACCCACTAGGCTGAATTCGGCCTCGGGGACCCCATTTCCTGGGGCCCAGCACATTTTTAAATAGGAAGGGGGTGCGCAACCCCCGTCCCAGAGCTGATTTCGGCCCTGGGGTCCCAATCACTCAGGGCCTAGCAAATTACTAAAGGGGGAGGATGGCCCCTACCCTTCTAAATATCAGCTGGGGGATGGGGTCCCTGGGCTGAAATTGACATGGGGAGGGGGGCCTCATGCACCCCCAAAATAATATAAACAATTATCCCCCTCACCATACCCCCCTCCCCCGAGACATGGCACACTCTGGGGCCTAAAAAAACCAGGTGTGGTACATTTTGAAGCAGATCCTGCACGAGTATGCAGCAACATTTGTTTTTAAACAAACGTTTTGGGACCCCCATACCAGGTCTAAGGGTCAGGGTATTTCTAACCTGGCCCTTGTGTTTTTTAAACATTTTTATTGGGACTCAGGTCGAGATCTAAGTCCCAAGATGGCTGCCACCCGTTGGTTGAAGGGGTGGCAGCCATTCAGATCTCAGCATGAGAGCTGTCGAATCTGCGGACCCTCTGCATACCTAGCTATACCTAAATTTTTTATCTTTAATTAAAAACTACTGAACGGATTTACAACAAATTACAAAAATAGATCTTTTGGAACCAAGATCTAACTCTCTGACAAATTTGGTGTAATTCCATTAAGCCATTCAGGCATAGAGACATAGCGGAGGCTAAATTAGGTAAGTAATAACAGCTCCCTTTGTGGTAGTGTGGGCGAGCAGTTAGACTTATACAGGCGGTGTGTTAAGCATTAATTGAATTCACTCAATCAAGACTGATGGCACACACACAGACAGAATCCAGACAAATCGGGTAAGTATGAAAAAAGCTATACTTATATTTTATTTCTAGAACCAAGCAGGACTTAATACAGGTAGGTAAAATGTACTTTTAATTGTAATTGTAAATCTTTACACAGAAATGCAATTGGGAATGGATTTGCAATTTTACAGGTTGGTATGTTTTCAAAAAGCAGTTTAAAGTACACAGTAATTACTTTTAGGATACTTTTTGATTACTTTCAGATTACATCGACTAATTGGGGTGGTATGACTAGATACCACACCGAGGGATCTCACAATATAAGGTAAGACTTTTAAAGCTTTGCAGTTTAGTTACTCTTTCCCCATACAAACATCAGTTCAACACAAAACATTTTTAAGGGCAAAAACACATAACATTGATCCCTACGGGAGAATATTGGTTATTGGTTTCACAGGTAAGTATTTGACTTACGAGTGGGAATTTTGGGGGTTAGGACCAAGGTTCCCCAAGGTCTAGGTAGACACTCAAAAGACACTGGTTTTTCAAGATTATCTTTTTGTTCTGGTCTTCTGTTCCTAGGGCTAAGACACCTTTGGGTATTGTGCGCTTTATACAACTGTTTCATTTCATTTTATTTCACTCAAGCTGCACCACCAGCAGCACTGGGGCAGCCGGGTGCAGAGTGCAGGGGCCCATTGTTAACCAATGGGGCTTAGGGAGCTTTCAGTTAGGGGCTGCTTGTGAGCAGGCCACTCGGGTGTGGGAGCAAAATTCCTTGGGTTACGGTCAGCGCTGCAGGGACCAACGATCACCACAGTAGCTGCACCACCTGCGGCACAGGGGCGGCTGGGTGCAGGGTGTCAAGAAGACGTCAGGGACCCTGTGACTTCCAATGGAGACCTTTGGTTCGGCAAAGTTGCAGCAGGCTTGGGCAGGGAGACTTCCTGAAGGCTACCACCAGCTGGAGAGGTAAGTCAAGTTTTTGGGGGATGCCTGAACATTGTCGGTTGGGGCAACTAAGGCCATGGGGCGTCGGGTGCAGGGGTGTCTTTTGGCGTCGGGTTTCTTTACCATCTCTGGTCGCAGTTGGGGTACCCTTCAGGTTGAGGCTGCAGGCGTTGTCTTGAAGCTTGAAGGAGGTTGGAAATCACCAGATCCAAGGTCAGGATTGCTGGGAAGATATCCTTGTGGTGTTGGGCCACTCAAACTCGGGCAATGGGCTTCGGGTACAGAAATGCGGAGCCGACTGGATCCGTATTCTGTGGGTGAGTCTTGGCTCGAGCAAGTCTGTTGCTTACGGGATACAGAGCCTGTTAGTTGAGCGCAAGCAGGTCCTCCGGGCTCTGGGGGCTGCTACCTGCTGGACTTTTCACTGTAGGCAGGTTTTAGATGGAACAGGCCGGTAGGGCTGGGGCCAAAGCAGTTGGTGTCCTCTTATTCCTGGGTCAGCACGGCTCTTCGGTCCTCCTTCTTTCTTCCTCGAATCTGAGGAGGCAATGTTCTGGGTTGCCCCCAAATACAAAACTAGGGGCATTAAAGGGGTGTGCAGATTGGGACCAATGGGTCCCTTCCTTGGTGTGAGTACACCCCCTATTATGCCACCCTCCAGTGGGAGGGGGCATGAGCCTCTCTCTAATTGGCTGAGTCCCCTCATCTTCAATATGGAGGGGACTGAGATAGGGGCTTCACCTCGCCTTCCCCACCTGAGGGGTGGGGCTGGCAAAGGTGGGCACACCTCTCTTTCTAGCTTGGTTTTCCGGCCGATTCTCCTGCCCAAAGTGGGGGTCAGAACCGGTGAGAGCCAGTTGCTGGGGGCAGCAAAAGGCAGGGACAGTTTCCAAAGGCAGCAGGCCTTTGAAGCTTCCCCTTCGTGGACGCAGCCCATCCCGGGGAGGGGGCATGACACCTCTGAAAGAATGGACTTAGACACTGTAGGGGTACAGGGTTCATGCCACTGCACTCTCACCTGAGGGCTAGTGCACCCTGCTAGAGGGATGGCTTACCTACACCTCAGGCAGTGGATTGCAGGCATGGCACTCAGGGATGTGTGGTATGTCGACTCTTCACTTTTCTCTGCAACAAAACACGCAGCCTGCAATGAAAGTGTGTGGGTGTTAAGGTACAGGGACTTTAAGGGTGGCACAACAGGTGCTGCACCCCATAGAGGCCTTCCCTGGTCACAGTGCCCTAGGTACCCAGCGTGCATTTTACAAGGAGCTTACATGTGGCCAGAGATCTGCCAAATGTGGTTACAAAGGTACCGTTTTGGGAAAGAAAACAGGCCCTGTGAACCTGATTGGCAGGGACCCAGGGCACATCAAGTCAGGTTGCATCAGATGTCAGGCAAAAAGTGGGGGGTAACCATGCAAAAAAAGGGCACTTTCCTACACAACCGCCCCTCCCTCCCTCCCCAAACAAAAGAAGATGAATCTTTATTATCTAAGTGGAAAAATCTGAAAAGGCCATCTACATTGGCATAGGCAGTCCCAGGCCTGATGTTCCACTGTGAAGTTCATTCTCTGTAGGGAGATGGACCACCTCAAAATATTTGGGTTTTCTCTTTTCATCTGAAAAAGCCACCTGAGAAGTCTGTGGTCAGTTTGAACAAGGAAGTGAGTACCAAACAGGTATCTTCTCAGCTTCTTCTGGGACCAAACCACAGCAAAGGCCTCCCTCTCAATTGGCACTCCAAGGCTGTTTCCTAGGAAGTAGCCTTCTGCTTATGAGAGCAACAGGTTGGTCTTGTCCATCATCATTTGTCTGGGATAGGACTGCTCCTATCCTTAGCTCGGAGGCATCAGTCTGCACACTTAACTGCTTGGAGTAATATGGAGCATTGAGAATAGATGCCTTTTTAAGGGTATCAAAAGACTTTTGGTAGCCAACCGTCCAATTCATTTTCTTGGGCATCTTGTTGGAGGTAGGTTCTGTGAGGCTCACAATGGACCCATATCCCTTCACAGTCTTCCTATAGTACCCAGTCAAGCCAAGGAATACCCTGACTTGGGTCTGGGTTGTTGGAGCTTCCCAATCCAGAATGGTCTGGATTTTGGGTTGGAGGGGTTGGAATTGGCCTCCTCCTACAAGGTGGCCCAAGTACACAACAGTTCCCAGCCCTATCTGGCACTTGGATGCCTTCATAGTTGGCATACAGCTTCCAGGGCCTGTAAACCCTTCCCCAGGTGGACCATGTGATTCTGCCAGAAAAAGCTAAATACAGCAATATCATCCAGATAAACTGTACTAAAGCCTTCCAACCCAACAAGGACTTGATTCACCAACCTTTGGAAGGTGGCAGGGGCATTCTTTAGACCAAAGGACATCACAGTGAACTGGATGTGCCCATCAGGTGTGGAGAATGCTGTCTCTTCTTTTGCTTCAGGGGCCATGCCAATCTGCCTGTACCCTGCAGTTAAGTCAAAGGTTCTTAGGAATTTGGCAGCCCCCAACTTATCTATCAATTCACCAGCTCTGGGGAAGGGGCATGCCTCTGTCTTGGAGACAGCATTGAGGCCTCTGTAGTCCACACAAAACCTAATTTCTCTCTTTCCACCCTGTGGATGACATTTGAGGACTAGGACCACTGGGCTGGCCAAGGGACTCTCAGAAGGCTCAATGACCCCCAACTCCAGCATCTTGCTGACTTCAGCCTTGATGATTTCCTTGACTTGGTCAGACTGGCGATAGATTTTGTTTTTGACAGGCAAGCTGTCTCCAGTGTCCACATAATGGGTACACCAAGAAGTCTGACCAGGGGTCAAGGAAAAAGAGCTGTGCATACTGTTGCAGAACCTGTATGCAATCAGCTTGCTGTTGGGCAGATAGGGTGTCTGAGTAGACAACTCCATCTACTGATCTATCTTGGGGCTGTAAGATAGATCACTTTCTGTCTCCTGATCCTCATCAAACACCACCAGCATGGTTCCATCAGCCCTGTCACAATAGAGTTTGAGGCGGTTCACATAGATCACCCTTTCGGGGGACCTGCTAGTGCCCAGGTCTACCAAGTAGCTGACCTCACTCTTTTTTTCTAGTATAGGGTAAGGGTCACTCCGTTTCTCCTGGAGAGCCCTTGGGGCACTGGCTCCAAAACCCATACCTGTTGTCCTGGTTGGAATTCTACCAGTGCAGCTTTTTGTTCATACTAGAGTTTCTGGAGCTCTCAGCTGGCCTCAAGGTGTTTGGATGCTTCTGCATGTACTCTGCCATCCTGGAAGGAAGGCCTAGTACATAGCCCACCACATCTTGTGTTGGTACATGGGGTTTCTCCCATCCTTCCCTCACAAGAGAGAGTGGTCCCCTTACAGAGTGGCCAAACAGAAGTTCAAAGGGTGAAAACCCCACTCCCTTGTGAGGTACCTCTCTTTAGGCAAATAGCAGGCAGGGTAACAGAACACCCCCTCTCCTTTTGAGTTTTTCAGGGAGTGCCATTATCATACCTTTTAATGTCTTATTGAATGTCTCACCAAGGCCATTTGTTTGTGGTTGGTAAGGTGTTGTGAAATTATAGACCACTCCACACTCTGCCCACATGTGTTTTAAGTATGCAGACATGAAGTTGGAACCTTGGTCTGATACTACCTCCTTAGGAAACCCTATCCTGGTGAAGACACCAATGAGGGCCTTGGCTACCATAGTGGCTGTAGTAGTCCTAAGGGGAATGGCTTCAGGATTCCTACTGCCATAATCCACTACCACCAATATGAATGTGTTTCATGAGGCTGTGGAGGCTCAAGTGGATCCATTATGTCTACACCTTCCTCTTAAAGAGAACCCCTAGAACTGGTAGTGGAATTAAGGGTACATTTGGGTGTCCTCCTGTCTTGCCACTGGCTAGACAGGTGACACAAGAGTTCACAAACCCCTTCGCCTTCTGAGACATCTGGGTCCAAAAGAAGTGGGTGACCAATCTTTCCAAAGTTTTGGTCTGGCCCAGATGTCCAGCTAGGGGGATGTCATTGGCTAGAGTGAGTAAAAAAAACCTATACAGTTGAGGCACTACCACTCTCCTAGTGGCACCAGGTTGGGGTCTCTGGCCTCAGTGTACAGGAGTCCCTCCTCCTAATAGACATTGTGGGAGCCACTGACATCTCCCTGCTCCTGTGCAGCAGCTCGCTGCCTCAGGCCTTCAAGAGTGGGGTAGACCTGCTGCCCAAGGCACAGCTCTTCCCTAGAGGGTCCCTCTGGTCCCAAGAGCCCTAACTCATAAGTAGGGCTAGAAAAATCCCAAAATTGTTACTGCACCAGCAGGTCTAGTGACTTAAAAAGTTTACTCGACCTAATTATAATGCTCTTGACCCATAAACTGGTTTCAAATTATGTGATCTTGGGCAAGTATTTTCTTCTTTATCACATAGGAGAGCTCCTTCAAATATGCAAGTTCAGCACGTCTGTTGTAAAGAAAATGCTTTTGTTTGATTAAATAGACTAAACATTAGCTCCATATAGAATGCAAATCTAGCAACATATAAGTTACACTTGACTGCAGACTTGCCTCTTAGTTCATTAAATGCATTGTCATCAGGGCTTGGCCAGGAATGTCTCTCACGTCATGTTTAAAAACTATCACTTTAAATAAATACATAACTAAAGCATAAAGTAGCAGCCCACTGTTATTTGCAATCAGCAGATTTTACATTAAAATGGCCACAGAATTTGTCACTGACATGTGGTTTTAAGACTATATAGTGTACAATGTTTGGAAATAAAGTTTCAGAAAATATTTGTCATTTGCACATCACCAAGTAAAGTGTTCTGATTTGCTTTCCTCCAATTTAAATCTTTGTTTGCATATCACATCTGAATTACAATTTTTTCACATAATTTCTGATATACATGTACTATTCATTTACAAGCTGTTCAAATGTTGTTTTGGAGAAAAAAACGGACATTTAACTGCATTGTGTTACACAATTAGTGTCAAATAGCTCACTTGACAAAAAGCATTAACTGTAAAAAGAGAAAGAAAAGTAAACACCGTTTTCCAGGAACACATGAGCAACAATTAGTAAAAAGACAAACTGACATTTGACCTCTGTCCTTGGCAGTTGGCAAATGTGTCAAGATAAAACAAGATTAAAAGACGTTTTAATTGCTCATTCAAGAACAGAACATAGGTTTCTTCCAGCTTAAGTTTACTCCCCAGCAGGGTCCTGTAAGTAGTCAAAATAGCTTGAGCTGCTAAAATTTCACTTTTGCAAGTGGATTTTTCGAGGCTTGATAAGGTTGAAGCTCCATGGGCACAGTTCCCTCTGGGACAGCTAAGTCCTCTCCCTGAGGAGAGGGGTCCTGATGTTTTGGCTGTGTGGAAGCTGTTTCACCAGTCTTCCTACCTTTTCTCTTGGGAAGTTGGGCCATCATTTCAGGCTCCAACTCTCCCTTTTCACCCTGTGCTAGGCACTGTGCTCTTGTCTTCACACACACTATCGCAGGGATTTGCAGCATGGCTGCTTTGTCTTTCTTTCTACGTCAGTCCATGCAGAGATTTCCAGATCATTTCTAAGTAGACAGGCGGCTGTGAGCTTTGGAGAGACCACTACCTGTTTCAGGTAAGCAATCCCCCACTCTAATATCGCCATGGCATGGTTAGTGGTGATACAGTCAGCATTGGTAAATGGATATGTTTTTCCAGTTAGGTATTGCTCTGGGGAAACCAGTGTGTCTCTCACCATAGTGACACTGGTACCTGTATCCCTCAGGGATTCTATCTTAGTCCAATTCACTAAGGGGTACTGCAGGTATTTCTTTAAATTAGGGGGGGGCAGACAGCCAAAGTGTCTAACCCTCCCTCCCCTTCAGAGACTAAAACAGCCTCAGTGTGACCCTGATTTGCTCTCGTCACACTATTGATCCCATCAGGAGATTTGCCACACCAGCAGAAACTGGAGGAGTACTAGGGACTGGTTTGTTGGGACAAGCAGGATCTTCAATTTGGTGTTCCTTTTTGTTACAGTGGAAACACCAGGCCTTAGCAGGATGAAAGTTTTACCACTTGTACCTACTAGTGGGCTGGGAAGAATTCTTGGGCCCACCCCCGGATCCGGATATTGGGGGCCTTTAGAAGACTCTTATATTTTATCTTTGGGTTTCTCACCCTCTTTCCCCTGGAGAGGCTTTGTGACCCCTTTCTTTTGGTCACCCTCAGTGGTTGTCTTGGTTACCCTTGTCTTGACCCAGTGGTCTGCCTTCTTTCACAATTCTTGGGGAGAAATTGGACCTAGGCATACCAGGTACTGATGCAACTTTTCAATGGTGCAGTTACTTAAAATATGTTCCTTTGTAAACAAATGATAAAGTTCCTCATAATTTTGCACTTTTTCTTTTAGAATTTTATATAGCGCGAACTAGACCCGAAGATATCGGATATCAGAGCGCTTTACATGAGCACCAGTTTCGTTACAGATGGACACATTCATTTTTGTTAGGCACAAGGAAATTATGTGATTTGCCCAGAATCACAGGATGTAGAGCGTCATTGCCAAGACTCGAACCCGGTTCCCCAGCATCAAGGTCGACCACTTTACTTCCAGTGAACCAGCCACCTAGTGTCTTTATGGAGTAGTCAACAAATTCCACCTAAGATTGACTGAATTTAATTATGTACTCCTCAGCAGTGAGTCGAAATCCCTTAATCAGGGTGCCCTTCATGAGTTCATAGGACTCTGCCACTTCTCTAGTAAGGGGCAGGAGTCTGACTCTGCTCTTACCAGAGAACAGTTCCCAAAGAAGTGCCCCCTGGTGAGTCTTCCTCACTTTTCTGGCTTCACAAGCCCTTTCAAAGGCTGTGAATCACTTGGTGATATCATCACCATCCTCAAATTTAGGGACAATCCCTTTGGGGATTTTAGGATCATGGAATCCTTCCTTCTCTTTACTTTTTAAATTGCTGCCACAATTGATGGGCCCTAGGCCCATCTCTGCTTTATCTTGCTTTAGAGCTAGGAGCCTAGTCTCTAGGTCTAGTATTTTGGTCATCCTTGCTAAAATGTGATCCTCCTTAGTGGAGCTGTCCTCACTGTCTGGTATGGAGTTAGCCCTGCCTCTGTAGGAGCCAGACCCTGTATCTCTTGGGTGTGGAGGGTAGGAGACAAAGTTCCTTTCCTCCCTAAGTAGTTGAGGTGGTTGGTCAAAGACTTCATCATCCTACTTTCCCCATTCTCCTGAAGGCCTTCACCTTCTTCTGTGGGGTGGTCCCTCGCATACCCTGCCAGGAACTCCTGGAATTCAATTATGGTAGGGCTATACCCAGTTCTTGTTTGCTTAGCCTTAACTCTCTAACCACTAGGATAGAGTAAGGGGTGAAGTTGAGCTCCTCAGTCATATTTCCTGTGTTGCTCATTACTTTCTTAAAGTGGGGTTCTTTTTAGAAGACCTACACAAAAAGTTCTAAGTACTTCCCCCCCCCCTAACTTCAGTGACGTTTACTTTCTCTAAACAAGTGCTACAAGGGGACTTAATACAAGGCCATAACAGGAATGTTTTTTATTAATTTAGTAAAAACAAATTGGCAATTCAAAAAAGTGAGTTGTACTAAAGTAAATTTCTGGATTCTTGTCATGTGCTCAGAAGTTGACTAAGTTTGTTCAATAAATGCAAGGATTTATATCCCATCGCTGATCCACCAATGTAAGAAGCTGGGTCTGTATCTACTATAACAAAGTAAGTTATAATGTCCACAGAGTCCAGGGAGTCCCCAGAGGTATAGCAGAGGCTAAATTAGGTAAGTACTAACAGCTCTTTTTGTGGTAGTGTGGGCGAGCCATTAGGCTTATCCAGAGGGTGTGTTAAGCATTTATTGAATTCACTCAATCAAGACTGATGGCGCACACTCAGAGACACAATCCAGACCAATTGGGTAAGTATAAAAAATATATACTTATATTTTATTTCTAGAACCAAGCAGGACTTGGCACAGGTAGGTAAAATGTACTTTCATATGTTAAACTTTACACAGAAATGCAATTGGAAATTGATTTGCAATTGTTACAGGTTGGTATGTTTTCAGAAAGCAGTTTAAAATACACAGTAAATACTTTTAGGATACTTTTTGATTACAACGACTACTTGGGCTGGAATGCCTAGATACCACACCGAGGGATCCCACAAAACAAGGATGGTAAGACTTTTACAGCATTACAGTCTAGTTACTCTTTCCCCCATACAAACATCAGTTCAACACTAAGAACATTTTTAGGGTCAAAAACACATAACATTGATCCCTATGGGTGAAAATGGTTATCAGGTAAGTATTCCACTTACAAGTGGGAGTTATGGTGGTTAAGACCAAAGATCCCTAAGGTCTGGGTAGGCACTCAAGTTGCACCACCAGCTGCACTGGGACGGCCCAGTGCAGAGTCCCAATGTTAGCCATTGAGGCTAAGGGGGTCTTTGGTTAGGGGCTGCCTGTGAGCAGGCCCCTCGGGTGTGGGAGCAAAGCTCCTGGGTTAAGGTCAGCACTGCAGAGGCCGGCGATCAGCACAGGAGCTGCACCACCAGCGGCACAGGGGCGACCGGGTGCAGGGTGCAAAGAAGTCATAGGGAACCTTGTGGTTTCCAATGGAGGCCTTCGGTTCGGCAAAGTTGCTGCAGGCTCGGGCAGGGAGACTTCTGAAGGCAACCACCGGCTGGAGAGGTAAGTTGGGTTCTTCGGGGATGGCTGTACACCGTTGGTCGGGCCAACCAAGACTATGAGGCATCGGGTGTAGAGGTGTCTTTTGGCGTTGGGTTTCTTTACCAACTCCGGTCGGGGGAACCCTTCAGGTTGAGGCTGCAGGTGTCGTCTTGAAGCTTGAGGAAGGTCGAGGATCACCAGATCCCAGGTCAGGATCGCTGGGAAGACCTCCTCGTGGTGTTGGGCCACTCGAACTCAGGCCGTGGGCATCGGGTGCAGAAACGCGGAGCCGCCTGAATCCGGATTCTGTTGGTGAGTCTTGGCATGAGCAAATCCGGTGCTCACAGGAGGCAGAGTCCGTTAGTTGAATGCAGGTAGGTCCTCCGGGCTCGGGGGGTTGCTGGCTGCAGAACTTGCTGGGGTTCTCGCTGTATGCAGGTCACAGATGGGACAGGCTGGTAGGGCAGGGGCCAAAGCAGTTGGTGTCCTCCTCTTCCTGGGTCAGCATGGCATGTTAGTCCTACTTCTTTCTTCTTCGAATCTGAGGAGGCAAGGTTCAGGGTTGCCCCTAAATACTACATTTAGGGGCGTTAAAGGTGTGTGCAGGTCAGGATTAATGGGTCTCTTCCTTGGGGTGGGTATACCCCCTATTATGCTACCCTCCAGTGGGAGGGGCCATGAGTCTCTCCCTAACTGGCTGAGTCCCTGCATCCTCAAGATGGAGGGGACTGAGATGGAGGCTTCACCTCGCCTCCCCCATTTTAGGGCTGGGGTTAGCAAAGGTGGGCACACTTCTATTCCTAGCTTGGTTTTCTGGTCGATTGTCCCGTGCAAAAGCTACCAAAGGCAGCAGGCCTTTAAAACTTCCCCTTTGTGGACCCAGCCCATCCTGGGGGAGGAGGTATGACAGCTGTGCCCAGGATGGGCTTTGTTTCAGGACCCAGAGTACGGATTCTCTCTACACAGGGGTCCAGAAACCTGTCTGGTGGTGGCAGATGGTGGGCAGTCATTCAGGAACCACACCAGGGCTGGTCGTTTTTCAGGGGGCAACTCTAAGATGCCCTCTGCATTTTACATTAAATCCCACAATTACATCAGTGTGGGTTTAATGTGCTGAGAAGTTTGCTAACAAACTTCCCAGTTTTTAGTAAAGACATTTTGGAGCTGTGGAGTTTGTAATTACCAACTCCCAGACTATATACTCTTTATGGCTTTACTACACTTACAATGTCTACGAATGGTATTAGACACTGTAGGGGTACAGGACTCATGCCACTACACACTCACCTGAGGGCTAGTGCTCCCTGCTAGAGCGGTGGCTTACCTAGGCCTCAGGTAGTGGGTTGCAGGCCTGGCACACAGGAATGTAGACTCTTCACTATTCTTTCAACCAATACATGCAGCCTGCAATGGCAGTGTGTGGGTGTTAAGGTACAGGGCCTCTAAAAGTGGCACAATAGGTGCAGTAGCTCTTAGAGGCCTTCCCTGGTCACAGTGCCCTTGGTACCCATAGTACCTTTTACAAGGGGCTTACCTGTGACCAGAGATGTGCCAATTGTGGGTACCAAGGTACAGTTTTGGGAAAGAAAACAGGCCCTGGGAACCTAATTGGCAGGGACCCAGGGCACATCAAGTCAGGCTGCATCAGATGTCAGTCAAAGAGTGGGGATAACCATGCAAAGAAAAGGGCACTTTCCTATACCCACCTCCTGTTCAATCATGGATGGATAATTTGAACATTCTTAACAACAAACCCACCACCGTTGACAGTGCCAAATCCCTAGCTGTTATCCTGAACAAAAGACTCAACTTACATTCCCAAATCAACTCTAAGGCCAAGAGGTCAAGCTACCAACTGTGTCTTCTCTGGGGGATTTGGCGTTTCATTTCGGAGCAAGACCTGAAAACTCTGGTCAAATCTCTGGTACTCTCATGACTGGAGTACTGTAATTTTCCCCTTGCTGACCTCCCCAAATCCCACCTGTCCACGCTAAAATCCATCCTCCATTCAACGGCATGTTTTGTATATGGGGCCAAAAGACTCTTCCTCCTGATTATGTCTTCGTCAGGAGTGACAGGAGTACGGGAAGAGGTGGCGGAATAGGGATTATTTTTAAATCTGTTTATTCTTGTAAATTTGAGTCCCAATCCCTCCCAGGTTGTGAGTCTGCCTTGTTTAAATTTGCTATTTCTCCGCAATTTACTATTTCTGAACTTCTCATTTATCGCCCTCCTGGCTACGCAAAACTTTGGTCATCCTCCCTGCCAGACTTAATTGCCCCTCTCATTCTACATGCCGCTAACCTTTTGATTTTAGGTGAGCTCAACCTTCATTTGGAAGACCTAACAAGTTCGGATAACTCTACTCTTCTAGCCGACCTGGAAGCCATTGGCTTGTCTCTCCATAACAAGGGACCTACACATCAAGCAGGGCACTTACTAGACCCTATTTTTTCTAATCTTTCCTTTGTGTGCAACTGCCCTGCTCTGCCCCAAAGTTGGTCTGATCATTATGCGGTCTATTTCCAACTTAAGGTTTTTGATTCTCCAGTGTCTCGGACAATATTTGACTCGAGGAGTAAGAGACCCTGGCATAAGCTGAAATTAGACATGTTAAATGGTCTTCTTGAAGGGAATCTTCCAGACACGACACTTCCACTCACCCCTTTAAATAAGGCAATATCGAACTGGTTATTTTCCTCTTGTCAAGAATTCTTGTCATGCGAGGGGAGGAAAACGGTAACCAGCGAAAACGGACTACATCTCCCAGGATGCTTAGCGGTTGAGAGGTTATGTAAACAGGAGAGCTGTTACATAACTCAAGGAAAACACGCCCTTATGTAAACAGGAGAGCTGTTACATAACTCAAGGAAAACACGCCCTTATGTAAACAGGAGAGCTGTTACATAACTCAAGGAAAACACGCCCTTATGTAAACAGGAGAGCTGTTACATAACTCAAGGAAAACACGCCCTATAAAGGGAGGAACCGGGAGGTACAACGCTGTCGGATATTGTGTTTACACCGACGTACCTGCTTAGTGAAGAGCAGTGTTCCGGAGTGGTGCTCCAGTAAGGCAAGAACGGAGGTAGGTCGAGTCGTTACTCCCTGGGCCGTGTCTTGCCCCATCGTCACCTGTGAAGGACCCGGAAGCTCTACCGGATAACCATTGAGCTTCGCTTTTTGACTCGGCTGAGTCAAAGCGCAGTGGCGCTTTTGCTGGTTGGAGTCGTAACTCCCAGCCCGACCAGAGATACAGGGACTGCCAGCTGTAACGCACACCAGGAGGTGTTTGCCGCGTTACAGACTCGGAAGTCCACGGGATCGATCAAGCGGCTGCTCTCGGTTCAGTCTTCTTTGCTTGTGATTGGGGTATCGGTGACGCATCACCAGGAGGTGACTCCGCGTCCCGGTGCAGTCTGAGGAAGAGGTTGAGCGGCTGCTCCCTTCAGGTAGAGACCCCGGCTGGGTGTTTCCCTGACTCCTCGATTCTCCCCAACACTCTTCGTGCCCCTCACAGCCTACCGATTGGCATTGTCGGCCATTTCATTTCTGCCCTCTGTTGGCATACGCCGGGATCGGCGTATATGCAGAGGACGGTTAGGACCATCCGTGCTGTGGGCTGGTAACGTACTTAGCCTGGAAGATTCCAGTGACTATAACCTTTGTTTATTCCTTGTATTATTTTTGCCTTCATTAAAATAACTAAACCTTCACAAGTGGTTGCGTTCTCATTATCGTGTCTGTTAAACGATCCTGAGACGTTCAGGGCGTTACAAAATATCCGACCTTAATAACACTAACTGTCTCCCGGTCGATAACAGACATGGCAACACTTGATGATGTGCTGGCTGCTTTAGCGACCGTGCAAATTGAATTGGCTGCCTCCAGGCAAGAAACAGCCGATGTAAAAGCCAGACTGGATGCTATCCAATTGGACCCGCTCACGCCCAGCACCTCCCTCACGAACCAGACCCCTGCGGTAGTAGTGGAAATGCCGGTAGCCGTCCCCTTGGCAACACCAGAGAGGTACAGTGGGGATCCTAACACAGTGCAGGTATTCCTCACACAAGTGGCGCTACATTTATCGTGCAAACCAAGGGCGGTCCCCACGAGTCAGGCTCGTGTGGCTTTCCTTATATCCTATTTGGATGGAAACGCGGCACAATGGGCCGTACCTCTGGTGAGCAGGGACGACCCCATCTTATGTGATTGGGGTGCTTTTCGCGAGGAATTCCTGAAGGTCTTCGACAGAAGGGCTGACTCGTACACGGCGGACCGTGAAATGCTTGAGTTGAGACAGGGATCCAACGACCTGGTGCAGTATCTCAACGCGTTCCGAAGGCTGGTTGCGGAAACCAAGTGGCCTGTTGCTAAACAGACGGCGCTCTTCCATCACGGGCTGTGCGATGAGCTCAAGGACGCCGTGGCTCATATTGACCCACAACCCAAGACATGTGAGGGCCTTATCAACCTGGTATTACGGCTGGAACATAGGCTAAGTGAAAGAAAGGGGGATCATGGGAGAAAAGGAAAATCCCTTCCATCCTATGTGACAGTGGGAAGTCCTGAAACTGCCACCGCATCCAAGGGAGAACCCATGGACATCGGCGCAATAGGAGCGAGCCTCACAGCCACGGAGAAAGAGTCACGCCGTAAACAAGGATTGTGCCTATATTGTGGCAAAAAAGGCCACTACGTATGTGAATGCCCTGCCAAACCGAAGACGTCACGTTATCGGGCCAACCGGTCGGTAACAGCCGTGGTGGACGTACCGGCGGAAAACTAGAGGACTCCCAGACCAAAGAAGGGGCATCTCGGAGTCACTCATCCATCCCTTCACTTTCCAACTCGGTCACTAAGGGACAACGACACCTGTTTCTCACGGTGCACGTGGGAGTGCATGACCAGTGGATACCCGTTGTGGCCATGGTGGATTCAGGGGCCACTGGCATGTTTATGGACCACAACGAGGCATGCAGGCTAGGGCTAGTGCTTCTTCCCAAAGCTGTACCCGAAGACGTCTATGCTGTAGACGGAAGGCGATTGGTGACGGGGCCCATCGGGCAGCACACGGGGGTCCTTCCGATGAGATGTGGGAGGAACCATTTGGAACAAATCGATTTTAACATCATCCGAGCGCCCCAATATGGCGTCATATTGGGATTGCCGTGGCTACAGAAACACAACCCCTCTGTGGATTGGCCAACACATCGCATCGAACTGACGTCACCGTATTGCATCCTGCATTGTGGAATAAGAACGGAATCCCTTGACGCAGATGAGAGCGGGAGTCAGACGGTGGCTACAGCGGCAGAAAAAGATGTGGCTCTCCCCCAGGCTTATCACAGTTTTGAGGATGTATTTGATGAGGTGAAGGCGGAAGTGCTACCACCACATAGACAGTTTGACTGCCAGATCGACCTGGTGCCAGGGGCCAGCGTTCCCAGCGGCAGGCTGTATGCCCTGACGGAGCCTGAAAACGTGCATCTCCGGGGGTACCTGGATAAACTCCTCAAGCTAGGATTCATCCGCCCGTCCAAGTCTCCGGCCGCCTCGCCACTCTTCTTCATCCCGAAGGCTAATGGGGAGCTGAGAGCCTGTGTGGACTTTAGGGCATTGAATGCGATAACCGTAAAGAATCGGTACCCCTTGCCTCTCATCAGTGTACTTCTGGAACAGGTCAAGAAAGCTCGTATCTACACCAAGTTGGATTTGAAAGGGGCATACCATCTGGTGCGCATGAGGGACGGAGACGAGTGGAAGACCGCCTTTAAGACCAGGTTCGGCCTTTTTGAGTACCTCGTCATGCCGTTCGGTCTGTGCAACGCCCCGGCAGCCTTTCAGTACTTTTTGAATGAGGTATTCAGAGAGGAGTTGGATATCTACGTGGTCGTATATATCGACGACATCCTCATCTATTCGTCCAGTGTGGAGGAGCACGTACACCACGTCAAAGCGGTGCTCCAAAAGCTGAGGGAAAACATGCTGTTTTGTAAACTCAGCAAGTGTGACTTCCACGTCACATCCGTGGAATTCCTCGGAGTGATGCTGAGTCCAGAGGGACAGGAGATGGCAGAACGAAAGATCAAGGCGGTGAAAGAATGGACGGTGCCCCAAAGCGTGAAGGACGTCCAAAGTTTCATTGGCTTCGCCAACTTTTACAGGCGGTTTATAGATGGATTTTCAGGATTGGTGGCCCCAATCACACAGCTACTGAGGAAGTCCAAGGAGTTTGTCTGGTCCCCTGAAGCGAACACAGCCTTTGAGGCCCTGAAAAGCGCCTTTGGTAAGGCGCCGGTGTTGGCTCACCCCGATCCGGATCTCCCCTACGTGGTGGAAGCGGACGCATCGGATGTGGCGCTGGGGGCTATCTTGTCCCAACGCAACCACGACACAGGGGTGCTTCATCCCGTTGCGTACATGTCCCGCAAACTCAACGACGCCGAACGCAACTACCATATTGCGGAGAAGGAGCTTCTCGCAATCAAGGACGCCTTCACCGAATGGAGGCATTGGTTGATGGGGGCAAGACATGTGGTATCGGTGTACACGGACCATCGGAACCTACAGTTCATGACGGCCACAAGACACCTTTCTACCAGACAGCTGCGGTGGATGATCTTCTTTGCGGGGTTCAACTTCCGCATCACATATCGGCCGGGGATGGAAAACCGGAAGGCGGACGCCCTGTCCCGTCAATCTGCAGTTAAGGAACCATTGCCTGCGACCGAGCATTCCATCATTTCCCCGAGGATGGTATTGGGGGTTATCCAACCGGATACTTTCCTGAGGGGAATAAAGAGAGGGATCAGGTCATTCGCATGGCGGAGGTGGCTCCTCAGTCACAGAGAATGGCAGCTGAAGGACGGGATACCCCTGAAGGGCAGGTGCCTATTGATACCCACGCCTAGGCTAAGGAAACAAGCATTCATCTGGTGTCATGACTCCCCCTGCGCAGGTCATTTGGGCTTTGAAAAAACGGTGGCTAGCATGGGACGGCATTTCTGGTGGCCAACCATGAGAGTGGACGTCAGGAGGTGGGGACAGGAGTGTCCTACGTGTGCTACCATGAAGGCCGACCATGGCCGAACCCAAGGGCTCTTACATCCACTTCCGACCCCGGATAGACCATGGGATAGCATATCACTGGACTTCGTGGTGGGCCTACCGGTAGACCAGGGGATGACGGCAATACTGATGGTGGTGGATTACTTGACGAAAATGGGGCACTTCATCCCCTGCAAGAGAGTCCCTACGGCCGGGGAATTGGCGTCACTACTCCTAAAGAATGTGGTACGACTGCATGGATTACCTGGGGTGATCGTGTCGGACCGGGGGTCGCAGTTTACTGCGCAATTCTGGAAGACTTGGTGCACTGCACTGCATGTTAAGACCGCCCTGTCCACCAGCTACCACCCTCAAACGGACGGCCAAACCGAGCGCCTGAACCAAACGCTCAAACAGTATCTGCGATGTTTTGTGGACCAGGGCAGGGAAGAATGGGTCGACTTGCTATGGGCTGCAGAGATAGCCTATAACAACGCCACTCACAGCTCCACACAGTCATCTCCGTTCTATAGCAACTATGGCCAACATCCCAGGTTCTTGCCATTTCTACATCCGTTCAGAGAGGACAGGATTCCCGCCACAGCGGACAGGGTGGCACACATAAAAGACACGTTGATGCGCTCAAGGGCTGTCCTAATAGAGGCCAAGAGAAGATACAAGGCTGCGGCAGACAGGAAGAGAAGGCCCGGGCCACTGTACCGCACTGGAGACTACGTCTGGATATCCACAAGAAACATGAGGTTTCGAAAGAACAGTGTGTTCCATCCCAAGTACATGGGCCCCTATCGAATTACCAAGTGTATGGGTCCCGTGAACGTGAAGGTGTGCTTGTCCCAGTCATTGCGGATACACCCTGTCTTTCATGTATCATTGCTCAAACCAGCACCCTCCAAGCCGTCTGGGACACCCAGGCCGGTATGCGTGGAGTCGGAGGTGGAGTATGAAGTGTCGGGCATACGGGCGTCCAAATGGCACAGGGGGAAGCTGTGGTACCTGGTTGCGTGGAAAGGCTATGGCCCGGAGGAGCAGTCATGGGAACCGGCTGAAGGGGTTCATGCTCCGCGCTTGGTCTCCTTGTTCCATCGGCGTTTTCCTGCCAGCGCTGGACCCGTGGGGAGCCGCTGAGAGGGAGGATGTACTGTCAAGAATTCCTGTCATGCGAGGGGAGGAAAACGGTAACCAGCGAAAACGGACTACATCTCCCAGGATGCTTAGCGGTTGAGAGGTTATGTAAACAGGAGAGCTGTTACATAACTCAAGGAAAACACGCCCTTATGTAAACAGGAGAGCTGTTACATAACTCAAGGAAAACACGCCCTTATGTAAACAGGAGAGCTGTTACATAACTCAAGGAAAACACGCCCTTATGTAAACAGGAGAGCTGCTACATAACTCAAGGAAAACACGCCCTATAAAGGGAGGAACCGGGAGGTACAACGCTGTCGGATATTGTGTTTACACCGACGTACCTGCTTAGTGAAGAGCAGTGTTCCGGAGTGGTGCTCCAGTAAGGCAAGAACGGAGGTAGGTCGAGTCGTTACTCCCTGGGCCGTGTCTTGCCCCATCGTCACCTGTGAAGGACCCGGAAGCTCTACCGGATAACCATTGAGCTTCGCTTTTTGACTCGGCTGAGTCAAAGCGCAGTGGCGCTTTTGCTGGTTGGAGTCGTAACTCCCAGCCCGACCAGAGATACAGGGACTGCCAGCTGTAACGCACACCAGGAGGTGTTTGCCGCGTTACAGACTCGGAAGTCCACGGGATCGATCGAGCGGCTGCTCTCGGTTCAGTCTTCTTTGCTTGTGATTGGGGTATCGGTGACGCATCACCAGGAGGTGACTCCGCGTCCCGGTGCAGTCTGAGGAAGAGGTTGAGCGGCTGCTCCCTTCAGGTAGAGACCCCGGCTGGGTGTTTCCCTGACTCCTCGATTCTCCCCAACACTCTTTGTGCCCCTCACAGCCTACCGATTGGCATTGTCGGCCATTTCATTTTTGCCCTCTGTTGGCATACGCCGGGATCGGCGTATATGCAGAGGACGGTTAGGACCATCCGTGCTGTGGGCTGGTAACGTACTTAGCCTGGAAGATTCCAGTGACTATAACCTTTGTTTATTCCTTGTATTATTTTTGCCTTCATTAAAATAACTAAACCTTCACAAGTGGTTGCGTTCTCATTATCGTGTCTGTTAAACGATCCTGAGACGTTCAGGGCGTTACACCTCTATAAACCTTTGCCTGCCTCCCTCATCGAAAATTTGCTCTTCCCATCGCACCCCAGTTCCATGGTTTAATGAAGATTTGAGGACTCTAAAATCACAATGTAAAGTTTTAGAAAGAAAGTGGCGAAAACGTTATGCTCCCAATTGTAAAATTGACTATAAGACAGCTCTTCATAAATATCATGCCGCCTGTAAGGCAGCAAGAGCAAGGCATATTTCCAAAACCATTACTGACTAATTGAACAAACCTCAAGTTTTGTTCTCAATGTTTAAAAAACTGTCCGGGGCAAACACTCTTCCTGTACCCCCTGCCCTGGATGCTACCAAATACAATAACATTGCTAACTTCTTTACCGAGAAAGTGAAGACAATATATAGTAAATTTGTTCCTACTTTGTCTCAGGACTCAAATCCGTCTGACACAGATACGAGGCACATGGATTCCCCCCCTGACACAGTGCAAATGGATTCCCATTTTGACACAGTGAAAATCTCACAGTGGCCTCTCCTTAATGAGGAATCATTCAAATATTGTCTATCCAAGGTAAATTCAGGTTCCCCTCTGGACTCCCTACCAGCTAATATTTTAAAACTACTTTCCCCTACCATATTGGGACTCTGTAGAGATCTCCTAAATACTTCAATACGCGAGTCACATGTTCCAATGGATTGGAAACACACGATGGTGATTCCTCTACTGAAAAAACCCAATGCTGATCGCTCGGTCCTGGCGAATTTCCGCCCTATTTCACTTCTACCAGTATTTTCTAAAATTCTGGAAAGGCATGTCAATTTTCACTTAACCACTCATATCGAAAAATCTGGATATCTGCAACCCTCTCAATTGGGTTTCAGAACGCACCACTCTACTGAAACTACCCTTTTGGGAGTAACTGAAAAATTACGTCACTGCTTAGATCAGGGTGAGACCATGGCGCTCATCTTATTAGATCTGAGCGCAGCATTTGACACGGTGTCTCACCCTATCCTGCTGAATTCTCTTCAGTTAGCAGGTGTGGAAGGTTCAGCCCTGCTTTGGCTGTCCTATTTTCTGAGCGACCGTTCATTTCAGGTCTTTTCTTCTGGGGTTTCTTCCACCTCTCGAGCATCTGCATATGGAGTTCCTCAGGGTTCTACCTTGAGTCCACTACTTTTTAATATCTGTGTGCGTCCCCTTACTACCATCGTTGAGGACGCAGGGCTCACCCTTTACTCCTATGCAGATGACACTCAAATCATCTTTTCGCTATCCTCCTCTAAAGACAATACGATATCTTCTCGAAGAAATGGTCTGCTCCAAGTTTCAAAATGGATGAACACCAACTGCCTTAAATTAAACGGGGACAAAACGGAGGTCATCATCCTGGGGAAAGATAAACATCTTTGGAACTATTCTCATTGGCCTCAAGAAATGGGTTTATTTCCTCAGCCGGTAACCCAAGCCCGGAATTTAGGTTTCATTATTGACAGACAACTTTCCATGCGGCAACAAGCAGTAAGTACTGTGGGTACCTGTTTTTCCATACTAAGATGGCTGCGGAAAATAATTTGGATGCTCTCTTTTTCTACACAAAGAACCGTAGTCCAATCTCTTATTATGTCCCGATTGGACTACGGGAACATACTCTACTTAGGCTGCAATAGGGAACCCGTGAGGAGGCTGCAAATGGTTCAAAATTCTGCAGCGCACCTTCTCTGCCATATTGCAAGGAGAGCCTCAGTTACTCCTTTTTTGCAGGATCTTCATTGGCTCTGCATTAATAACAGTATCAAATGTAAAGCTCTTTGCCATATTTTTAAAATAAAACAAGGTGCAGCTCCAGTGTATCTGCGAGAACTCATCTGCCCTTACACACCGCATCGCGCCCTGCGCTCCTCCACCCAGGGAAACTTGACACTTCCCAGATTTAAACTGACAAGAATGGGTGGACGTTCCTTCTCGTACCTCGGACCGAAACTCTGGAATTCCCTTCCTAAACATGTGAAGCTGGAACCCTCTTACCTAAAATTTCGGCGAGACATTAAGACCTGGCTCTTCATTCAGCAACTGGCCTAGTTACCTAGTCTAATTCAGACTTATTTGCGCCGGGAAACCCTAATAGGGTAGCTGTGCGCCTAACAAATTTAATAATAATAATAATAATAATTACTGATTTCTCTTCGCTGGCTTCCCATTAAAGCTAGGTTGATTTACAACACTGCCTGCATCACAGATAAAGCCATACACACGTCCAACCCTCACTACCTGGCCACCAAACTCAAAATATCTGGCGGCTCCAGGCCTTCACGCAATGCTGAAAATGTACAGATCAAACCTCCAATTTTCAAAAGAAAAGACTTATGGCGCAATCCTCCTCCGGTAATGCGACTAGAATTTGGAACTCGCAACCTTCAAACCTTCGGCCCACTGCCTCTTTCTGGATTTTCAAAACAGATCTTAAAACTCTTCTCTTCCAAAGACACTTCTTTGAAATGTTTTGCCTCATCCCAGGGCATGACCCTGACTGCTGCGTCACTCGCGAGCTCTCAATTTTGTAAATATGTATTCTGCACTTGTGTAACCCTAATCGCGCCACCTTTTTAGGTCTCACCTAGGCAGCGCATGCGCTGTCTCGTCGAGAGATGCTGTATACAGTACAGCGGGGGAAGCTCCGTCCACTACCCCGCCCATCTTTTTCATTGGCTTGGGTGTTTACCCTTCTAAATGCTGGCTTTTATGCTTGGCTTTTGATTGATAATGAGGCTTGTTAGCGCCTCCTTAGTACTTCCATGTCGTCATTTCATTCCTCCCATGGATATTGGCCCCTTTACTAGGTTGTTGCATCGGACCTGTTCTATTTTCTTTATTAGAGTTTCTCCGAACTCAAGCACGACGACGTGCTTCATTCAGCAGCCACGCCCACTTTCAAGGCAGCGGGACAATTGCGCCTTTCCAACCTCGCCAACGCTGGTTTTTCTTCTAATTAAAGATTATGTGAGTAAGAGAGTTTCACTTGTGGCCTTGGGTTGGAATCTTGCAGAGTTCGGTTTAAGCTATTAATTGATTTACGAGTCCTTTCCGGTTTGATTACCTTAATGTAATGCATCTTTCATCTTTTTTGTACGAGGAGCAGAAATGCGGGGGGAGATTTTGGTTACAGTACGTCATGAGCGGGCTCAGGTCTTGGAATGTAGTCCGTTGCTCTTGTTCTTCACCACTATTACTACTACGCATATTAAAAAGCATGAACATGGCGACTTTAGTAAACGCTATTGGAGATCGCTACCAGTGACAAGACGTTACTGGGAGATAAGATCATGCATGAGCTCATCTCCAAACCTTCGGGCGCTTGGACTTGTTACAGTTGAGTCTTTTAAAACATAAGAACTTCCACAAGAGGAGATAATTTACGATAGTGCATCTTCCGGAAGTGCATGGGCATGGTTACGTAAAAGTGTTTGCGTACAAACATGGATACAGAAGTGTTTATGCTTGTATGCGTGTGTGTAGGTATGGATGCGCATGAATCTACATGTGCATTTACATTATATGCCTGTGCACACTTGAATCAATAGACGTATGTCTGTATTCAGATTATATGTATGTGCATCTATAGGTATGTGGCTGTACATATTTATCTACTGGGCTGTTCCTGAGGTGGGACACTCTGATAGTATGGCATTGCACTTGTAGGTGTGCATGGTTGTCTCCCCGACATTGCCTGTTTAGGTGTTCTGTATACATGTGTCCACATGTACTTGTGTGCTGGAGTGCATGTCTGTGTGATAGGCTTTTTGGGAACTGTAGTGAATTGTCCCAGTGTGAGTCTATGTGCAATATTGAATGTGTAGCTATGTTTGTGTGCATGCCTCTGTGTGTGCGAGTGCTGACATATCTTGGTATGTGCGTGCAGACTTGCAGGCCTGGTATCTGTGTGTGTCTGTGTGTGTGGCCAATCTATTCTCAGATCTAGCTATGTTTGCAAGGATGCGTGTGTATGTGTGTCTCTGTATGTGTGTGAGTGCTTGCCACGTTGTAGGTCTGCTCTCAAATGTAGCTGTCGTTAATGCGTCGGTTGCGTGCATTTAAGCTGAACTGGTGACTGTTAACTTCTGTGTGACTGCGAGGGTGAGTGTGAATATATTCCCAAATCTATCGCTCCATTTCTTTCTCTGTGTGCTTGTATAGCTGTACAATTACCATTGCACTAATAATTTTGGCTTATTTCCCCCTGTGGTGTGGGATGTTTGTATATAATGTGCGTGTCCCTGTTTACCCTTTACCTGGGTCTCTTGGCTCTGTGTAGATGCCCATGTGTGCGTAGAAATGATAGTGTGTTTTATTGTAATATCTTTGCCTGCATGTTTGTTCCGTGTGTGTCTCTGTGTTTGTGTTCTTGGGTTTATTTCTGTGTTTCTGTACATGGCTGTGGTCATCTATTTTTTTCTGGTGCGTTGCAAAACACTGAGTTTCTCCTCTAAATGCACCTGTTACTGTGTGTTATTTTATGTTCTGTTCTGTTAAGCTTTTATATCGTACTTTGCCATGTATTGTTATTGTAAGTGTGGCTATATCCTGCTGTGCACTGCACGTCAGTTCATGCTGTGTTATGCTATGCTAAGCTTTCTTATATTATGCCACACTGTCCATATTCATACTGTATTATTGTGTATAGTATCCTACGGTGTGCTATGCCATGCTAGGCTGTATTATGATGCAAGTCTGTGTTATGCTGAACTGTTATCTCACATTAAGTTGTATTGTGGCATAGCACGGTGTGGAATGGACAGGTATGGCGTATATGAGTTTGCGTGTGTATGGCATACTGTATATTTCGGCACTATAGCGCATATTCTTTGCGTACCAAAAGACACCAGTGACGGTAGCAACACTACTAACTGCCGTCGTCCAACATGTCCGTTTGTTTTAGTGTCGCCCTCTGAACATAAGCGCACTCGATGCAATGTTCAACCCACCGTAACATAACAATGACCTAGCAGCCTGACTGCCTGTTGAAGTGGGGGTCGGCGCTTCACGGGGTCGTCGCACCACACACACAATCAAACACAGCGTCAATCTTCTCTGATGGAAGAGCCTGGCTGGCTGCTGCATTGAAGCAGAGCGGAGCGTGAAAGCACTGGAGTGTTGAGCTGTGACAGGGAAGGGACATCCACTTCTCCACACTGACAATGCAGCACTTGTCTATATAACGGAGCGCCACAGTGACAGCCAGCGCAGTCAAAGCACCGACAATATCCAGTGTTCTTACTATTATTATCACCATTGGGAGGATGAAAGGCTGAGGTGGCCACGGTTGGCCTTCAACCCTGTAATCTTTAGGTTGCACATATTTCTGCAACAGGCGCTTTAACCCATTGAAGTACGTGGTCCATATCTGACACCAGTTACGTGCAGTTTACATACAGGCTCTCTGCAGGAGACACTGTAACCCACTGAGCCACGTAGTGAAGTCTGACATCTCTGACTTACCGGTTACTTGCTGATGTCTGCAGCATGCACATTAACCCAAAAAGTTATTTTGTCAGATTTGACCCCCTACAGTATGCATGTTATAATTAGATCTCTGCAGCAGGCACTTTAAACTACTTGACTATCTAACCAACTCCAAATCTTTGACTTGTCGGTTGCACAACATCTCGGCAGAATGCGAACCATCTCATTTTATGTGTGTCTTTGAAGGTGGTGCTTTGGGGTTAGTTTGCTATGCATTTGTCCTGACAAAAGCAGGGAACAGAAACCACTCTACGGATTCAAACATGAGAGAGAAAGTGGCCCTTGGCTTTGGACCCCTTGTGAACACTCCTCTGGGGGGTGAACGACTTTTCATCTAAGGATTCCCAGATCTTTATTTCCCAAATCATGAAATACCGAACTTCACGCAACAGGCAGAGGTCAGTAAAATACCAGAATCACTTTAGCATTCTCTAGATTCCAGTCCATAGAAATTGTCTTCCACGAGCACCCGTAGACAATAATATTTTTTTCAAATCTTGTATTTTCAGTGATATGACCACAGAAGGCCCTGGTTTTATATTAAAAACAGAGCTTTGGACTATACCATTTCCCGGTGAAAGGCAATATTTCTTTCCATGTGTTCCCATACCTGGTGTGTCACGCATTTTGGTGCTTACTTTCCCTCCATGTTAAAGAACGGATCATGCTTCAGGACCCAAGCTAATGTGCTGCATAGCTAAATACATATAAGGGCCCAAAGGCGAGACCGATTGCATTGCAATTGCTTGTTTATATTATGCAATCTTGAATGTTTCTGTAACTTGTTAATCTGTGACTTTCACGAGTACCTATGAATAGTTTTACCTACTTCCATGCTATTCTTAATTCCTTATGCAATTTACTTTGCTCTATTGTAATGTACTCTGACATCTCCTGGTAAAGTTTGCGCTATATAAAAATGCATAAATAAATAAATATGCAGCAAATGGTAGCACTTTGGGCATTAAGGATTGTGATGCATATGACGGGGTGGAGGACTCGGGGTATCGAAGGAGGGGCATGCCCAATGAAACTGCAAGGGTGCCCTCCATTTTTAGGTCTCGCCTAGGCAGCGCGCATGCGCTGTTCTAGGCGTGACCTTTAGCCATCGGTCTGCTCCTTTTCCCCACACTCGTGCTTGTGCTGGCATCCACCTTGCAGGAGCAAGCAGTGGCACGTGTGGTAATTGACAACATATGTATCTCGCGCCGCTGCTGCTCGCTCCCGCAAGGCGCATGGCAGCACAAGCACGAGTGCTTGTCCCTCACGCTTGTTTTCATGAATTTTCACGCGCGCGCTTGTTTCTAGCCGGCTCGGGCGTTTGGAAACAGCGGTGTGCGCAGGGGCCATTTGTTTATACTTATTCCTATCTGAGGAGAGCCTAGCAGTTAACTGGCCACTTATTTCCACATCTCACAAACTTTGCCCTTAACCCCATCCATCCCTCCCTCCCCCGCACCAAAAGAAGACCTATCATTATCTGTGGGCACTGGCGCAAGAATATCCTCTTTGGTGCAGTCGGCTGCCAAACGCCACCAGGCCGGTACTCACGTTACTTCAACTTCGCTACACGGAAGTGATGAAGGCAGTGACGTTATAGAGTGTCTGCGCTCCAGCAGGCATAGGACTGTGATAACGGGGACTCGGAAACTGTCACCTCAGGATGCTCTCATAGGAAGTGTGTGCCTTTTTTCTCCATACAGTGCGCTCCGGGGCTTAGTTCCAACTTCTTCTGATGAGTGGGGAAGCTATGCAAGAGGGCACTGAAAGTGCTTCTGTGCCTTCCTGCGTCCTCAGATCAAAGGCATATACGGAGGTGGGGATGGCCGACTCGTGGCCAAAGAGTGACACCTTCTCCTCGCTAATATACTCAAACTGCTTCTGAATGCCGTCTTTCACAAGTGCATTATAAACAGGCAATGGTTACACACACAGCCCACTTAAATATGAGGTAGAAATATGTTGAATTCCAAAAGCAAGAAAAAAGGGGTTGAAGTTAATGATCCCACACACACAGTTATGGGACCAGCAATGCACAATTTCTTTAGACACATGGTTCAGAATTTCATATTTTTTGTTTTTTTATTATTAAACTCTTTTATATGTATATACAAACATTGTCTATCGGGTTCACCGCCTTTGGGTTACAAGGTATAGAGATTAGTATAAAAGTACATTTTTGTCGGGTCTCCCATTGCTGGCTATATTCTTATGAAGAAAAGAAAGGTCTTAAAGTGGGAATGTACAGGACAGAGTGGAATAAGTCGAGGAGGAGGATAGGACAGAAGCAAACTGTATATATTCTACTGGGTAGGTTGTTTGTTCTAGTTCTTGAAATGTCTCTTGATCAGAGCTGTTTCTTATGGCGGCTCATAAGGGACTAACCCCTTGTCCAGAACTTCTTATAGGCCTCTGGAAGTCGCCTTCCACGGGGAGTACTGCATTGCCAGGTTGTCTGCTTCCCTAAGGTGGATGACCCAGTTGAGCCAACTCTTGTAGGATGTTTTTGAGGAGTCTTTCCAGTTCGTCAGCACCAGTTTGATCGCTGCTGTCAGAAGTAGGTCCAAAAGTTCTCTCTCTCCCTCTGTGGGGAGGTCTGTTCTAATGAACGCTGTGGTGAGTGAGGCGAAGTTCCTTGTGATCTTGCACTTAAAAACATTGTCTATAAAGTCCATCACCTTTTCCCAGAAATTCCTGAGCATTGGGCATTGGAAGATCAGGTGCTCTGGCTCCCCTCTCCCCATGTTGCAGTTCCAGCAGATTGGGCTATCTCTGAGGCCTAATGTGTGTAGGCGGGCTCGGGTCCAGAATGTTTTGTGTATCAGCCATAATTTGGTTTGTGCTAGAACTGGGGTGATTTTATTTTGGGTGGCCGAGGCCCATACCTTTCCCCACTCCTGTTCATTTAGCGGGGGTTGTATAAGTGTATCCCAGTATCCCTTTGTTTTATTGTTGAGTTTGGACTTCAGGGGTCGTAGTGTTTTGTATATTTTCAGTGCTTGGTGGCCTAGTTTATTTATGTTTGCGACGTATTGGAAGATCGAGGGCGTGGTGTCTGTTATTTTTGATTTTGTTATGGCTGTCTTTATCTTTAGGACACTGTATAAATCTAGGTCTTCTAGGTGGTGGGTTGTCTTCAGTTCAGAGAAAGCGATTGGTGTTGCTTTCCTTTCTAGTTGATGCGGGTGCGAGATGCCCTTCTCTATCCATGTGTAAAATCTAAGAGTTTTCCCTTTGAATTTGAAATTGTTATTCCCCCCATAATGTTTCTGATTTTGAGCCTTTGATACTGACCTCCATTTTTTTTGTCAAGTTTTAAAAGTGCTATTTTGGTATTTCTTAAGATAGGGTTGTTCGCGTGAGGGTATGCGTTTGTTGTTAGTAGTGCTAGTGGGTTCAGGTTGTTCAGAATGGCCTTTTCTACCTGAAACCATACCGGTGTGTATTCTGGTGTCTGTTCTACCCATTGTGTGCCCTGTTTGGCAATGAAAGCAAGTTGGAAGAGCTTGAAATCCGCTAGGTTCACCCCCCCCCTTGTATTTTTGGTAGTCTTAGTTTTTTTATGCTAATCCTCGCTTTCTTATCTCTCCAAAGAAATTTGGTACACATTTTATCTATCTTTTGGTGGAAGTCCTCTGATAGGAAGATGGGAAGCATCCCGATAGATAATTTACCAGAGGTGTGATCATCATTTTTAATGTTTCGATCCGTCCCCATCATGTCATAAATTTTGGTGACCAGTCTTCTAATTGTTTTTTTATCTTTATCGTTAGAGGTTTCTCATTGTGCCGTATTGTGGATATTAGGTCGCTGCCAAATAAAATACCTAAGTATTTGATGTGGTTTGTCTACCAGGCCAGTCCTGAGTCTTCCAGCACTTCTCTGGAACAGTATATATTTAGTGGCTTGCACTCAGACTTTTCATTATTAAGCTTGTACCCAGAGAGTTCTGAGTATTCTTTTATCGTGGACATTAGCGCTTTTATTGATGTCTTGGGTTGCTCTGTCAGAATGTCGTCTGCGTATGCTGCCAGTTTTATGGTCACTCCCTTGAAGTTAATTCCCTTTATGTTTTCATTTAATATTATGTCCCTTATTAGGGGTTCATGAGCCAGGAGGAAGAGTGACGGTGAGAGTGGGCACCCTTGTCTGGTCCCTTGCTGGAGCTTGAACGCGTCAGAGAGTGAACCGTTAACCGTGATGCGGGCCGTAGGGGTCTGGTATAGGGCCATTGTCATTCTGACGAAGTCATCAACTAGGTTAAAGCTGAACATGCATTGCTCTAGGAAAGCCCACAACACCTTATCGAAGGCCTTCTCTCCATCTAGTGCTATAGCTACTGCTGGCGTCTGGCTCCCCGAAACTTGCTCTAGTACATGACAGAATAACCGTGTATTGTCGCCCGCTAGTCGGTTCTGCATGAAGCCGACTTGGGTGTTGCTTATTATTCTGGGTACGAACTCGTTCAGTCTGGCCGCCAAGATTTTGGTGTATATTTTACAGTCCGCATTGATAAGTGATATGGGTCTATAGCTCCCCGGAAGTTGGTGGTCTTTCCCTTCTTTTGGTATAACTATTATTGTTGCCTCTGTCATAGACAGTGGGACAACCACTGACGCTGCTGTATGGTTAAATACCTTTTTGAATGTAGGTATTAGCTGGGGTAGGAAGGCCTTGTAGAAGTCGGCTGTGAAGCTGTCTGGGCCCGGGGCCTTGTTTTTTTTAAGCAATTTAATTGCCAGCTCTATCTCTGTGCGGTTGATTTCTTGTCCTAGTTTTGCAGTGTCAGCTTGGTCTAGGGAGTTTCAGTCTTTCTAGAAATCTTTTGCACACCTTGTCGAGTGTCTTTTGGCTCCTATACAGCTCTGAGTAGAAGTCTTGTGAATGTGTTGAGTATTTCGTTGTGACTAGTGTGTGTTTTGTAGTGTCGGTCTGTGATTGAAGAGATCGCTACCTGGTTACGTTTGTGCTTCAGGTATGATGCCAGCAGTTTTCCTGCTCTATTAGATTCGCAGAGGCTGAGAGCCTTGCATTTGTCAAACCACAGTCCACTCTTTCGCTTATGATTTTGTTATATGCGTATTTCTGTTGTGTCAGGGTGTAAAGTGTTGTGTTGTCTTGTTTGTTGTTTATATGCTCGAATTCTAACTTTTTTATGTTCTCCTCTAGCTGGGTCAACTGTAGACTCGCTTTCTTGTTTATTCTTGCCTTGATGCTGATTAATCTGCCTCTAATGGTTGCTTTTAGTTCCTCCCACATGATATTGGTGCTAACCTCTCTATTGTCATTGTTGGTTGTGTAGTCCTCTATGGCTTCCTCAATTTCCTTTTTGTTGCCTGGGTCTCTGATGGTGTCGTTCCTAAAGTGCCATCTTTTCGGGATTGCTTCGTTGTGTGTACCACCTAGCTTTAGACTGATGGCTGAATGGTCAGAGACTAACCTTGGTTCGATCGTAGATTCTTCGATCATATGTGTGTGGTTCCCTGAGATTAGGATGCAATCTATCCTCATGTATGTCTTGTGAGGGATGGAGTAGAAGGTGTAATCTCTTGCGGCTGGGTGCTGTAACCTCCATGCGTCTTTGAGATTGAATTTAGAGCATATGTTCTGTAGTGCTGTGTGGGAGTTGGAAGGGTGGTATTTGCAAGAGGATTGCCTGCCTATTAGTGTGTCTATTGGGATGTTGAAGTCCCCAGCAACAACACTAAGATCGTCTTATGGGATTTTGTCTAGTGAGTCGGATACCTCTGCCCAGAAAGTGTGGTCATCTATGTTGGGACCATATATGTTTGCTACGTGCAGTCTTTCTCCCCCTCTGGAGAGGCTTGTTATAAGCAGTCTTCCCTCATTGTCCAGTGTGTGTGAGTCTATTGTTAGTCTCGAACTCTTGGAGACTAGTGTCAGCACTCCCCTCTTCTTTTTGTCTGCGGGTGAGCTTGCTATCTGCGCTATCCATTTGGCTCTGATTAGTTTGGTGTCAACCTCATCTAGTTTTGTCTCCAGTAGCAGGATTATGTCACTTTTAGACTTTGCTAGGTAATCTACAATTTTCTTGCGTTTAATGGGGTGGTTTAGGCCCTTAACATTGAGTGATGTTATTTTAAGGTCTGTAGATAGTGTGAGATTATTGCTACCTGCCATTTGTATTCTTAAATTGCGGCAATACTGTACGCTCAACACTCAAGGTTCCCAGAGTTTGCTTGTATCCCTAGCAATGGTTCTTCCCTTCTACATTGTTCAAACTAGTCAATCAACATTTGAAAGGATATATAAAGTTTGGGAAAAGAAAAGAATGGAAAAGAAATAGAGTGAGTACCTGAGGTGTACTACCATTGCCCGCCCCCCCTCTGTAAAACCCCTCCCACCCTCCCCTCTTCTTCATTAGGATACGGAAGGTGCGACTGCAGGATCGCCTTTCCGCCTCCCGGAGCTTATTGTCTCGTCGATTACTGTTGCTATACTCCTTTTTGTTGTGGACTACATTGTCCTTATTGTATCTTAGTGTTATCCAGGTCTTCATCCAGGGGCTAGGATATTCTTTTTTTTTTCTTTTTTTTTCGTTTACCAGTTTTCTGGTGCCTTGTTCTTTTGTTCCCTCGACTCTTTACCTGAGGTCATGAGGTAGCAGTTGGCGGTTATTTGAGGTAGTTGTCGTGAGGTAGAAGTTAGTGGTTATTTGAGGTAGTTGTGTTGCGCATATATTCCTTGTTTCCTAGGATCTTTCTTTCTTTCCCATTTTTTATTATTTTACCCAGTACCTCCTTCATTGTTGAGCTCTGGTGACGGGCCTCTTTTAGCAGTACCATGGAGCGCGGTGTCCATGGGTTGTGACATTGGACCCTCTAGATATCTGTGCAGATCTCGGGGGTCTGTGAAGAAGTGGTTTATCCCTTTGTCTATTATTTTGAATTTCGTGGGGGCCACAAACGAGAATTGTATGTTCATGTGTTTGAGTTTCTGGCGCAGAGCGAGGAATCCTTTCCTTGTGTCCACGGTGGGCTTCGAATAATCTTGAGTTCAAATAATTTTGTGGCCCTTCCAGTTGATCTGGTGGTTCTTCCTAGCGTAGTTAAAGATCTCCTCCGCGTGTTGTGACCTCAAGGGTTTGCATATGATGGGTCTTGCATATTGGGAAGTCGATATCTTGACAGCTGGGACTCAGAACGCATTATCTAATTCAAATTGTCGGTTGAATTTTAGATTGGTGAGTTTTGGTATTAGGTCCTCCAGGAATGTGGAGCAGGATCCTGCTGCATCCTCTGCCCCTTCAGGGATCCCGAGTATTCATATGTTACCCCTTCGGTTCTTATCTTCCATCTCCGCTGCTTGCTTTTGTAGGGCACTCGTGATTTCTGTTAGTGCCTTTACTTCTTTTCTCACGCCTTGACCAACGTCCTCTGTGTCACTGATCCTCTGTTCTGCCGCTGTTAGCCTGATATTCACAGAGTTCAAATCTGCTCTAACCGCAGCAATCTCTAGTTGGATTGTTTATGTGGTGAGCTTTGTTGATTTTGCCAAATCATGCACCTCTGCTAGTTTCTTAAGAATCGTTTCAAGTGTACTATTTATGGCCGGTCTTTGTTTGATAGGCGAGTCAGATGTCAGTGGTTCTCCCTTGCTTTTCTTTTGCTGCTGGTGCAGTCTGCTCTCCCTGTCGGTCATATTCCTTGTTGTTTGGTCTCTGTGTTACTCCCTTGCGTTGCTTTTGAGTCCCGGTCTTGTGTCTTGGTTCCTTTAGTTCCTTGGTTCTGCTCTTTCCCTTTTCAGCTCACTATCTTGTCCGTTCTATGTCTTCTGTCCATGAGCGCCTCCTTCGGTCTTTCTGCTGTTTATCTTGCTCTGTCCCAAGTCTCCTTCTTCTGTACCCCATCTGACGTTGTTCTAGTTATCCTGCCCTGTGTTGGTCCCACCGCTTCTGTATATCCTGCTTTGATCGGTGGTTTGCCTTTGTTGGTTTTTATTTCTGGCGCTGTGTCCCCCTTTTCCTGCGTATTTTTTCCACGGCTTCTAGGGGAGTTGGTTGTTGTCCTCAGGGCACTCGTGTTGAGGGTCGGGGTCTCAGGGTCGCGCTAGTTATGTCCCCCTCCTGGTGCGCATACAAGCTTTTGCTAGATGTTTCTATCGCTTGTATTTATTTGTTGGTTGTCTTTCCTCCTCTTTACCGCTTTCTTATTATCCTCACGTGTTGTGCTTTTAATTTTACCTTACTCCCACTTTTGCGCTGATTTGTTCTTGCAAGCTTTTATGGTTTTGTTAGCTCTGCCCCCTTCTCTGCCCTGTGCTTACGGTTCCTCTCTTGCTTTATTTATTTGTATTTGTTTGTGGCCATTACAGTCCGCTTTGTTGTCCTTGGATCCCGACTTATTCACTGTTGGCTCTCCATGTTTGTGGTCAGTTCTGGCTTTCTCCTCTGTCTCCTACTTTCTTTTCTAGCTCTTTGTTTTAGTTTTGCTTTCTTCTCCTCTTGTAGTTCCACCCGCCGCCATTTTGTTTCTCCTTTCCCTCGCCTCACTGTTCACCCCCCATCCTTGTTTTCGGTGTACACGGGTTTGCCCTGCCGCCTTGTCGGACGGCAGTGTACGTCAGTGACAGAGGGGTAGGGACGGTTTGCGCGCTCTTGTGGCCGGGGGGGGGGGGTCTCCCATCTGCCCCTCTCACATTCTGTTTTTATACGGGCTTTCGCTCCCCCCGCTTGCCCCCGCTCACCTCAGATTTTGTGAGCAGACTTGGTCTCGGTCCGCCGGAGGTGCCGTCTTCTCCTGTGGCGTTCGGCTGGTCCCACTCCTCGTTGTCGCGTTGAGTTGCTAGGATCCGTCTCCTTCGTTGCTTCCTATGGGTGCCATCTTGGTCGTCTCCGTCTACGCAATGAGTTTCCGTATTAATTGCTTTTCTGAGCCTTCCTGTCACTCCGCGTTAGTGTCTATCTTCGGCGTAGGTGTTCCGACGACCAGGGTGTATTTTTCCCCCTTGTGTGTCTCGCTATTACCGGAGTATTTTCGCTTCGCTAGCTCCATTAAGGCGCATCGGCAGGATCAGGCAGCCATTAGCTCTGCTGTTCAAGCCACGCCCCCCTTGTTTTTTCTTGATAAGTTTTGGCAGAACAAAACTGCTGAAATTTATCTGGGGGAAAAGGTCCGGAAAAAAAGCGAAACTGGCGGTGCATTAAAAACCGATTAGGCATGTTCTGCTTCACTTTTCTGTAAATTTGGAATAGGAGGCATTAACCACCTCTGGTAAATACCTCACCTTGAGATAACGGTATTTTTCACTTTTAGTAAGTAGCCCACCCTATTCCGACAAACTTGCAATGAGGGCCACAGTACTTACCAAGACGTCAAAACCGATTTTGGTAACAAGGTCACGTTTTAGCAATTGTTTGCTGCGCAACTGAACGATGCCTGTTAATTGTAAGTAATATAGCACTGTGCTGAAATCTGCAATGACAGCATGCTTCAGAATAGATGCTGCTTTTGTATAGATTGATTTAATCCGAAGAAGGGAGATCATTGTATCTGAGTGGAGATGCAAAGAAATTACGTTTCTCACACTTTTTTGTGAGGCTAGCCAGTTGATGGTGTATTGTGAAGCACAGTATCTTGGGGAAAAACACTTGTAAACCTCTGTGGTTTGTTTGTGGTCGAAAAAACAGCAGATTCCAATATCACCTAGCTAAATAGTACTCATTTTATTGATTTCAGGGAGATGTGGGGGAGATAAAATTCTGAGTGGACCAGTCGAGATTCGAATCTTCAGTCTACAAACTGATTTCTATATTGCATAGATTAGCCCACAGAGGTATTTTACTAACTTTATATTACATTACAAATAAGAAGAACAAGCATTGGCATAGCCAATAGATCTCGCTTTTGGGACCTTATAAGTATTTAGTTATGCAGCACAATATCCTTAGTGCAACAACACCAACTGTTGCATGGCTAAACACTTATAAGGTCCCAAAGAAGAGACCTATTGGCTATGCCAAAGCTTGTTATACAAACAAGGAAAACTGCCTCCCTGCACACAGTTGGGTAGTAAAATAAATGTGATAGAGACCGACACTAAATGACTGGTAACCATGCTCTTATGTTACACCCGAGGCGTTCAGGAAACCCGCAAGGAAAAGTAACTGCAAGAAGCTACCCACACTGACGGACATTTTAGGTGCAAAAGTATGCCTCTGTTTTAAGGGCTTCACAACAGTCACACCTCCAGTCGCCCACGAAGTGAAAGGAGTTAACCTGCACCTAAATGGCCGTTGTTTAGGCTATCGGCTCCGCCCAGGTGCATTTACAGCTCCTCCTCGAACCGCTCTGCGTGGTGACGTCACCACGCATCCATCTGTCCTGCGCTCACTCACCTTGTACTTGTAGTGCTGAGGCTGTAAAGTCGTCGGTGGTTGTCTGTACAGGATACCGTTCCGAAAGGGCGTAGTAAAGGGAATAGTAAGGGCTGCAAGCTTCGTCTAATCATGCCCAGTTCCGTCAGAGAGCCCAACAACCGACTTGAGATTCCCATGGCTACAACTGCGCGTGCGTGAGAGGTGGCAGCGCAGAAAGTCGAATGTATGGGGATGGAGGAGGGAGGGGGGGGGAGAATTCTACGTCACATGACTGTAGGAATGCCACTAACCGATGTACAACTTTTGGAACTAGAGCGCAAGGTGTATTTATTTCCAACTCTTCGAAGAGCCATGTTGGGTGTAGCGAAAATCTATCATTTAAAAGCATACGTTACTACAGGTTCTTTTAAAGTTATATATGGTGTAAGGATGACACAAAGACAAACAATAGAAGGTTAGTTTTTTGGTCTGGCTACAGAGAGGTTATTGTGTATATTTTTTTTAATGTATTTGCAGTTTTATATAGCTTGAGCTTGGCTCAAGGGCATTAGAGAACTTTACATGAATACCAGATCACAACTGACAAGCATAACTGGCAAGTTTCCAAGGCATGGCTAGTCAAACCCTTGAAATAGAAGGTTAACACTAAATTTCTGCACACTTTGCAGTAGCCTATCTTATACTTTGTGCATAACAAAAAAGCCTTTATCCTGAGCATACATCCAATAAGATAACAGAGTCCGTAAGTATATAGTCTTTGAGACTTTTTCCTTAATTCCAAGTGTCCATTTTCTTAGTTCAGCAAGAATTATATATTTTCTTCCAATACCTGTTTTTTTCCTCAATTCGATGTTCACCGATAAACAATTCATATTATAATCTCATATCCAAAGGAGAGTACTCCTAGTAAGCAGTATCAGCTTGTAGTGATACAATTTTAAAATAATGTGCATATTCACTGTGCGTTTAGTCGCAGGCTGCGACCCCGCAACACTATAATACAAAGTCACTATTCCCCACTGACCCAACCCAAGACTCAGTTTTGTTTTGCTCTGGTTAACACAAAATCTCTGCAGTAATTGCATAAACCAATTGATGTTTCATAATGTTAACCTAAAATAATGCATTTACCATAAATTTCTTGACTTTGCATGGTTTATCGGGGCACCTGACCTACGAACAGGTATTTGGTGGCAGAATTAAGCCTCAAACTTTCTCATAGGTTCCATCAGCTAGGTGTAGACTGATCAAAGATATGATGTGTTTTGTTCTAATGATATGCAAAGTTTTAATTACCTATTGGCAGAGGAATCAAGGATCATGTTTAATGTAATAAAAGACTGTGGTCTTTTTTTCTCCACAACAGTAACATTGTGTAGTTTGTGAGGGTGGTTGCTGTTGGAATGTCAGAAGAAGCCAAGTGGTAAGAATTGCCAGGTTTGTGCTTTAAGTCAACCCCCTAAACCATTAGTTATTTTATCGCCACCTTTCAGCCATCTAAGGTTGCTACATGGCCAGTTTTATATAGGCATGACCAGTATTTTAATATATATTAGGTATATAAGACTTCCTATGGGGGGCAACATTACTGCATTTTGCAGGTTTATACTGCATAGGATCTCAAAAGTAGATTGTTGGGATGGAAACTTCCCCGGCGTGGTGTCAGATGTACAATCCCTGCTCTGAGTGCCCCAGCTTGCAACAATATCTGGACTACTGCTACTTATTTTTAGTCATGTGTGAACAGACACACCTAAAAGGGAGAGGATCAGGGCATCCTCTGTGCACTGATACAACTCCGTAGCAGTGAAGGCAGCAAAAAGAGTGCGCACTGGTGTGAAATTGGGGAGTTTTGTAAATCAATAAAGTCACGCTCTACTCTCTGTGGTCCCACCGCCTCTGGGCGACCTACAACAAAACTGCAATATAAAGAAAAGAAGCGTGCAGTTCATAGATACTTCAAAAGCAAGATGCTATTCAGTTTCAATGTCACACACAAAGAAAGTCTTCCAGGAGTCTCATGTTGTATTCTCAAGTCTTTGTTTATGCCGTAGTCCATTAATTCTTCCAGCAAAAATAAATCAATACAATCCAGGCGACGCGTTTTGTCCTCAGTGGACATCATCTGGGCTGACATTGAAACTGGATTGCATCTTGCTTTTGAAGTATCTATGAACTGCACGCTCCTTTTCTTTATATTCCATCCTCTGTGCACATCAAAGCCTCTTTGATTTCAGGGGGAGTTACTGGTCAGTGGGACCTTGGCTCATTGTCAGGAAGATGGTGGCACCGATAAGGTTGGCACTACCGGGGGAATTTGATACAGAGGAAGGCTGAGTCCTTTGAACCTTTATGGCACATATTTTAGTGGAGGCTAACAGCCATGTGTGAGTCCTGGTCACTCACTTGGCCTAGGGTCTGCTCTAAATTGGAGATACTCCTGCCGTGGCAGACTGCCCCTTTGACAAAGGGCAGTGCAGAGGAAAGAGCACTTTAAAGGAGGTGACACCCCCAATCCGAATTTCAAAAGCTGGACTCTAAATCACAGATGTGTCTGGATTTGGACTATAAAGGTGGGAGTAAGTGCCCCATTCTTTGTTGAACAGCCACAAGAAGATCGACAAGACTTCTGTGATGCTGGAACTAGGACCAGGGACATAGGTCTGCCAGTCTTCCTGCTGGGTGAGAGGATATGACCCAGGGAAACAAGGCTACTAGTCAAAAGCCTGGAGCACCAGCCCGCTGCCTGCTTGCCAAAGACAGAGCACCCTGTAAGGAGGAGTTCACTGAATTTGTCTGCCTGCCAAAACAAGCAAGCCTTATGAGGAGGAGGAAAAAGAGCCTACCAAGACCAGCACACCCTGTGAGCAGGAGAGCACCTAGAGTCTATCTGCTTTTCCATGAGCAATAAAGCCCTGTGAGGAGGAGGAGAGCACCTGTAGGGAGTGAAGCTAAGTGGGGATCCTGGTGATTGGCTCCTGATGAGTGAAGTGTGTGACTGTTTGGCCTGGTCAGGACTGCAGCAGAAGTGTGGACCATCCACATCGATACTGCAAAGTTGGTGATCCCTCGTGTTGCCAGGAAGGGAACTATGCGATATTCTGTCTGCCACCCATGTGTGCGACAGTGTCCGCAATCCCTGTGTGAGCATGAGCAGGGCCTCCGTGAACGGTGGGCGTCACCCATCCAGGCGCCAAAGTCAAAGACCCCAGTTTGACCAGAAGTGGGGCCACTGTGTAGTGTGAGCAGTCCCCCTTGTGTGAAGTCTGTAACCCCAGTGTTGCCAGAAACGGGACAACTGAGAGGATTAGGCTGTCGCCCATTTGTGGTCCGAGGTCAAAGACACCTGTGTGATCAGGAAGGGAGCCACCATGTGATCAGGGCCATTGCCCTGGTTCGTTGTGTGAAGGAGCACTTACCGATCACTGTTGGACATCCAACATCAACTGGGGACTGAGGAGGCTATGGCGTCAGTGGGGAAATACAGCAAGAGGTCGTGGGCTGTCAGTAGTAGGAGACCGGAGCTCGCAGAAGAGTGTCCCAGGTCTCCCCAGGTTGCTGTCTACCATTGGGTCGGGTAAAACTGTTCCAGGCTGTCGGGCATGTTGGGGACTTGCACACATTTAGTACTTAGATGCTGCTAAACAGGAACTCTTAAGGCAAAGCATGAGACTTTGGTGTGTGTGGGGCTACTATGAGATTCATCAGGGAATCACCTCCAGTATAGAATAGAGAACACCACCCATACTTGAAGGGACAGAGGAACTCAGAGATTCCACGCAGGAAAGCGCTAGCATGCTGACCTTAAGAATGCTGTGTGGCTTATTTAGCATGTCGTATATTGTATTGTATTGTAATTGCATTTATATAGCGCTTACTACCCCTGACGAGGCGTCAAAGTGCTTTTTCGGCGATGTATATGCTTTATGTGTTTACATTAAATACTCTGTTTTTCATAAACAATTGTATCTGACTAGAGGATCAACTTATTGCTGCTGCTCTTTGTATATTGAGTTATGAGTCTGTGTAGCTTAGCACCTGCCTCCCCCTGAGAAGCCTTTGAATGCTCAACCCTTGCTGCAACAAACATTCAAATAATGGATGGGTAGTACTTGGCCCAGTTACCTGGGACCTATAGTAGGTCGAGCCCTGGGACAATAGGACTAAAACTCCCATAGTTGGACCTGTCGCTGCTGCTTGGCCTATGCCCGCTGAAGGACATTCTGACAAAGATATTGTGAAGGCTCTTGAAAGTAAATCTTGTGACAAGAAACCAGTGAAGGACTTTTAAAAGCAGGCAGGTGTGGTCTTGTAGGTTTAAGTGAAGAAGTTATCTCACTCCCAGGTTGTACATTTTTTTACTTAACTGTTGCTCATGTAAAGCGCTCTGATACCTTCGGGTCAAGTTCACGCTATATAAAACTCATCTTAAAAAAAAAAAAAAAAAGTCAGAGTATGTGAGGTATTTACACAGTCCATTTGTGATATAGCAAGGGATGTAGTTCCTCGATCTTTTGCAGGAATCCCAGGTACGGAAAGATACTTCAAAGTGCCCAAATAGTGAGAAATGCACTTTATTGACAAAGGTGGAGGATGATCAGTAGGTTTATTCTCAGGTGATGACATCCATCCGTCAGGACTCCGGCAATGCAACTGGTGCAGGGTAAAATGCTCTTAACAGTAACTTTCCTAGACATTTTATAAGGCAAGATGTAACAGTGAACTTGAGGGTTCATGGAGAGAGCAGAGTCCAAGATTATTCTTGGGAACATGCTGTCAACAGATCATAGTTTTCTAGTCTGAATATATGCGAGTCTCAGTTTTAGATGTGTTGAATTTAAGTTGATTTGTAATCATCCAGTGTTCAGTGGCTTTAAAGCAGTCACCTATTCTTGAACTTTCAAAATTGTTCAGATTTTCCAGTTTTGGAATGATCTATGTATGCTCAACACAGTTATATGGAAGATTCATTCACATTTTGGATCGGGCAAGAGGTGTATTAAAGTCTTGCACTTAGCTATTGGCTATTATGTGTACGTAAACAATGAACATCAGGAAGCAAACCTGTCACACACTGTAGTGAAGGCACATCTGCTCTTAAGGTTTCCACACCTGTATTGATGCTACTCCAATGGTATATATTGTTTTTCACCAAAATCTGATTTAACACCATAGTGTGACTTTTAGTATAATTTGCGCCCCAAAAAGTATTTCTACATACAATAAAACACCACCCTCATATGCCAGAAAGGGAACTAAATGGCCCTAAAAAATCCTAGTTGCGCAAGACAGAATAATTTAGGAATCCTTAATGCAAAGAGTCTTCTATACAATTTGAGGTATACAAAAAGTAAAATTAATTTAATAAAAAACCCGTTGACTTCTCACTACAGTAAAGAATCAATAGCCCTGCCCCTTCAGAAAACAACAAAAATAATGTTCTAAACTTAATCTGCTCCTTGGCTTGCCTAAATCTAGACCAATCCATGAAACAATTAAAAGCACAAACAAAAAGCACCTCTCTCATCACCCAAACTTCTAGCTTATTAAGCTGTACAATCACCGGCTCGAATACAGAACAAATAAATTAATTCAGCCTTCACAAGCCCACCAAAGCATGCCAATTTGAAACTATACGTGGGCAAGAATGCCAAGATCTGCACACAAAAACTATCATATTATTCTTATAATTCATCCAAGACACATAGTCTTAGTAAAAAAAATTAAAAAGGCTAACAGAAGCAATCTTATTCTAATACAATGTCAACATCTGCAAGCAGCTTTTATGAACTTCCGTTCTGCTTTGGCCCAGCACTGTGAAATTCATGAATTGATCCGCAATTTCAACCATAACTTAATATTTTTAACTGAAACATGGTTTGACGAAACCTCACTGACTAAATGCACCCATACAGTTCCACCCTGCAACACCTTGACAGATTGGGTCGAAAAGGTGGCGGAGTTGCTCTGATACCCATTTAGTAGCTGATTTGAAACCAGAATATCTGCATTAATTGCAGCTTTTCCGTTAAACAAATTGGGTGATCATGGCAAATATTTAATTTTACCGATTCTTCTTTTCCTGACTGCTGCATATGAAAGCACCTTCAAATATGTCAGTTGAGAAAACCAGCTGTACAAAAACCTATTGGACTTAACCTATTGTGTTTAATTTGCTAGACTATAATGTTGTTCCCACTATAAGATTCTGGGTCACCTATAGGGTTCATGTGACAACGGTTTTGCCTGATAGTTCATTAATGGCAGGGTTGGGGCATAATTGGTTGTAAATTTATGTTTAAAAACGATCACTTTTAATACGTATTTTTCAGTGCAGTGCTAAAATGTGACATATTAATGTCAATGCTTCCATATGTTAAAGAAATACAGTTTTTTCAATTTTGGAGTGATGTCATCATACCTTATATGATGTGTGTTGTATGACTTACATGGCAAACATATTCAGGGCTCGGTTCATGCACAGGCTTTAGGAGCCATGCCAGACCCCTAGCTCAGCTCTGGCTTGCCTCGCGCTCCTAATTTGTTGGCACGCCCACCTCTAGTGACATGTTCTGTGGTCTCCACCCAATAATTTAGCTCTTTCCAGGGCTTGACCACAGGTGCCCACCTCTCACCCTTGATAACCCTACATACAAACCTTATATATCCTCTGCGCTCGACCAATCTTGATCTGGCCATTATTCCATGTGTTAAGAGAGTAAGAGCGGGAGGCTGCTCTATTTGTGCAAAAGCCTCAGCTCTCTGGAACTTGCTCTCCCCTTCCATCAGGAGCATTCAGAACCATTTTCAGTTCAGGAAAACACTGAAGACCTGGCTCTTCTCTATTTGGGGTCCCTTTCTCTCCTCACTGTTTTAAACTGCTGCTGCAGTCTGTTTCTTGCAATGGACTAGCGATGGGAAGCCCTGTTGCTGGGGCAGCTATGTGCATTACAAATTTTATAACATAGCATATACGACTCCTCTAGGCAGAATACTACTTTATCAGAGCAAACTGCAGACCTCATGTCCAATCTCATCCCACCTCCAACAGGATTATCTTTCTAGGTGATTTAGACCTACATTTGGAAATGCAACAGGAACAAGCACTGGCATATATAAATCATTTTAGCCGGTTAAAATCTGCCAGACTGCCACCCAGGTAACCCCTCCCCCCCTAACACCTACAGTCCCACCACCAATCTCACATTACAAGCAAAACTCATGGAAGACTGTGTGGCAAACCAACTAAAGAAATACTTATCCAAGAATGACCTGATTGGAGCCTCCAATTAGATATTCGATCAGGTCAGAGTATCGAATACACTACCCTCCATTTTGTGGATTATGCACTTAATGACCTAGATTGCAGTGAGTGGTGGATATTAATCAGTTATTTGGGTTGAGAAGGATAGCTGAGGGATAGAGGAGGGAAAAAGGTTTGCATTTATATAGCGCTTGTTACCACTGTTGGGGTGTTGAAGTGCTTTTTTGGCGAGTAGCACGCTACTCCAGAACCCATTAAAGGATTAGTGTTGAATTAGTAAAGTGAAATATGAAAGTAATTTGAGTGGTGAATGATTTGTTAATCAGTTATTTGGATTGAGAAGGATAGCGGAGGGATAGAGTAGGGAAAAAGGTTTGCATTTATATAGCGCTTGTTACCCCTGTTGGGGTGTTGAACCGCTTTTTCGGCGAGTAGCACGTTACTCCGGAACCCATAAAGGATTAGTGGTGAATTAGTATAGTGAAATATGACAGTAATTTGAATGGTGGATATTATTCAGTTATTTGTATTGAGAAGGATAGCGGAGGGAAAAAAGAGGGAAAAAGGGTTGCATTTATATAGTGCTTGCTACAGCATATGAGGTATTGAAGCGCTTTTTTCGGCGAGTAGCACGATACTTGGAACCCATGAAGGATTAGTGGTGAATTAGTATGGTGAAATATGAAATTTGATAAGTGGATATGTTAGTCTGTTATTTTGATTGAAAATGATAGTGGAGGGATAGAAGAGTGAAGGATTTATATTTTTATGACAAATTAATCATAATTATGCAAACCGGTGTAGTCGCTCAATTTTCAGTCATTTTGTGTCAAAAGAGTAACGAGAAATTACCAAAATTATTCCAGTTGCTTTGACGTAATTACAATTTTGCAGAGGTCTACCCAAAATTTTAAAGGAAAACACCTTTGACAAACTTTCTCTAGGGCTGCCCCCAACCTCTGGAACTACGTGCCACTCTCCGTTAGCAAAGCACCTTTATTGCACATTAAAAACAACAAAAAAATCTTTCTAGATGGTTAAGTTTCACTTACCTACTAGTATGTAGACTCCAGAACTGTAAACTCATCCAGACTGCCCATGGACCTTCTTTATTTATCTCTGTCTTAAAACAAGTAGAAGGTTGTTCCTGGTGTTAAGATGCACACCGTAAACATGTTTAGAAAACTACATTCTATGCGATGGTACTGTTATCACTCCTTTATTTTTCTTATCTGGCTACCTGACACAATAATATGTATTGTCTTTCACACCTACATGCTTCTTTTGTGACCTGAGCCATGAAAATAGAATTGGTGTTGTCCTGATAGCTAAGCCCTAGGGATATTTATTGTTTATAAATCACCACTGTGCGAGGTGGTACTAGGTTTTTGACATCTTAATTCCTCTGCTGGTTGTGAAGGAATGTCACAAGGAAGAGTATATGTAGTATAACTCTCTGTAAGAGAAGAAGCCAAGCAAGAGGTCGTCAATTCCTATCATTCATCTGCACAGGAAGTGACACCACTAGACTTTCCATCATCGAGCTGCACAGAAAGGGACATCACTGGTTTCCTGACAAAACTCTTTTCGAAAGAAGAAGCCACACAAGAGTACTTCATTTTACATCATCTATCTGCATAGAAAGTGACATCACTGGACTTCCCATCATCCCTCTGCACAGGAAGTGACATAACTGACTTCCCATCATCCATCTGCAGAGAAAGTGATATCACTCACCAAACATGAAAAGGAGATATGGGACCTGCTGCACGACCACGCTCCGGATCTCCTCTTTCTCACAGAAACATGGCTAAACCCAACCTTGTAACCGGACGTCGCTACTGCCATCCCCGCTTGCTACAAGATCATTGAGCAAAACCATCATCAGAATCCCAGAGGTGGTGTTGCCATCATATTCAAAGATACCATCAGCTTGCACCACCTACACCCCCACTAGCTACACGGAACACCTCACGCTCAAGATGCATGTCACAGTCAACTTCTCCTTGGGTGGAACCCTCGTATACAGACCACCTGGACCCCTCAACAATTTCACCAGTGACATCACAGACTACATTGCAGTCCTCATTATTGAAGGCAGTACCTTCACCCTCAACGGAAACCTTTACTTTTGATAGGGATCAGGGTATCTAAAATATGCCCACTACCACGGATAGAGTAATCACACAGTTACACGCACATACATTCATCATACGCTAGGGCCCATTTCACTAACACGCGCTCAAATACTCTACCAGCAATAAACCTGTGGAAAGAAAACACCTAAACACCCTGCATCGATATCAGGTCGATCAGATCTGGTTTTGTGACTGTCCTAATCAATAACATAATCTACACAACATATACAATAACGATCAGAAATATAAACCCAATAATTGACAAGAAAGAAAATTCAACACCATGTTTAAAAGTATATTGCTTTATCTAAAATTAGTCAAAGTAAATCAATCAGAATAAATCATTTCTCATAGTTACCTATTCTAACTAAGTGTCAGAACGGGTCAGGACAAGTCTCTCGGTAAAGTCTCTCAAGACGAAGTCCCTCAGCATCGATCCTCAGCAACGCAGATTCACGCGGCAAAGGCAAAATGGCAAGTGGCAAAGCCCTCCCTAAGCTAACATTTTTTATAGTAAACATTACAATGGAAACACACATAAAGTTTGCAATATACACTGAATCACTGAGCAGAGCGAGAAGGAAGAAATGTAACATTGCTACATCTGAAAATCTCCGCTCAGGAAAAGTCACAAGACGGAAACTACGGAACAGGAACCAAGAAACTATTAAAGTATCCGATTTGTTCAACTTCCCTCGGCAGCCGAACCACAGTTCATTGTTCATTTCTAAAACTCCTTTGTTTCCCAAGGCTACCCTGGATGTTCCATTTCTTTTGGAGATCCTCCAAAACTGCTGCTGTCCTCATGGAAAGTTTTCATACGAGGACCATGGTCAGTCAACTTCAGGACCATTTCCAGCAGGGGTCTCCCTCGTCACGTCTTTCATTTTACAAATCACGGGCAGGCTTCAAAATTCAGCCATCTTAACACAGGCCTCCATAGGCCACAATGGACCATCTTAATTAAAGAGACAAAATAAACGTTACTACAGCATAGTGATTAAACAGTGTTAACCCCACTAATACCCTTATGTGTATGTATTTATCTAGCTTTTGCAACATAAAAAAAACATTAATTCAGACAGCGTTTTGTGCTCAAAATAAACAGCACACAGCAACGTTTAAACATGGAAACCTGCACGTTATTTTTTAGAAAACAAAAACAGCACACGCATGCTAACCCTCGTGTAACTTTCTCTTATGTTAAGACAAACGGATTGATTAATAAAAACACACTTGCACAAGACAAATAATTAATTGTTATTTATTAATAATTAATAAAACGCATAGACATACTAGAGCTTCAAAAGCCCCTGAATTTTCTAAATGAAAACTCTGCTCCAGCAATCCCCCCTTTGGTGATTTTATCACCAAATAAACCCAAAAAAAAAAAAAAAATTAGTGAAAATTTAGTCCCATTTTAGGAGAAATCAGAAATGTCTTTTCCCCTTACACAACATTAAACACCAGTCACTCTTTCATCATCCCTCTTTGTCTCTAAGTAAACACTCTCCCTCAATTCTTCTAGTTCAATTTCTTGAGGTTCTCTTTTCGACCTCTTGTTTTTCTTTTCCTTATTCAATTTCTTCCTCCCTCCCCTGTTTTTACAACACACACACACCAATCTTATTATTAATAAAGCCACAATTATACAAGACAAGGGAAACAATATTCTACCTATAATAGTACTACCTATCTTTGCAATAAAATCCTTAACAGCTATCATTTTATTAGCTATTTTAGTCCACAAACTCTCAGCTTCAAGTGGTACTAATTCGTCATGCAAATCAGTAATATTTTTGATATAGACCTTCAGGTCTTTACTTTCGTCAGGAATGTAAGTGCAACAATGTTGAACTTTCAATATTCCACAGACTCCACCCTCCTTGGCCAATAGAATATCAAGGGCAAGTCGATTTTGCATAGACATGGCACGTACGGCACTTAATTCCGTATTCACCAAAAGAAACCCTCCTGCGGTATTTGTCGATAAGCGATCAACCACTGTGGACAGTTTCCGAATTCCATAAGCATTTAAAGAAATTCCCACTGCTGGAATCAAAACCCCAAAAATATCACCCACAATTTCAGACCAAGTTTCTCTCTTAAAACGTGTTAATAAGTTAATATCTTCTACATCTCTTATTTTATCTGTATGAAAAATCTTAGGAAAAACCAGGCCCACATAACATGTGCCATACCAATGGTCAGGCAACTTGTAATAAGCCTTGTTCCCACAAACATAGTACACTCCTGGAAAAATTGTATCTTCTCCACCTCTGAAACCCCAACCTGTCGCAACGAAGTATGTATCATGGCACTCACTAGTCCCCACAAAATATGTATCATATTGGGATTTCCTTCTTGTAATGCAAAGTTTACCCTTCTGCGGTGCATCTAAAGCTAAAGTTGGACTAGCCCCATTCTTCAACTCTTTTCCCATCTCAATGTCCCAAATTGTCTCACTCACTTCATATTTTCCCGCTTTCTCATGCATGTTCACTCTCCTTTCTTCTACCATATCCAGGAAAGCTTTCTCCTCTTCTTTCAAACTGCAAGTTAAATTATTCTTAAAAATGTAATCTAATGTTAATCCTTTTTCTTCAATAAAAATCTCACCAAAAGTGTTAGCTTCTTTAGCTGGATTCAGCTCTTTGTTCATTGGCAAGTGCCCAAAAATACTATCTCTGTTAGACATCTTATAATCTACTTTCCCTAACAAATAAAAAACACTACTTAAAATACTACAAGAAATACCATATGTAGCTGGTAAATGGTGATAAGTAACACCCTCTGAAACGGATGCAGGTAATTGCATACAAACATAGCAATCCCTTACTTCCATTGTCTTCACATATTCATATAACAGTTTCGAAAAAACATTACTAGAAAAGTTATTAATTGACCTATCTTTATGTATGTAACTACTACTTCTAATTGGAACTACTTTTTGTGAATTCTTCTCTACATTTGTCACATTTTCTATATGCATTCCAAACTCTACTTTAAAAGTAACTAATAAAACTAAAACACCCCATAGAAGCATTAATAATCCAGTACAACAGCAGCACATCCTACACCACCTCTTAAAGAAGGCACATCTATTTCTATTATCCTCTATGTTAGCCATTTTAGTTTAGCCTTTACTACTCCACTGCTGTTTGAACTTCTTCAATTCTTCAGCAATTCTTCAGCTTTCAGTTTATCCAAATGATCTCTTCGTTCACTTGATCCAAGTGAATCTTTCTTTCACTCAGTTTGGATACTTGTCATTCTTCACTTCAATTTCTTCAACATCAAATTGTATCAGATCTCCAACATCAAAATCCTCAGTACTCGACTCTTCTCCGATGTCAGTCAAGAGTACTTTCAGAATTTCACCAGTATCTTCCTCAACCACTTCTCTCAAGACCACTTCCGGATTATCTCGAGTCACTGTTTCTTCCTTTCCTCCTTCAGACAGTGCCACATAAGACCATTCCGGTGATCTGTACTTTTGGTTGGGTCTTCTTACTCTTTTTATTTCCACTGGTTCGTTTGACTCCTTTGATTCTTCTCCTTCAGCTTTTGAACTTTGACTCGAAACTTCATTCACTTGTTCAGCTTTTGATGAATTTGCTCTTATTACTCTGTATCTCAGCCTCTTAACTCTGTTGTTAGGCCAACGGTCTCCCCTTAACACCTTCTTCGGCTTTATTTCTTAATTACTTCTTTCTCCAATCCAAGTTCTCTTTCTCAGAACTCGACCCTCTGTTTGTTCATCCTCATCATCTGTTTCAAGTGCCTCTTGTTTCCGTTTTCCAGCAGCTTTCTTCTTCTCCACAGATTTTTTCACCACTGTTTGAGACTTCCCTACTCCTGTCCCTCCTCGGGTCTCCGACACGCAATCTTCTCGCTGTCTACTTGTCCCTTCACCTAGCTCCTCATGAATGTTCCCTACACCTCCTCGGGGGTCTTCCGCAATCTGTCCCTCTCTATCTTCTTCTGACCCTGTTTCTTCAAGTATAATCTCAAGTGGTTCTTCAATCTCCTCCTCTTCTGATTCAGGAGTAGTCTCTGTGTGATTTTTCTTTTCTTTTCTTTTTCCTTCACTGCTGTTTGAAACTTCAGGCTCTCTTACAGAATTCGATCTTCTCTCTGATACTCGCAGTGATTCTCTTGAAGCTCTCTCTGCTTCTTTTCTCACTGATTCCGTATCTTCAGTATCTTCACCATCACTAGAATCTGACTCTTCAAAATACTCTTTACCAGTCCCTTCTTTTGGATTTGGAACTCTCAGAGTATGACTTGCATGTACCCAGTGCTTCACTCCAGCACACTTTACTGCAGTCGTCGTAGTCAGAATAACTTGTCTCGGCCTTCCCCACCTTGGAATCAAGCAATTTCTTCTTCTGTGCACCTTAATCCTTACCCAGTCTCCTGGACTCAGATCATGGGCTTGCTTCTTCTCAAGTGTGGTAGCTTCTTCTCCAACCTGGTGAAACACAGAATGAACTGCGTCAGCCAGGCCTTTACAGTAATCCAAAATCATGTCATCAGTTATTGTCACCAACTTATTGACAGGCACGAATGCATGGCGCATAGCACGTCCCATGATTATCTCGTGCGGACTCAAACCAGTAGTTCTATCTGGAGTAGATCTCATTGTCATCAGAACTAGAGGCAAAACATCTGGCCATTTCATGCCAGTGGCTAAGCACATCTTTCCAATCCTATTCTTGATCGTGCCATTAATCTGCTCAACCACACCAGAAGCCTCTGGTCGGTATGCACAATGTAGCTTCTGCTGTATTTTCAATGCTTCACAAATCAAACCCATGGGCTCATTTTGAAAATGTCTACCTCTATCAGACTCAACTGTTACTGGAAACCCGTACCTAGGAATCAACTCCCTCAACAGTAACTTTGCCACTGTTAATCCATCATTTCTTCTAGTCGGGTAAGCTTCCACCCACCTTGAAAACAAACAGACTACCACTAGAACATACCTCAGTCTGTTCACTTGGGGCATCTCAATGAAATCAATCTGCATTCTTGTAAAAGGAACTCCTTCTCTGCCTATTGTTCCCAGACTCACCACTGTCTTTTTCCCAGTGTTAAATTGCTGACAAACTAAACACCTCTGACAGATACTTTCTGCAATTGTCCTGAACTTTGCATTGTACCAGGTTTGTTTGAACGACCTAACCATCGCGTCCCTCCCCAAATGTCCCTGGCCATGATACATCCTTGCCATTGACGACAAGATTGAGTTGGGCATTACTGGTCTGCCATCTCTGTAGACCCAAACATGGTCTGTTTCTCTTGGAGCACATCCTGCCTTAATCCAATCTTGTTTCTCTTCTTCTCCTGCCTCATCTTGTAACTGCTTCACTTCATCCCATGTTTCTAAGACATTAGTAAACATCACAGAAAGAAAAGACATTTCCCCTTCTCTGTCTCTATTAATGGACTGATTTGTCTTGGCGCAATATTGCGCAACATCATTGGCGTACCTGTTTCCAATCGTTATGAAATCCTCCCCCTGACCATGGGCAGCACACTTTACAACTGCTAACTCCTTAGGCAGCTGTATCGCCTCAAGCAATTTTCCAATCATTTCAGCATTCTTTATTGGAGTTCCACTCGATGTCAAGAAACCTCTTTGTAGCCAAAGTTGGCCAAAATCATGCACAACTCCAAATCCATACTGACTATCAGTCATCACAGTTGTCCTCAAATCTTTCCCAATCTCACAAGCTTTTGTCAATGCCACCAATTCAGCAACTTGGCAGATTTTACTCCTTTCAATGGTGATGCTTCCATGACCTCTGAAACTTTGCACACCGCATATGCTGCACATAGCACACCATCATCATTCCTCTAGCATGATCCATCCACAAACAACACATGGTCACTCTCATTCAAGGGAAGATCCCTTATGTCTGGTCTTGGTTTTGTACAGTACTCAAGCACATCCAAACAATCATGATCATCTTCCATCTTCACACCCACATTTTCAATGTCTGGCAAAAGCGTCGCTGGATTCACATTCACACATCTCTCGAGAGTCACATTTGATGCTCCCAGTATCACTTTTTCATATTTGGTCAATCGACTATGTGACATGTACTGAGTTCTGCTTCTTGTCAAAAGAATTGCCACATTGTGAGGTACAAATACCCTTACAGGATATCCCATTATGATTCCCTCACTCTGTTCCAGGCTCCTGCATGTTGCAGCCACAGATTTCAGACAACCTGGTAAACCCACAGCTACAGGGTCAAGTGTTGATGAAAAGTACGCAATAGGCCTTCTCAATTGTCCATGTTTCTGGATTAACACTGAAAGTGCACATCCATTTCTCTCACTGCAGTACAGCTCGAATTCTTTTTCATAGTCAGGCATACCCAAAGCTGGAGCCTCACACATTTTACTTTTAAGCTCTTCAAATGCTGCCAATTGTTCTGCATCCAGATGCAATGGATCTGTCATTTCACTTTTTGTCAGTTTAATCAGTGGCTTTGCTATCAGAGAAAAATTAATTATCCACTGACGACAATATCCCACCATACCCAGGAACATTCTCACTTCTCTCTGGGTTTTTGGAGCTTTCATTTCTCTGATTATTCTGATCCTGTCAGTAGTCACTTTTCTCAGACCTTTTTCAATATTGTGTCCAAGATAATGCACCTCTTTCTTGCAAAATTGCAATTTGGCTGAAGATACCTTTAACCCTCCATCTGCCAGATGATTCAGTAAAGCTATGGTATCTACTTCACAAGCTTCACGTGTCTTTGATGCCACCAATAGGTCATCAATATATTGTACTAGCACTGAACTCTCAGGCATGATCAGACTTTCCAACGATCTTTTCAATAACTGATTGAATATCGAAGGACTCTCCGTATACCCCTGTGGGATACGACACCATGCTAAAATACGCTGGCCAAACCTAAATGCAAAAATCGGCTGGCTGTCATGATGCAATGGAATTGAAAAGAACGCATGACACAAATCAATCACTGTATACCACTCAGCATCATGTGGAATTTGATACAGAATCACTGATGGATTTGGCACAATAGGACAACATGCCACCACAATTTGATTAACTTTTCTCAGATCTTGCACGATCCTAAATTTCCCATTGGGCTTTTTCAGTCCCATTATCGGTGAATTACACGGACTACTCAGTAGTTCTCTCAGAACTCCTTGCTGAATCATTTTCTCAATTATAGGAGTTATCCCTTCAATTATTTCTGGTGTCATTTTGTACTGAGGAATGTTAGGATATGTAATTCCCTCTTTCACTGCAATTTTCACTGGATCTACATTATTCATCAATCCCACATCCTCTCCTGTAAAATCCCAAACTACTCTTTTCACTGTGTCTCTCAGCTCTTGAGGCAAATCCTCCGGATTAAACACAGCAAATGCACCAATTAACTCACTCTCTCTATTTTCTAGAGTCATTCGGTAGAAAACATCATCATCTGGTGTCTCAAAAGCTATTCCATCTGGTGTACAAAAAATTGTGCAGTTCATCTTACACAATAGGTCCCTACCTAACAGGTTCACTGGACTCGTGTCACAGACAATAAATCTGTGCATGTCTGAAAATTTCCCTATCTGTACTCTTACTGGTTCAGTAAGACGTGTTCTGATTTGTGTATTAGCTACACCAACTACTTGGATTGCTTCATCCGAGAGAGGAAGATTTCTAACATCTGTTGACCTGACAGTTGATCTTGTCGCATCTGTGTCTACCAAAAAAGTAACACTCTCCTCATTTATTTTCCCATCCACAAATGGTCCTGCCTGGTCTATTTCTAGAGTTGCACCAAGTATGCACTCTTCTTCCTCTCCTCGGCACCGTCAATAATCACCCTCAGACTCACTCCCTTCACTCTTTAACAAGTACTGCTGTACTTTGTTAGAACGTCTTGGTTTGTTTACCTGCTCATCATTGTAGAATCCTGAATCCTGATTATACTTTTGTAACCCTCTATTCTGCGGCAAGGGCGGTTTTGGCTCTTGACTCTGCTGTCTCACAACTTTCTGTTGTTGCTGTTGTTGATTATTTCCTTCGTTCTGGTTCTGCACCTGTTGATTTAAAGGTTTACTCTCATTACTCACTAATGGTGGATTAGGACATTCAGATCTCCAATGTCCCAGTTGGCCACAGTTGTGACAAGGGAACTTTTTCTTCGCTTCCTCAAGACTTCCTTTTCCTTTCCCTGCATATCTGGGTCTATTTCTTGCATTATTTCCTGGATTATTTGCCTGTTCCACCAACTGTGCTTCCTGTCTTTCTGCAACTTTCACTTGTGCCCACATTGCTTTCTCTTTCAGCTTTCTTTGTTTTGCTTCAATTTCATCACTGAAGTATTTTGCATGTCTCAGGATCTCATCTACTTTTTTACTCTGCCAATCCACTGTATGCTCACGAATCCTCTCACCACTTTCAGGTCTCAAACCATATACAAATCTGTATACAAAATGACTCAAATCTTTGTCACCCAGGTGTTCATCTCCACTGAATTGTTTAAAAGCCAGTATCAGCCTCTCGTAAAAAGCATGAACTGATTCTTTTGCTTCCTGTTGTGTTCGATCTATCTTAACCCAGTCTGTCTCTTTTGGAGGAACTTTACTCTTCAGGTATACCATCACCTGATCATATTTTCTCATTACCTCTGGATCTGGTGCCCCTGTTCTTGAGTCTCTTGGATATTCCTCAGTAGGCCAACTCACAACTATTTTACACTCAGTCCACAAGTCTGCTGGAACAATTATATCAAACAGACTATTCAGGTCAACCCACAGCACTTTTGACAATTTCACAAACCTATCTACCTGCCTATACCACTCGACGGGCTTTTCTCTCAATCGAGGGAAATCATTCGTAAATGATAAAATATCCTGTCTGGTCCATGGAACATGTACATATCCTCCTCCAGGTATTTCTCTCATAGGATAATTATCCACTGGTTTCTCCTTTTCTCTTACTGGAAATGCTGAATAAGTTGTTCTATCTTCAGATTCCTCTCTTTTCTTATACCACCTATCCTTCCACTTTTCTACATCACCCCATCTTCGCAATAATGCCACCATTTCTTTAATCTGTCCTGTTCTACCAGAAGCATTCAAATTTTCTATATCCTTTTCAGTAAAATCCATCCTGTAAGTTCTCTGTAAAGCTTTCACTTTATCAATATCAACTCCCTGTTCATTTGCTATTGTTCTCAGCCTGTCATGTGTATGTCTTGCTCTCCAGGTAATACTTTTACACATAAACATCAGCTCACCATCATGATGACTCTTCAGGATTTCTGTTGGAACTGTTCCTGTCACAAGCTCTTCTAATTCTATACGTAACCTAGCCACATCAATAACTTGTGAATCCTTATCCTTTTTCTGAAGAACCTTCATCCAATCATTCAAATCATCAACTGTTATTTCAGCAGTTTTTCTCACTGGAACCACTCTTTTCTGCGGTTCTAAAATTGGCATCCCTGAACAACTAGGTTCACTAGCATCCAATAGTTCACTACATGTGTCATGTCTGGTTTGTCTCAAGTCACTTTTCCCTGTTCTTTTATCTGAATCTCCTGAAGGACCAACTGAATTTGTCAAATCATTCCAAACATATGGAATCACCAGTCCATTTTCACCTGTCTTCTGTTTGTCAAACACGGGCATAACCGGACCTATAGTTACAGGCACCGTAACAGCTTCCAGATTCTTCGTTAACTCCCTAATTTTCTCAGTCAGTTCTGTTGTCGTTTTTGCTAATTTTCTGGCATTTTCCTCACTACTTCGATTCTCTCTCTCTCCCTGAAAGAACTACTACTTCTTGATTCAGGTGTCACTTTTTCTTTCTCAATAATACAGACTGTATCTCTTATCGGAGAAACAACTGGTGTACTCTCATCTGGTTCTGGTCTATATGGAGGTGGTCTCTTGTAAATCATGTCATTTAAGACCTCATCATCATACTCATTAACTCCAACTGCTCCTTCTTCAATTGTTCTCATAGGATATAATCCCTCTGACATATTAACATCTCGCCATCTTTTCATCCGATCATGATGTGTTTCACGATCATGTCTCCTCCCAAACATATGCCTGTAGTACCCTCCAGATCTTTGCTTTTCTCGCTCATGAACTTCTTCTTCCCATTCCACTAAAGCCTCGAACTGTGTAGGTCTTGGCTTCGGGTCCAGACATACCATCTTTTCCCGTAAATTTCTCAACACGGCCAAATTAAATGAACCATGTTCTGGAAATGCTAGAACACCATCTTCTTTAGTATACCTAACCCAATTCTGCAACCATATACAGGTATGTAATCCATATTTCGCAGCCATGAAGGATGCAGGTGTTTTCGCTGGAGGTAGCAACTCACCCTCTCTCGTTTTAACCTCTTTATCCTTGCTAAACCACTTTTTAACTTTCCCAAAGAATGTTTTTTTCTTTTTCTCTTCTTGGTAATACATTTTAGCGCTTACCAAAACTCTCTACTCTCTCCGTATTATAAATATACAATACGAGCTTCTCAACCAATAGCAGCGCGACTCACACTAACGCACCAATCCTGGAGCGTCTACGTCACTAAACAGCTCTTCCAATCCCTGCGCGACTCACACTAACGCACCAATCCTAGCGCGAACCCTATTCTGATCCACTATCCAATCAGAGCGCGGACTTTCTGACGTCAACAGTCGCTGCAGTCGCTTGTCTCCTGTCTTCTGTCACTCGTCTACCCCTCCTTTACAAAATCTCTCAGTAGACTTCGTGTCAAGATTTCTACAAAATCTATTAGTTACAACATAAAAACATCTCCATTGTCTGCTTCGCTAACCACAGAATAGTAAAAGAGAGTCTATTTTTCAAGAGTCAACAAACTTTCATACATCTCATAACTGTTTCCTCTAGGACTTATCCAAAGAGTCTTACAATCAATAAATGTATATACATTCACGCACATTCATGCAAAAAAAATATAGTACATGCACACAGAATCCTGCTTCCCGAGAACAGCGCACAATCTGTCCCACTACAGAATTATAACATACATTAACTAAGCAACTTCGCCCAGTTCCTCAAACAAGCTCAGAGAATACCTATTACTCCTCCCGCGATAAGCTTTAACGAAAATCCTTTACGGATCCCTGGGACTTAAGACTAGAGTTTCAAAGATAACCTTCACTATCATTCACACTCCTTATATACCAGAAATATCTAATAGTAACATACGACGATGTCACTGATTCCGAACCCAGACAATGTGAACGCGCAACTTCAATTGTCACACGTTATTCCTTACAATCCCGTCTTTCCCGAGAGCAGCATATACCTTCCTCTGCCCTACTACGGAACTGCTACCAGCTTCCAAGTTCCAGAAGCACTACATATAACTCAACATGACGACTTCAACATATAGTATTAGTACATATACTAATATCGACAAAATAAAATCAATAATCAATAAGCTAATGTACAAGCAATCTTATCAGATCAAGACAACCATCAAAACCATCAATCTCTGCTACCAGGAAATTGATAGGGATCAGGGTATCTAAAATATGCCCACTACCACGGATAGAGTAATCACACAGTTACACGCACATACATTCATCATACGCTAGGGCCCATTTCACTAACACGCGCTCAAATACTCTACCAGCAATAAACCTGTGGAAAGAAAACACCTAAACACCCTGCATCGATATCAGGTCGATCAGATCTGGTTTTGTGACTGTCCTAATCAATAACATAATCTACACAACATATACAATAATGATCAGAAATATAAACCCAATAATTGACAAGAAAGAAAATTCAACACCATGTTTAAAATTATATTGCTTTATCTAAAATTAGTCAAAGTAAATCAATCAGAATAAATCATTTCTCATAGTTACCTATTCTAACTAAGTGTCAGAACGGGTCAGGACAAGTCTCTCGGTAAAGTCTCTCAAGACGAAGTCCCTCAGCATCGATCCTCAGCAACGCAGATTCACGCGGCAAAGGCAAAATGGCAAGTGGCAAAGCCCTCCCTAAGCTAACATTTTTTATAGTAAAAATTACAATGGAAACACACATAAAGTTTGCAATATACACTGAATCACTGAGCAGAGCGAGAAGGAAGAAATGTAACATTGCTACATCTGAAAATCTCCGCTCAGGAAAAGTCACAAGACGGAAACTACGGAACAGGAACCAAGAAACTATTAAAGTATCCGATTTGTTCAACTTCCCTCGGCAGCCGAACCACAGTTCATTGTTCATTTCTAAAACTCCTTTGTTTCCCAAGGCTACCCTGGATGTTCCATTTCTTTTGGAGATCCTCCAAAACTGCTGCTGTCCTCATGGAAAGTTTTCATACGAGGACCATGGTCAGTCAACTTCAGGACCATTTCCAGCAGGGGTCTCCCTCGTCACGTCTTTCATTTTACAAATCACGGGCAGGCTTCAAAATTCAGCCATCTTAACACAGGCCTCCATAGGCCACAATGGACCATCTTAATTAAAGAGACAAAATAAACGTTACTACAGCATAGTGATTAAACAGTGTTAACCCCACTAATACCCTTATGTGTATGTATTTATCTAGCTTTTGCAACATAAAAAAAACATTAATTCAGATAGCGTTTTGTGCTCAAAATAAACAGCACACAGCAACGTTTAAACATAGAAACCTGCACGTTATTTTTTAGAAAACAAAAACAGCACACGCATGCTAACCCTCGTGTAACTTTCTCTTATGTTAAGACAAACGGATTGATTAATAAAAACACACTTGCACAAGACAAATAATTAATTGTTATTTATTAATAATTAATAAAACGCATAGACATACTAGAGCTTCAAAAGCCCCTGAATTTTCTAAATGAAAACTCTGCTCCAGCACTTTCACCTACAAGACCACATCAAACAAAACTCTATGGCCCTTCTTCACCATCATCAAAGATTTCATCATGCCTCGTACCGCCTAAAGCAACATCACTCCCTCACAAGACATTTTTAACAAGCTATTGGAATTGTTCTGTAACAAAATCACCTCCATAAATTGCAACTTATAGAGAGACACAGCAATCATCATTCTCCTGAGCCTCTCTGCAGCATTTGACATGGTCTCACTCCACATCCTCATCAGGCACCTGCACAAGATAGGCATTTAAGGACCGCTCTCTGCTGGATATCCTCTTTCTAACAGATAAAATACAAGCTGTCAGCCTGACACCTTACTCTTCGGAAGCACACAATCTCATCTGTGGAGTCCCTCAAGGTTCATAGCTCAGCCTGCCCTCTTCAATGCATAGGATTCCTCTGGCCGATGTCATCCGGGCATACAACATCCTCTCCTATGCAGATGACACACAACTCCTATTCTCCCTCTCTCACAAGACCCCCAACACAAGAAACAAGTTCACTGTCTACATGACCAAAGTTGCTGATTGGATGAAAGCCACGTGTCTCAAGCTCAACATGGACAAGACAGAAGTAGTTATCTTCTACAAGAACAGCTCACCGTGGGATTCCTACTGGCTGCCGGCTCAACTCTGACCCACACTCAGAACCCATGCTAGGTACTTTGGAATAGTCATCAACAGCAAACTGAAAAGGATGGCACAAGTCGAGACGTCCCTGCATCCTGCTTCAACAGATGCTGAAGAATATCTTCAAATGATTCCCAAGCAACACCAGAAAAACTGTCACTCATGCCTTGGTCACCAGCAAATTGGACTACGGGAACACCCTCTATGCAGGGATTACCAAGTATCTCACTAGAAGACTACTGACCATCCTGAACTCAGTCACCAGATTCATCAACAGCCTCCCTCACAAAACTCACATTGCATCACACCTCAGGCAACTACACTTGCTTCCAATACACAAATGCACTCAATTCAAACTCTTCACACACATATTCCTGGCACTCCACAACTCAGGCCCCACCTACCTGAACAGTCGCTTCTCCTCCCACCAATCATCCAGACACCTCCGCTCCTCAGGACTCCTACTCGCCAGTATCCCATCCATACACAAAACCAGATTAGGAGGCTTAACGTCCTCTTACATCACCCCTAAAGCATGGAACAACCTCCCCCTCCACATCAGAGCCTTCTTCACTCTTCTTGAATTCCACAAGAAGTTGAAGACCTGGCTTTTCAATTACCCAACCTACCATAGGTAGTGCAAGACATACACCTTCTCTGCGCAAGGATACCCTCACGGGTGATAGTGCGCTTTACAAATACACATAACATAACTTAGTATAGTGGTGAAACCTCTCCCAAATGCCATGGTTTGGTTGGATAGGCCTGGTCTGTTCCAGTGCCACACATTTACAACAGGGAGGTGTGCTGCTCTGTAGTAAAGGAAGAAGTTGTAATGTTCCTGTGATGTAACATACCCATGCCATAATAGGGGGTGGTTCAGGCTAGTAGGTCACAGTAAAAGGCGGGCAAGAGTCTCAACCCGGAGTCTTTGCCAATACACTAATACTGTCCAGTGTCTTATCTGGGCGGGTCTAATAGCTTCTGCAACCCCACAATTGGCGACGAGGCAGAGCAGGGTCCTGTCGCTGCTCGCCTGTTGGGTGACTACCCCTCCCAAAACTTATCGCTGAGCCTAGGCGGCCACTCTTGCCCCATGGAGACTCTAACAGGTGAATCCGCCGTACCCACTGTGAACACTCAGCCTGCAGAACGGCAGGGGGACAGGGTGCTCTATTCCCGCGCAGCTGCTCCTCCTCCTTGGGTCGGCCCAATGGTGGATCACCAGCATGAGGGCGAAAGGTGGTGCAGACATTCTGTAACTGCATTCAGACGAAGCTGAGTCACCCTAACATAGCATGGCTGGCCCGTCTTACGGGCAGAAGCGACGAGGCCTGTGGTTGCTGCATACATCAGTGGGCTGCCGACTGAGGAGCTGGATGCACTTAGGCCCCCCATCGGCCTATATTGTGGACACCTGGGTGCTAACATGATCGGTGTGGTGCCTCCCTTGCGAAGGTCACAGCTGTGGCACATGTCTGCAGGAGGCACAACACGCATCCCCAATACCAGAGGGTGCTGTCTAGTCTCTGAAGGTGTGTCCAACGATCCTCTGCTTGAGATGGAACAGTTGTTTTTCTCAGGCTCTACTTCGAAGTGCCCCCAGCTTCAGACACCAGCAGTGAGACATTCAACCGCTCCTGGGGTGTGTTGCAACAGGAAGGACCGAGGTCGGTCCACCACTGGAGGCAGTGATCATCCATTATTCGCGCTGGTGAGGAGGGGCACCAGTCATGGCCGCTGTGGTGTCCTCCCCAGCCTGGGAGCAGGTAGCAGACCACGCCATCCACAGAGCTCTGGTGGGTACATCTTTATTCTTCAGCCCACAACTGTTAACTGAACGTACTGCATCACAAACGTTATTATCCACACTCACCTGATTATGTAATACTTGTAAGGAGTCTTCACAGGACCACTAAATTCCTCATACACACAAATGCAGGACACAACATCTCCCCCTGTTAAATAAAAAGTAAGAAGAAAATATATCCTCAATGAGTCGACAAAGTGCTTGCACCAGCCCTCCAGATCTAGTTTACGAGATTGAGGATGGTCGCCCTCATCTGGCATCTCTGGAGTAGAGCCGGATGCTTGACCTGGGCACTCAGGTTGACTTACTTCACTCATGAGGTTTGGAGTTGATGAACATCGAGGCAATGGCTTAAAGTGTGATGAGTCTGATTATGGTTTTCCAGGTTGTTGGGCAGTTATCATATGTCCTTAGCTCGCAACAACTCTTAGCGGTTCAGCATCAAAAGGAGCATCAGTCTTGCGCATCTGCTTTTGCTTGACAAGAACTCGGTCTCCTTTCTCAAAGACTGTGATTCAAGCGCATCAGCGTTTATTAGCTGAAGCCTTCATTTTGCATTAGTGAGAAGTGTCAGTGACACAAATTTTGTCAGGGTCTATTGACTGACTGGTGGTCCATTGTGGTATCTTCGTTCCAAGAGCTCCCCCGAACAGCAAGGTGGCAGGAATTTCTCCGGTAATGGCATGAGGAGTGGAATGGTAGACATGGAGGGCTGGGCATAGAGCTGAATTGAGATTGATGCCTTCCAGCGCAGAACACTGAACCAGCCTTTTCAATGTACTCATAAAACGTTCAACAGTACCTGTGGCCAACGAGTTGTACTTTTACAGAGGTTTGATGTTCAAGCGATTAAGAAAGTCTCTGAATTTTCTGCTTTTGAAGGGGGACTGTGGTCAGATTTGAGAATAGAGGGAGCACCCCATGTTGTGAAAATGCCATCCAGCCTCTTGATAACTCTGTCATGTGTGGTTGATGATAAGTCTCCCACTAGAGGAAAAGGGGAGTACTCATCGACAACTACCATGAGATGATGTCCATTATTGAGGGTTCCGAAGAAGTCAAACGCAGTTCTCTCCCAGGTTTGCTTAGGAAGATGAAACATGTTCAGCGAGTGCTGAGTCATTTTGTGAGCTAGACAGTTGCACAGATAACACGCTTTGAACTCCCTTTCAACTCGTTCATCCAGGTGCGGAACCACACTCGATCCCCGAGGACTCTTTTAGTTGAGGCAATGCCACGATTTCCTTTGTGGGCCAGTTCAATAGCTTGTTGCCTCAGGCTTTCAGGGATAACTATTCTTGCCCCTCTTAGTATGACACCATCATGTTTAACAGAGACTTTTTCCAGAACATTCTTGAATTTCTGGTACTCAACATCATCTGTGAGAGGCCGAGTATGTTTCCTCTATGATTACATTGTAATGTTTTCTTTGAGCCTAAGCATGTCTTTGTCAGTGTTAGATCTCAAAATCTGTTCAATAGAAAGAGCTTCAGGCGCACTTGACTTTGCTATGAAATTGATGGAGGCCTCAGCCCCTTTGGACGTTGTACTATGATGCTGTAGCGCCACTCGTGAAAAGTAGTCTGCGAGGTTTTGATTCTTCCCTGGTTTGTGCACGATAGTGTAATCATATTCCTGCAGACGCAACCCCCACCTCTGGATCCGAAGGGGTATCTTGGCTTTTGAATTTCCGAAGGTCGTAAGCAACTCCTGATGATCTGTGGCAAGGGTGAGATGCTTTCGGTACAGAAACACATGGACTTTTTCACATGCCCATACTACAGCTAAGCTTTCTTCCTGAGGTAGATAATAGACCCGTTCAGTCTGAGATCGGCTCTGGCTAGCATAGGCCACAATATGTCTCTGAGCATCGGGCTGTCCATTGTGTTGGGCAAGGATCATGCCTAACCTCACCAGGCCTGCATCAACCACAATCTTTGTATGCAATTTTAGATCAAAGTAAGCCATTTCAGTTGCATTTTCTTGAAACTTCGGATGACATTCAGATGACCATTCAAATGGAACATCTCATTTTGTCAGTTCTCTTAGAGGGGCACTCAGTGGCAAAATCACATGTGTACCTAGAGCAGTAGCTGGCCATGCCTAAGGAAGGATCGCAGCATGGAAACATCTTCTGGAGGGCAAGTAGACGACAATGCTTGTACCTTTTTGAGGTTAGGAGTCATTCCTTTTGCAGAGAAAATATGCCCAAATAATTTAAGCCTGTTTTTATGAAACTCCTATTTCTCTGCATGTAGTGTGAGACCTGAGTGATTTATCGTGCTACTTTCGTATAGCCCAAACAGCAGTATATTATCACAGTAGTTAAAAGCATGTTTGACTGGCTGACATATTCGATGAATGACATCTTGAAAGATTTCTTCTGCTGACGACACACCAAAACGTAGTCTTTTATATCTGAACAAACCAACATGAGGTGAAAAAATAGTAGTGCACCTACAGTTTTCTCCCATTTTAACTTGATGGTAGCCTTTGTTCAAATCAAGGCGGGAGAAAACTTTGGCACCATTCAGCTGTGTGATCATGTCCTCTATGTGTGGACTTGGATGTCTTCTCTTTTGATTGGTTTGTTAGCTTGTCGCATAATCAGCACAAATGCACACTTAACCTCCACTGTCTTTTTTGGCACCATAACTATGAGTGAAACCCACAGTGTCGGTCCAGTGGAGCGCTTGATGATGTCATGCTTTAACTGTATTTCTAGTTCTTTCTCAATGGCTTCCTGTAGGTGAAAGGCAAACTGATGGTGTCACTGTGCAACAAGGCGAACATCTTCATTTATGTGAAGCTGCACCTTCATTATCTTAAGTTTCCCAAGTCCATGAAACAATGTTGGGAATTGGCTCACTATTTCAGAATGGGCATTCAGGTTGTAGTTAATAGGGATTAGTCCCATGCCAGAAGCAGTTTTAAAAATGAGTAAGCATGCACTCAACAGTGTACCTGGGAGGACACGAATTGGCGCTTGCACAGTTGTTTGTTTGTGCCGCATGTTCGCTATAAAGGACCCTTTCTTCTGCAAGGGAGTAGAAGCTACCCAGATGTATGCCTTTTTTCGAGATGGTGTGATATATATGGTATCTGGACAGCTCTTTCTATGTTTCTGCTGGCATGATGTTTATTGACTCAAAACTGTTTATAATAAAAGTTGTAGGGCAGCCATTGACCTGAGAGTGATTTCAGGACAATGTCCAAACAACCATTGTTGCTTCTCGTGAAGATTCGTGTTCTTCTTTGCAACCGGCCAACCCGACATGCACACGTCAGTCTGTGACTGACATCACCATTGCACAGCCATCTTCTTTACTGTCACTCGATGATTACGTTAATGAGTTTTGGAAGATGAATGTGATAACAATCGACTTTGTTTCATTTTCACTTGCCTTAGTCGATTTGATATTTGGCCTTGTGGGAGTGGCTAGAATGCTTCTGGAACTTTTTGGCGTCCATCTTCTAGTCTCTCTGTGATCCACTATGAAATGGTTTTCCTTCCCGCAGCCTTTGCATATTTACCTTCATGTGCAAAGGAAAATCCACAGCAATTTCTTTTTCTTCTGAGACATCACTCTGTCGGCCTCTGTCTTGTGTTTCTGCGTGCTTTTCATGTTCTATGGTGATTTATTTTGGGTTGCTTCAGCTTCCATATCAGCAGCTTGTTTATCAACATGTTCCTCTGCTCTTGCAGCATTGAGCACTTTCTCCTAGCTGAGCATTTCTCACAGCATGCATCGTCAGAATGAATTGGAGAGGCAACTTCGATAACTCTAAGACTCGTGGCTTCTTCATCATTGAATTAACTGAACTTGCAGTGTTTTTATAAGCATATCAAGTCTCTCAACAAACTGATCCATTGTCTCACCAGGTCCCTGTCTTGCTTGGTTGAAAGTGTACCTTTCATAGTCGACATTCGGCATTGGATTGAATTTAGTCCTCTTCTTGATCTGATGGCATGATACTTCATCAGTTTGTGATATCTTCTCATTCTCCATCACCTGCAAGGTTCCTTAGGTATTTGAGGATCTTTTTGTCATCTGCTTCTTCTATAGCATCTATGAAGTTATCAAATGTTTTGATCCAGGCAGTCCATCCGGCGCCAATATTCTGCTATTTGGCAGAATCGAAAGGAGGTGGTGGTTTCAGGAAAACAGCGGCATCATAATTTGTGCTGTTTCCTACTGACATTCAGAGTATATGCTGTTCAGTCAGAGTTTGATCTTGAGCGTCTCTTGGCCCGGTACCACCTATGCAGGCATCAGTCTGCTCAAAAAAGTCCTGGGGTCATCGCACCCATGCTAATTTTCCTTCTTCACGGTGAGTAATGGTTTAGCTTTTTGCACATGTACTTCCCCACTCTCGACTTTATGCATCATACCAGGCTCTCTCTGCCTTTGGCAATTCTTCATACCTGGTTGTCGCTTTCTTTAGCGTTTCTGCTTTGTATTGGTTCTAGCTCTGTTATTCTGTGGCATAGTATCTCTTCCTTCGGTTTCACCAGTAGATTCTTGGTAGGCTTTCTGACTGTGCTACTCTGTAGCGCCTTCACCTTCTTCGAGGGCCTTCCCTAAAGCTGGAGTTGCGCTTCGACTCTACATACGCCAGCTGCCTCTTCTTGAAGCTCATGTGGCACTTACGAGCAGTTTGCTGGACCACGGCAATCTCTCACGGAGAGCAGTCTTGTATCCTTGGGGGCATGTATCCCCTATCTCGTCTCCAGTTGTACCATCCTCCCCAGCCTGGGAGCAGGTAACAGACCACAGAGCTCTGGTTTGCACATCTTTATTCTTCAACATGCAACCGTTAATTGAACATAATGCATCACAAACTTTGTTAACCACACCCAGTCACACACACCAGATTACGTAATACTTGTAAGACATCTGGTGAGGACCTCTAGATGCCTCAAGCATGCAAATACAGGGCACAACAGCCGCCATACCAGCAAAGGAACCATTCATAATTGAAGGCGCCCCATCAATCCAAACCCCTAAATGAAGACTGTGGGTGGAACAGGTAAACCTCTACTTCACGGTCACAGCAGGGGAAGAGGAATGTAAGCGGGCATTACTATTGCACCTAGCAGGTTCAAATATTTACAAGTTATCTCAACCCTGCATTAAGTCCGTCCCACATGCTCCATGATGGTTGTAGCGCTTAACACATATTTTGAGCCCATGGAAAATCCTGATTATGAGAGGTTCATCTTCCGACAAGTTCAGCAAGTGCCAAAAGAATCACTAGACAAGTTTGATTCAAGGCTAAAGAACTGGCAAGTACATGTACATTCATGAATGAGCAAGAAGAAATAAGGGCTCAGATAATACAAGGGTGTGTGTCTTCGAAATAAAGAGAGCACATGCTTCAAGAGCCAGTAACACCACTGCAGGATATACTACCACTGGGCCGCTCAAAGGAACTATCTCACCCCGAGCAATGCACATAGAAGTGGTCCTCAACATGCCCATCAAGAGAGAGCCGGTGGAACAAATCACTTAAGCTAAGTCGACAAGAGCTAGGCCCGAGAAGCAGCACAAGGATCCTGTGAGTACTGTGGGGCATAACTCATTGGAATGTGGAGTGCCCAGCAAAAGGAAAGAAATGTGAATCCTGTGGCAAGGATTCTGTTGATCTACTAGAAGCAGCAAATCCCTGGCCGCTCTTGCTGTCAATGCTGTCGTGGATGACCAGGACAATGGCTAGAGAGACATGGGCGATGACACTCCAGAAGGTGCTGTCCACTTAGTGTTCACCGTGGGCTGCATGCCCATCGCGTCCCACTCACCCCTGAAGTTCCACATATCAATCAGTGGGGACAACCCAATAATAGCCATAATAGACACTGGAACGTCAATTATTATTATGTAAGAAAGAGTTACGAGACACTGGCAGGAAGGATTCTATGCCTATGGTCAGACATGTCCCCTCTCACTAGACAGAGTGTTTGTTCACTGTGAACATATCACATGACTGCACCCTGGTCTTAGCCAATGTGTATGTCACAACATTGAGCACCAGGATGCTACTAAGCTGCAAACGATTGAAAGGGTAGAACTAGTACGCTTTGCACTTAGGGTGCATGCCACTGACTTAGAAGATGTCCTCAGCCAGTTTCAAGATGTTTTCAGTGGCATAGAGTGTTTGAAAGGCAAAACGTGTCATTACACATTGATAAATCAGTCCAGCCCATGGCCTTGAGGCACCGGAGGGTAGTGTTTCACCTGTGACCAAAAATGGAGGCAGAACTTCGGAAACCTGAAGAATCAGACATCATTGAGAAGGTAGAAGGCCCGACTCCCTGGGTGTCACCCATTGCAGACATCACAAAACTCAAACAACTTGGAGAGATAGACTGCATTGACATGCGCCTCCCAAATGAGGCAATTAAAAGAGAGCGACACCTCACAACCACCTGGCTGGTTTTCAAAGATGAACCTGAGATCGGGGTACCACTAGCTTATGCTAGACCCTGACTCACACTACATTATGACGTTCTCTACAGATGCTAGCCTTCTTAGGTACAAGAGGCTCAATTTTGGAATATCCAGTGCTGCTGAAATATTTCAGAATGTCGTCCAAGAGGTTCTCTCAGGGTTGTCATGAGTCATTAATATAAGTGATGACATTTTGGTGTATGCTTCATCCATGGAAGAGCACCATGACAGGCCTCACAGAGTGCTCCAGAGACTCAGGGAGTATGGCATTACTCTACATGGACAAGTGGGTATTCATGAAAAGAAAGATCAATTTTTGGGCTGTCAGTTTTCCAGAGAGGAAGTGGCCCCTGACCCAAACAACGTAAAAGAGATCAAAGAGGCACCACCACTGTCAAACGTGTCTGAGGTAAGAATTTTTTGGGAAATGGTGAATTATTGTGGCCAATTTTATAAAGGACCTCATATCACTTACCCAGCAACTAAGGGACCTCACTAAGTTATCAACCTTGTGGACATGAGGCATTATCCAAGAAGAGGTGTTTCAACCTACCAAAGCAACTCTATCAACAAACACCACTGTTGCCTAGTTTGACCCAGCTTAAGATACTGAACTGTCAGTGGACGCTGGTCCTAGGGGCTGTGCTATCAGAACAACAAAGATGTGGTGAGTGGGCCCCTGCCACTTGTGCAAGCAGGGTCCTCACTACTACAGAACAGCACTACTCCCAAATAGAGAGGAAGGGCATTGCTATCCACTGGGATTGTCTCAGTTTTCATTCATATGTGCATAGACACCCGTTTGTGGTCCTCACCGATCACAAGCCACTAATTCCCCTGTTTCAGGGATCATCCTCTAAACCTAAAGGCTGACTATTTGTACAGCACCCCAGGGAGGCAACATCTCAGGAGGAACCAGCTACCCAAGAAACGGAAGGCTATGTGCTGTATGTTGTTGAGTGGTCCCAGCTGCTGCACATGTCATCCTCCAAGAAACTACATGCGAGTACAACTGTCTGCAGTTAGGCCTGAAAGCTGTTAAGTCTGGGCAGTTGAAGATCCTCATATACAACTGTGTGCACTCCACACTTGAGGACCAAAAGATGTTAGTCTCCCTCTACAATGTGAGACATGAACTGGGCAAACCCAGGGGGTGTCTCCTTCAAGACCACCTCTTCATAATTCCCAGGAGTTTGACTAACTGACTCATCCAGCTGGCCCATACTGGCCATCAAGGGCTGGTGAAAACCAAGAGTAGGATACAGTGAGCGTATGGTTTCTCCAACTAGACGAGTTGGTCAAAATGATAGTACGAGCTTGTGTGTGATATTAGGTGGCGGGGGATCCTTACCCGTCTTCTGCAATTTTTAATGAGAAAACCCCGCAACAACTGTGGGTGTTTCCTAGTCTTGATTTTGGCAGCCTGCCAGATGGAGGAACGCCACATGATGGTCATCATAGATGACTATTCAAAATACCTGAAAGTGGAAAGTGTATGTATGCAATTGGCCAGCGAGGCGTTGCCAAAGCGAGAAAAGATCTTGGCAACACGTGGGCTTATTCAAGAGAAAAGAACGCACAATGATCCCCTTTTCACGATCAGTAGCTGGCAGAGCATCATAGAATATTGTCCACAAGAAAGTGCACCAAGGTGGCCCCATGCAAATGGGGAAGTGGAAAGATTCATGCAGCATTAAACAAGGTAACTCATATTGTCTCGGCCAATTCTCAACCAGTGGAGTGGACTATCCATTTCTGAGCAACTATCGCCAAACCCCAACACTACCACTGGCTGGGCCCCAGGGCATGTGTGAATGGGCAGAGTCATCGAGTGCCACCTGCCATCGATAATGACCTGATGCTACGGTGGCACTGTGACCGGATACCCAGCACCAAATAAAGAGCTAGCGAGTCGAGCATAGCCGTGGGGGACTTGGTGCTAGTCAAGGACAGATACCCTGGAAGCAGATTCCGACTGCCGTTAGAGGCGGAACCCTGGCGTGTGATTTGCCGGCAAGGCACTATGATAACTACTTGACAGGGTGCCATTGAGGTCACCTGAAACAGAGTGAATTAGACAGTCCTGATTTTGGCTGTTCTTTTGACTGTGGTGGTGAGGGTAATTTTCCAAGCCCTGGTTCCCTGTTCCCCGACTGATGGGTTGAGTCTGATTGGAAGCTAGGCTCCCAGGGCGCCAGCAGAGGAAGGTGTATCGGGGACTAACTTCGGTGTTCCCTTACCGAGCCACGCCACGCCGGAGATGCGAGAAATGGACGAGTCAGATTCAAGAGGTGGTCGGACTCACTATCATGTAAGTGCTAATTCTGCTCCTTCCAGGCAACTTTAAGATTTCGCAGTTTGATGGTAGTGTTGTGTTTTGCTGTCATCTACTTTGAGGGGAACAGGTTCTGTGGGTTTTAGAATGTGTGGTTCAATCTTTATTTATTGTTTGTTGGGGGAAAATGTAATGTTTCTGTGACGTAACAGGTATGTACCATGTGGTGAGGGTGGTGTGGAGTTGTCTGCCTCCAAGTGAAGGGTGGGTGGTTCAGGCCAGTAGGCCACATGAAGCAGATAATAAAAGGATGGCCAGGGTCTCGACCCGGGGTCTTTGCCAATCGACTAATACTGTGTCCAGTGTCTTATTCGGTCGAGTCTATTAGGCCCAGTAACTCCACAGAAGTCTGCCATTGACAGTTCACCATCATAAGTTGATATGCATGATTTTGGCATGGTTAGCTATAGAGTTTTATTCTGCAAAAGACGGAGATGAGATTGGACGTACGTTTTTGGAAGAATACTTTTGGAATGGTACAGGGTTGTTTTTGGAAGAATGATTTTGGAATGGCACAGGGGTAGTTATAGTGAATAAGATATTGGGAAGTGTTATCATTTTAATTAGTGCTACTCTACCCATTAGGGAGAGTAGAATTGAATTCCTGTACTCAAGGTCTCACTTAAGGCATCTGCCATGGGACTATATTTGCTGCCCATTAAAATGATGCCTCTAGGGACAAATGCATACCAAGATATTTGAATGAGCGGTGAGCCATCGTGATTAGAGAGTCGGATGACCATCCCTCTATGGCATTCGGGATATGTTGTGTGAATACATAGCATTTATCCCAGTCGACCTGTGGGGCTCAAAATCAATAGGAATTTGCTCTATCGTGGGACCATAAGTGTCGGGATGTGAAAGATCTAGCAATAAGCCATTGGCATAAAGCAACATCTTATCCTCCACCATCTTGGCCTATTGAAAGCCCTCTATCCTGTCATCTCTAGAGCCATTCCTCCGTGGCACAATAGTGAGTGAAAAAAATATGCTTGTTGGTTGCCTCTGTGTATTGAGATGGGGTTAGGTATTGTTCCATTTATTTGAATCCTGACCATTGCCTTTGTGTACAACAGGAGTGTATTAGCTTTGAACTTTGGGTCAAAGTTCATCTTGCTCAAAAGAGTGAAGAGGTAGTCCCAATGTAAGTAATTAAATTCTAATTCAAAATCTGTTAGAGGAAATGCTGCTAAACCTCAGATCATATGAGAAAAGAGGAATTACATTTGCCACACTTCTAATTTTGTATCTGATGGATTTATATGGCTTAAATCCTTTTTAATCTTGGTTGAGTTTATGAATTACCTTACGTAGAGGTTTTGCAAGTATTTTGGTTAAGGTTTTAGGCCTCATGTTTATAAGAGAAATGGACATGTAAAACACATGGTTAGTGGCCAAGAATTGGGTTTCAGTAGCACTTTGATAGTAGCTCCACACACATCAGTGTGGAGCAAACCCATTTCCTATACGGCTGCGGAAAAGATGGTGTAATGGTCTGATCAGCAGTGAGGCATATGCTTTGAAGAATTCTCCTGGTAATCCATTAGGCCAAGGTTTTATTGTGTTTTAATTGACCAATTGCCTCGGCCACTTCTTTTGGTATAATGGAATTGTCGAGTGAACAATGGTCATCAGTTCAATAAGTCAACGGAAGCATGCTCTTAAAGGTCTCCAGTGCTACCCGTGACAGCGGATTATGTGGGCAGAACAACCTCTGATAGAGCTGAGCAAATTTCTCTGCTATCATTTGGGGATCTGAAATCAACAATCCCCTATCATCTTCAATTGCTCCTATTTGACTGTGATTTTCTTTCCTGAGACCTGAACCAATGTATCTGCTTCCCATTCTTATTGCCGTGTTCATACAGTCAACTTTGTGAAGCGTGACATGCAATTTTGGTTTCACTAATAAGAGACTGTTCATATTGGAATGTTGCAAGTTTTGGTTCATGCATAACATATGCTGAGACTACATTCTGAGCTCACACTTGAATATTCAATAATGTCCTGTTCACCTACCCACGTTTTTCAACTTTTTACAGCGTGATATGATTGAGGATCCCAATGGCTTTTCTCCACATTAATGGCTTGGGAGCCTCCTATAAGGTCAGTGGAGAGGAAGCTAAGCCGTGATCATCCACAAGCTAGTGGAGGATTTCTACTCTAACTTGGCCCTCAACCTCCAGACATTAAGCCACCACATGTCATGACATTTGGAAACTGTTTTGTCTTCAGTGGTTTCAATAAGAGATGGCCCTCTCAACATCAGTACCCAGTCAATTAGGCAATGTGGAAAAAGGATCTGTGCTGCTGAGAAAATGTGTATTGTCTCTGAGTGGGATGGAAGTAGCAGAATAAGTCAAAGGGCATAGGAGGATGTGAATGCTACAACTGGATTATAATAGTGGGGTTAGGTTTGGTTGGGAAGGGGCGAGATCACTGCCTGTCCATTAATTATTCCATCCATCTTAAAATCTCCCCCAACAATAGTAAGACCATGGGGTGCCTTAAAAAAAACAGTGCCAATGAGACATTGGAATATCGAGGCTGTAGATGGGGGTGCGTATACATTTAACATTGCTACAGTAAGGCTGGCTAACATGTCTGCTGTCATTACATAGTATCCCTGCAAGTCAAGCCGTGTACAACTAATTTGTTTGGGAAATTGTTTCTTCCGTAATATGGCAACTCCTCTGGACCCTCAGATGTATCCTACGTGGTAAACTAATAAGTATCCCCCTTGGCCAGGAAATTACATGTAGTTTTTAACAGATGTCTCTTTTAGAGTCTCAGGGCCCATTGAGGGCCCATTGATTATAGTGTTTTGCTGTTCTCATAACCATAATCTTGTCCAGGAGGCCATGGGAGGCACTGAAATATGTGGGGTCTGAATTCTTCTGTTATAATACACAGAGATGTGCATGACAAATGTGTAGGACAATAGTCAAATACCACCTGACGATACATAAAAAGGAAACTATACTAACCCTATATATAATACTAAGAACTTCCCCCTTCACTCTATGCTTTAGGAATTGAAGTATCTGTCGAAAATCATTAACAGCAGACCACTTGATGAGTGGCTCAGGGGTGCGTTATATCAGATTGGCCTTGTTACTTAGGTGGTAATTCACAGAAGTAAACCTTCTGCGGCATGGTTCTCTGCTGAACCTTTAGTTCTGAAAAAGGAATGTAAAAAGCATGAACGTCTATGGTGTAAATTTTATGATCATTACAGCAGAGACAATTACAAGGCTGCTCTGAAAACTTATCATAGGCGTATCAATCAGGAATGTAGAGATTTCTACTGTAAAGAAATCTCTGCTTCTAAGAACTCTTCATGTGCAATTTTTCAGATTATTAAATCCCTCACCTCACTTACGGCACTTACACCCACCACATTCCCCTGGGTGGAGAGTTGCGACGCCTTTGCCTCCTTCTTTTCTGAAAAGGTGGGGAAAATGTACTCTTCTTTCTCATCAGAAGCTAGAAACCAGCCACAACTGGAGACTTGGTTTGACCCAACCCATGATAGCATTACACTGTGTCATTTCCATCCTCTTCAGACGGAGGAATTCATGGACTGCTGCACTACTGTTAAATCTGAGTCCTCAATTGACCTTATCTCGGAGCATGGGTGTGAAACCCTCCACCGGGCTTTATGTGAACTTATCAATCTGTCCCTAGCCTCTGCATCTGTCCCCCAGCAATGGATGCATGCTTTGGTGGTACTTCTTTTGAAAAAAACTATTTTGGATCCTTCTAAACGGGAAAGTTTCTGGCCTATATCACTGCTCCCACTCTTCTCTAAAGTAGCTGAGAAACATGTTATTAGGCAGTTGTCCAGTTATTTGGAGGAGAATAAGCTCCTGCATGAGACCCAATCCGGGTTTCGCCCATCACATAGCACTGAATCTGCCCTGATGTTGGCTTCTGAAACCCTCCGTCAGACCTTGGATGAGGGAGACACTGCGGCCATCTTGATGCTGGACCCGGGCGCCGCCTTTGACACGGTATCACATAATCTTATGTTAGAAAGGCTGTGGTCTTGTGGTATCAGTGGGAATGCTCTGCGCTGGCTATCCTCATTCCTGTCAGGATGTACTTTTCAGGTTTCTCAGACACCTTTTAAATCTACAGTTCAACCCTTGCGGCAGGGAGTCCCTCAGGGCTCTTCTCTTAGCCCGGCTCTCTTTAATATAAATGTGCATCCGTTGGCAGAGATTTTGAAGCAACATGGGTTTTTCATTATTTCCTATGCTGATGACACACAAATCTATCAGAAGTAGCCTCATGGATGGAACTAAACTGTCTGAAACTTAGGACAGAGGTTGTGGTCCTAGGCAAGTATATTGACCTTTGGTCTAATGCTTGGTGGCCTGATGACTTAGGACCTTTATCCTTCCCCAAGGCCCAGGTCAAGATCCTAGGCATCTGGTTTGATGCCAAATTCTCATTTGAACCTTAAATCACTGCCCTGGCTGGGATGTGCTTTGGCGTAATGATATCATTGAGGAAAGTGCTTCATTTCCTCCCAGAGAACGCCCATAGAACTGTGGTTCAAGCATTGGTCACACCCAGGCTTTATTATTGCAACGTCATGCATCTTGGGGCATCCCAGGCCCAGTTAAAAAGCCTTCAATGGGTTCAGAATTCTGCAGTGTGTGTTTTGGTTAAGCTTCCAAGGTGGGTCTCTATCAGACCCTTGCTGTGGAAACTGCACTGTCTTCCAATAAGGCATGGGTTCTTTTTAAAGCAATCTGTTACTGCTTTAAGACTCTCTCACTCCAGGGTTCCCAGTACCTACAGAGGATAGTGAAACCATATGTGCCAATGTGAAATCTGAGATCGGCGAGTTAGAGACGGGGCAGTTCATTTGGGTTTTTAGCTCTCACGGCATGGAACAACCTTCCCATGGAAATTCGGTTATCTACATCTGAAGTCCTTTTCAGGAAGAAGTTAAAAGCTTGGCTTTTTGGCCTAAAGTAATCCCTTTATCAGTTTAGGTTCTCCTTTCCTTGCTACATGCTACCTTAGCGCTGGGACACTCCAGTGGAGTGGCCATGCACTTTGTACATTTTAAATTTAATTTATTCAATAAATGAAGTGCGCAACCCCACAGTGTAAAGTGACAATATACTGTATACTCTCCCAGCCCTCCAACCACAGTTGTCAAGCAACCAATATATAACAACTGTAACTTTAGGGATGCATTGATAGGTACAATGTGTCCTGATGTCCATAATAACAGAGGAGCATCTTCAAGTGTGTAGTAAAGCCAGCGCCATATCCAACTATAATTAGCTCAGTATCGCTATCTATTGCCCAAGTGTGTTCATATTTAAGGGGTTGTAGGTCCCTGCATTTTCCTCACCTCTCAAGGATTTAGAGGAAAACTGACATTTGGACACCCCCCAGCCCACTGCCATTCGGGTCTCACACTTTTCCAGGTTCAGGTAGTGTCTTCTTCTTGCGTGGCAAATTGTAATTGATGCTGAGCCAGTGAAATTAGTTTATCATTGCGGATCACGATGCTTGCAATTTGCCTTTATTGTGGCACTCTGTTGCTCATTTGAATCAGACTACATGGAATGCCCGACTTCCCTGGATTATCCATTATACTTGTCCTGATTTTGCTTTGACCAGTTCTGCCCCTTGTCCTCTCGCAGGAACCTCTAGGAAGGTTGTCATCTAGTCCATGTGGGTTCTTCTACAATTGCGTCGTTTTTATGCTGTGCCTGATGTCGCTTCTTTCTTCCACCCACTCTCGAGCTGTCGCCAGGATGCCGCTTGGAAGATGACTTTTAGTTTCACAGGAGCATATATTTGACGTTCATTGCTCTAAATTTTGCTTTAACTTTCTCACAGGTCTTTTGTTGAACCTGGCTCGTGTATTCAGGGAAGATTCTAATGGTAAAAGACCCGTATTGAATTATGTCTAAAGTTTGTACCACCCTGAGAATCTCCTCTCTGTCCTTGTAATTTAGGCTTTTAGTGATTATGACCCTGGATGGGGCACCTGGCGTTGGTTTCTGCATCAGTGCTCGTTGGGCGCATCCTATCATGAAGCACTGAAACAGTTTATCAGATGGCATAAGTTCTTTCAAACAATTTTCTAGGAAGACCTCCAGTTGGGGGTTCCCAACTCTTTTTGGGAACCCTAGAACCTCTGAATGTTCCTTCATGCCGTGCTTTCAGTTTTCTACTCTCTCTGCTAACCGCTGCCAAATGGAGGCCCCGAGTCTACTTAACAACATAACACATTACCAACCGTTGCCCATAAATCCCACGATGCATCTACTGAAAGTCATCAAGGGACAGGTGAGTCATGTAGAGACGTCTCAATGGATTACTCAGAAGGAAGCTGAGTTCCTTGTTACCCGAACCTTCCTCCACCAGGAAGCCCATTGGGATCAGTTGAGAAACCACTATCCAAATCCATAGATTTCATCCTGAGAGAGCGTATGGTACAGCTTCTGTCCTACTGACATACAAAATATGCTGGAAGACTTACAGTGTGACTCCAACACACAAATCGTAGTCGTACTAGACATGGAAGCATTACACACAGTATTCCTCAGGAAGCCACTTTAACAGCAGCAGAGTAAACATTAATGTCTTCATAATGGTTCTATGTTACACGACCATCCTTTGTTTTTACTATGCATGATTGAAATAGCTCTCACAAGCACCTGCTCCAAATTTGAAGAAGAACTATGCCTACAAATCTCTTAGACTTACATGGATGTGACATTTGCACAAAATCTAGCCTTCATTTATGTAGGCCAGTTTGAAGAACATACCATTCACCACCAATCCAACACCAGAGCACACTTTGGGGTATCGAAACGCTACACAGACAACATTTTTTATATTTAGGAAGGAACAGTTTGTGAATCACTGGAATTTACCCCATGGTTAAACAACCAAGACACCCATTTACAATTTACGTGGCATCCAGCAAGACTGAAGCTACCTATCTGGACTCAGACGTGAGTAGAGAATGCCAGATTTCCTTCCACTGTATGAAAGAAATGACCGGATAAGAGGGGTTCATGTAATGCTGCCTAGCTAGGAAGTTGTGCTACTGCTGAACTCCTACCTGCCCTGTAGGAACAGAAGAACGTGGAGACTTTGCTGCCTTACAAAGTGATGACCCTGGTCTGCAGGCTGCAGATAAAATGGCTGATGGGGCTGAGCTGCTTCTGAACGGAGCCCTGGACACCACAGCGCTGACTGAGATGAGAGACTTAAAAGCCACCCAGACACCAAATGTGGACATGGTCAGCATTAAGCGGGACCTCAAGCACAAGTTTTGCATTCATTTACCAGCAGTCACCAAAATGGAGGGCTGCATTAACTGGGCAACAGATGGGGTGCACGATCTGCATGAGAGAATTCAGACTCTCACTCAGGACCTCAAAGCTGTCCATGATTGCCACGAGGATCAAGAGGAGATTTCGGAGGAATAATATATGCCTTTTGGGGGTCCTAGAAACAGTTGAATCGGGGCCGCAGAGCCCTTTTTGGAAAACCCCAGATCCATTATGGCAAAGCTCTTAAACTAAAAGGAAAGAAATATGATTCTTCATAATCCGAGAGAGTCTGGTGAGATCGTTTGAAAATCGAAAAGGGGGCTCGACGTTACCATTACTGTCCAGGTAGCTCACAGACACTTTGGCCTGGGCAATTCAGTCCCTGGGAATTCAGTCCCAAGGGCCAAAAATATTAAATATGCTATGCTCCATCCTTCAAAATTAAAGATTTTAGTTCCAAGCAAGGCGTATTTCTTCATGGGTGTCGCAGCTGCTGGCTGTGTCCTTTGTGGAGATGTTCTGGTGGAATCGACATATGCCTTTATTATTTGCTATGAAATACGGGCAAGAAAAGAAGTGATTCTGACAAAACTGAATTTTCCAGTTCAGAGGCTTGCTTTTGCAGGAACTGCCCTTGCGTTCTCGTGGTGGGCAGTCGCGACCTTGCTGGGTGTGATGCAGTTGAGGGATGGGATAATACAATGCTATTCCAAGGGGTCAGAACTGCTCCCTGCTGTAGCTTCATAGCATTGCTGCTCCTCTGGTGTTGGATTGGGAATTGGAACGTTTTACACTATGGGTGAGCTGGTGGCATATTTTATTTACCTACTTTCAGTACGTGCTGGTTTGGGATGGACTGCACTGTGCTCAGATGGCCTTTGCTGCCTGTCCTGTTTGATTATGCTGGTAAGATATGTGGGGGGGTCAACTACTTGGTTATTGTCAGATTCCATTAAGGAGGCCATAGGGCGGGCATGGGCTGCTGGGCACAACCAGGGGGGCTGAGGCGTTTTACCTCTTCTGCCTCTGGTCCAGCCCTACTGTAGGTCTGCAAACTGGGCCAAGCGCAACCCTTTTCTCACTTGACTCTCAGTGATAATATAGGTGAGCAGTCACAGGGTTCTCAGAGAGGTTAGTGTGGGGGGTAAATACCGCCGCCCTGAGCAGCACAATTAAATCAGTGTCCAGCATAGTGCTTGTTTTTGTTGGAAAATAAAAGTACATTTATTACATTGAAGAAACAGAGATGGTCACTACACATTCATGTATGATCGAATAGCTGATTCCCATATGAGGGACTTGGTGCTCTTAGGGGACTCCACAGATTATACAATCACCTGGCTCTAGCGGGTTTCCCCTCTGGTACTGGGTCACCCCCCTCATAGCCTGCTCAGTGTCAAGCAGGTAATCTGGTGGGTGCAGCTCATGAACTACCTCCTTGCATCTAAAATAGCAGACAGCACCCCAGGTCTAGGCTCGATCAGTTTCTCACCAAGTTCAGGTTATCAGCTCTGGGCCACACTCATCCCTCTTCGTCTCGCACCAGTCTTTGGTTGCAGCGAGGGGGGGCACATTCAGCCTTTCCATTGTAGCAGGATATTCACCAGCAGCAATGAGAGTGTACAATAGTCCAGGAGAGATGCGAGGCTGCAACCACACTTCCCTCTTGATCAGGATCTCACCGCCAGCAGGCAGGACCCTCCTGGCAGCATGCATCAGTCCTCTTTGGGCGGCACGGGAGCCAGCCACACAGTGTGCCGCTTGCAGGGTTTCCTGGTGGAACAGAGGCTTTTCATGGTGGCTGTCTCCTGGGTGATGATTGCAGCTCTTGGCTTGCTCCAGCCCTCTGATGAGTACTTGGTGATTCTTCTTGGGCGAGCCAGCGACTTGCCAGTTGATGACAATTCTTTGTAGCAGAGGGTGCCACATGCTATCTTCGGCACACAGCGCCTCGAGGTGACAACCTTGAATCTTCACAAGGTAACCCCCAGTGCACCTCTGTGGTCACTCAGTCTTCAGGACTGGTGAAGCAGTCACACATTCTGCTTACTTCAGGATTGGTTTTGAAATAAGGATACACTTTGTAGTGTTGCAGTATAGTCCCCTTATGGGGCACACAGGCCACCGGTAGGAGCCTATCTTAGCTTCAATATGCCCACCACACTGACACACCATACGAAGAGCCTGCTGGCACCGACGGGGATATGACATTACGATCGCACTGCCTGACCTGGCAGTACTGCAATTCCTTTGGCACTCTTGCTTCACAAGTCTGTCAGGTCAGTTACAGGAGTTGAAGGAGGATGGAAGTACACTGCCTCACATCCCTGCATTTAATTTACCCCAATGTATCATGAGAAATGCAGTGTATGATAACACTTACTTCAGTAGTAGTCTTTAATTTTTCACCCTTGTTGGTGCCGCCTGTGCTATGTTACTCTAGGCACTTGTTTCTGGATTCCTTCTTTCATCAATAGAGAGAAACAAGTCAATTTCAGGGTGCTGGAAATGCTGCCCAAACTCTTCTCCGGTCTCTGTACCACTCACCGGGCGCAGGTGCATCAATACAAGCTCATCAGCTGAGTAGCTCAAGTGAGCCTTTTCAAACAGGAGGGTGGGAGCACAATGGTTCACATCCCAGCACACAATTTCCCCAATGCATCATAGTAAATGCTAAGAATAATATCACTTACTTCAGCAGTAGTCTTTAATTTTTCACCCTTGTTGGTGCAGCTTGTACTGTGTAACTCTAGACACGTGTTTCTGGATTCAGTCCTTCATCAGTAGAAAGCTAGAAGTCACTCTGGGGTGCTGAAAATGCTTCCCAAAGTCTTTTCATGTCTCCGTACCACTCACTGGGGCCATTTGCATCAACCCAAGCACATCAGCTCAGTAGGTCAAGGGAGCCTTTTCAAACAGGAGGAGGGTGGAAGCACACTGTCTCACATCCCAGCACTCAATTTACCCCAATCCATCATGGTAAATGTAGTGCATGATAAGACTTACTTCTGTAGTTGTCTTTAATTTTTCACCCTTGTTGGTGCAACCTGTGCTGTGTAACCCAACAAATCTCATCGATTAAAGTCTGGTTACTGCCTCTCTGTTTGCTGAGTGTCTTTGTGTGTCAGCTTTCATTTAAATGCGGACATACGGGGGGGCCTACTGTGTTTGTCGCATCACACCAGATCGAAGGATTTTAAGTAGAGTTACAAGGTACCTTGTAAAGTGTGTGCAGCTGACGGTGGAGGAAATCGTTATTGAGATCTCGGGTGTAGTGAAAATTCTTTGTTCAATGCTGAAGTGGAAGACATTTTTTCTACTCCATGTTGTGATCGGGCAGTTTCCTATATTATCAAACTTGTTTGGTAAACGCAAATCCGATACGTATTACACTTGCTCATATGTAGCTATCATTGAGTAGTTATCGCACACAATATGTTCATCAGCATTTTAAGAACTGGGAATCAATTTTTATTGATTCTCAGGAACTCTGTTCATATTTATTGCATTGTAATCTTTTAGATGTTAGAATTTATGCGCTCAAGTAGAACTCTTATTGTTATCATGTGTTATCAGACGGCGTCTGCATTTATTTTACCTGGAAAAGAATGTAATGCATCCTGTTATATTTGTGCTACCTATTACATGTTTAGAATCTTAAAGCCTGGGTTTACGGTGCTTTAGATGCTAGGTAAATCTATTGTTTCCTTCCCAACTGACTGAGAACATCATCGCACCTTTGTACAAGGTAGAGCAAACATCATTACGCCATGTTAAAAGTAAAATGAAAGGTACATCATTTCACAGTGTTCTTAGAATAACTGGAATTTCTGTAAACATTGTGTAATAGAACAGTTTCAAATATTGATTACTTCTGAAATTAATGGACTCTTGATCCTTGTGTTGATTTTCTAGTTTAGTGGTAGGTACAATGAAATATATAAACCTACTCAGTAATCAACTTCAGGCATTTATACCAATAGTACCTCCCAGGCCTGTTGTTGCATATGTTTGGGATCCCAATTGGATCCCTTGACTTTGCTCTGATCTACAAGACATATGTTACCAGATAATATAGTGTTATCCTCTGAATATGTGCTTAACCCCTCTCACTGAGACTACCCTCATAACTCTGGCCCTGATTTAGAGTTTGTCAGACAGAGTGCTCCGTCACAAACATGACGGAGAATCCTGTTCACCAATCTCTCAGTCCACCCCCTCATATAGAGACAGGCGGACCCTAGTAATTCCATCGATAGAGCCACCGTTGTCTCTGTCAACAAAAGCTTCCTCTGACTGTCCAAAACTGTCAGAAGATGGGCATTACAGTGCCTGCCTTCCAGGCCAGATGCAGAAGTGTGCTTCATCACGGTAGTTGCATCCTCTGACCTGGGTCTTTAGGGGATGTGTGTCTTCGGCAGTCCTGGCCCATGGACTATTAGAGCTTCCGCATCGGCGTCAATGATGAATTTTCAGCTCTGGCATCGGGCAGCACCAGTCTCTCAGGTATTTGGCAGGAAGCTGGATGACACATTAATACTTTGCTCTTGAAAGTCTCGATGCAGTTCACAATGGGAACTGCTTGAGAGTCGAGGAGACCCCCTCATGACACAAGCCACTTCCTACTGCGTTCCCTCCCTCCATCAGCTTCCTCTATGTGTTCTTCACACTGAGAACATGCTGGGCTTCTCCTCCTGCACAGTCTCTCCTCCTGTAGGGCCAGGTGTACGACTTCCCTCTCTCAGCAGGCAGGCTTCTATGTGGTAGGCAGACCATGAGCTCTTCCAGCAAGAAGTGCAGGCTTCAGGTGATCTCCCCTCACCTCTGACTGTCATGCAAACACCAGTTCTGGTCACACAGCAGTCCTTTGAGAACTCCCTCAGTCTTGAAATTCTTAGAACTGGAGCAAAGTGGGGTGGTTTGGGTGCTACTTTCCAGAGAGGGGATGTGGATCCACTAGTTAAATGTTAAGAACCTCTTTGGGTTAGATAGCTTTCATGTATCATTTTCCCACTGTTCCTCAGTCTTAAGCTTTCTGCAAGATGATGGCAGCAGATAGCAATGAGGCTGGCCCCAAGCAGGAGTATCCAAAACAAGGGCACAAGAACTGTGAGATCTGCCATAAGCCGCTTTGAAGTAATCATCAGTGACAGCAAAAAGGCAGGCCCTGCCAAAGAGCTTTCTCACTTTGAAAAAAAAGACAGTGCAGTCCCATCCCTCGCCCATACAAAACATCTGTACTTAGGAAGAACTAATCAGCAGCCCTCTGCTATCAAGGACTTCATGGAATTGCTAAAGTTAGCCCAGTCCCCAGCTTCCCTCACTTCAGTGTCTGGATCTCCGCCCTCAAGCCGCAGGAGTGTCGCCAGTACACTCCCACTGTCCTAGTAGAAAATCCACCCTCCATCCTGTGGCAAGCTAAACCAGGGACGATCCAAAATGGATCCAGCGGGTCTCAGTACTCAGACGTTCACCACACACAGTCCTATGGCCGCTTACATGCTATACATTCACTGAACACAACCACACTCGGCATGCACACAGAATGTCATTATGCGTACAAGTAAAACTTTACATGAGAAGGGTCGTAGATCTCGCCCTCTTTTGAGGCAGGAAAAAGGTCTGGTCATTCAATTGATTCACAAAACTCAGTACATTGCCGCCACCGCTTTATGTGACTGTCTAAAGAGATCAACAGTTGTCCCATGTAGTTCATGAGGGCACACTTGGTGTGCACTTACAGGTAACAGAACAGGTTCTGAATCCACAGAAAGGCCTCTGCACACATTGTAAATTAACAAGATTGCAACGCGAATCAAAAAGCCACGATACCAAATTCACACGCATTCAGGTACTCGGGGATGGTGCACACTCCTGTACAGCGAGCAGGGGAACTTACCAGCCCAGCAAGTCTCACTGAGTAAAGTGTGTTACTGTCTCAGTGTTTGCTGATTGTCTGTGTGTGTGTCACCTTTCATTTAAATGCTGACATACAGGGTATCTGTTGTGTCTGTTGCATCGCTGCAGATGACAGGGTGGTTTGTAAGGCATGAGTAGCTGAATGTGGAAGAAATGGTTGTAGAGAACATAGGACTATTGATAATTCTTCATTCAAGGCTGACGTGGCAGGCATTTTTTCTACTCCATGTTGTGATTGGTCAGTGGCCCTATTTGTCTTCTTCCCATATCATTGAAGTTGTTTGACAAACGCAAATCCGATATTTACTGCTCTTGATTATTCGTAGCTGTCATTAAGTAGTTATCGCTTGCCATATGTTCATCAGCATTTTAAGAAAAGGGAATCTATTTCTATTGATTTTCAGGAAATCTGCCATGTGTATTGCACTGTAATCTTACATATCATAATTTCTGCTCTTGAGACGAACTCTTATTGTTATCACGTGTTATCATAAGGTGTCTGCATTAACTTTACTTGGAACCTAGAATATTGCCTCCTGTTGTATCAGTGCCACTTACTCATGCTTATAATCTTAAAGCGTATGTTCATTGCTGTCAGGATTCATGGTCAATTTATTGTTTCCTTCCCACAGGACTCTATACGTCATTGCACCTTTGTACCAAGCGACATGAAACATATATAGTTTTGCAATTTTCTCAGAATAACTGCTATTCATGTACACAATAACCTCCTACAAACCAACTGCAGACATTTATACAAACAGTGTGTTTAATACACCCAGTTCTGTTTTTGCATGTGCTTGGAATTCCAATCAGATTTGCTCTCGAACCGTTAAGACATGAGTTACCAAATAATATAATAGTATACTATAATACTGTGACTATTTGCTTAATCCCTCTCACTTAGATTATCTTGATAAATGGGGCTGATTTTAAATTTAAAGTTTGGCGGACAGGATACTCCATCACATTTTGTCCTCCAATCTCTCGGTCCTCCCTAATATTCACAGAAAAAAAGGGCAGAGTTAGCCCTGGATGGTCCCACTGGTGTCAGTTCTTCGATGTAGAGAGCTAGCACTCAACCTCTTGTGATCCCACTGCTCGGGAACTACCAAACATGAATAGAAAACAACGCAAAAGAGGGAACACTCAATGGGTTTAAGACATTTACAGAAATATCAATCATTCAAATGTGCATCATAGCTGGATAGACAAATAAGTGTTTCTCTTTTTCAACCCATCATGAATCGGAAGCTATAATACTACATTCAAAATAGTTTTATTTATGTTCATCAAACATTGTACTACAGCCCATCCAATGCGTTTCGCCCTGAAGACTTCATCAGGGGTTCCAAAGCCTTGTGTTGTTTTTCTGGATTTATGAAGGGCCAGAATAATTAAGGAAATCATGTAAAATCACTCCCAAGTGGGTTCTGCATAGTATTGCAGAGTTGCACGCGGCGACACAGACACGGAAAATCTTCTCCACTTCACGATGGATGGAAAAGAAAAAACAATTATTTGTCTATCTAGCTATGATGAACATTTGAATTATTGAACTTTCTGTACATTTCTTAAACGTATTGAGCGTTCCCTCTTCTGCGTTTGACTTCTGTTCTCGGTCCGCCCTCCTGATTTACAGATACAGAAAGCCTCCTCTAATGATCCAAAGAAATAGGGGTTGTCAGCAGAAGCCCATTACTCTGCTTGCCCTATTTAGTGTGGAAGGTTAAATTTCATTTTTTTTCTGGGCGTCACTGGCAAGTAAAACCAGATAGTGAGCAACATAAAAAACAAGTGATGATCCACACTTGGGGCAGAAATTCACAGGTTGTGGGGGTCATTAGTTTTGTTTTCCAGAAACAAACTCTAGTTTGTTTCTAAACAACAACAAAAAATCTTAAAAGTTTGGTGAATAGCCATAAAAACTGATGGCGGCCCTACACCAAACCTTTTGTACCTAGATAGGGAACCGCCTTGATGGCCATTCCTTTCAAGTGACACAGATGACCCATTGGACAGTCGTCACCTCTAAATCAGGATGGAAGTGATAATATCCTCTGCCATCCCGATGGAAGCTATTCCGTCCATCAAAGGCGAAATCAGACTCTTTGTCTTGGCATGTAGACACTGTCAGATAGAACTCACTCTCCTTGCTGTGTATGGACTCTAGCCTGGTGCAGGGTCTTTATCATGGGAACAATCCTCCTCTTGGATTCCTGGTGGGCCACAGTTGTTCAACAAGTAGGCCCCCCTGCCTCAGTGTGTGTACTGGTTTTAAACTTCTTAAATGCAGACAAAACAGTACAACCTAATTCAGTAATGGTTTATTGGCACACCTAAATATGTAATTATTGCCAAAGTTTACACTAGGTCCCTCCATTTGAGCTTTCAGACTGTTTTCAAGATCCTCTCAAGCAGGAACCTGGCCAAGAGCAGGCTGATCATAATTAGGTCCGGTTCCTTCAGCACTCAGGCTGGGGTCATGGTTCACATAAGCAGACCCTCTTAGGCCATCCCATCGCTTTCAAACTGGTCCTCTCAGGTATTTATTTATTGTGAAACATTCATGTATCGCAACAAACACCCTTAAAAGAGTACCTTGGTGATAAAGTAACAAAGATAAAGGCTAGACACAATAGCATAAAAAGGAAGGAGTAAATATGTACAGAGAAAAGCCAGATTTAGGCAGCCTTCTGCATTTCAGAAAGTTTGATTTGGCATGTAAAAGAAGAGGAAGCCTATTCCATCTCAGGGCTGCCACAACCTAAAAGGATCTACCACCATGGGTTTTCAGCCGAAAGATAGGAACCACCAGCCAACATTTGTTTAAAGATTTCAAAGGGGGAAAGGGTGCACTGCCTGAATCTCAAACACAGAGGTGACTTTTCTTATCTATAAGCTGCCTTTTGTAGTAAGCAGAAAGGTTTAAACAGGATATGATCCTTTTCCACCAACCAGTGGAGGGCAGCCAACACCTGAGTAATGTGGGTTTGTTGATGTAAACCATACACTAATCGGGTTGAATATTTAGAAAAATCTGTAACTCCTGGATTGAGGAAGCTGGTTGTTCCAGACAGGCAGCATTACAATAGTCCAGGTGAGATTAAACAAAAGCATATATTAGTTGACTTTTCTGTGGTAAAGAGAACAAGTAAAGTACTTGCTTTAATGTATGAAATTGGGAAGGCCTGCTTTGTTGGGACACTTACTCTGGGTTCAGAGCCTTCTCAGGTAAGGCATTTTACTCCAGCTCTGGCAGGGCTTGGGGCTCTATGAGATTAGATCTTGTTCATTCAGGCTTTCATGTTTGGTTCAGAAATTGTGTAGATAGGACTGGTGGGTCATTGGATTAGTACATATACTGCAAGAGATTATATTTAACCTTGTAGTCACAGGTCCCAATCCCAACTGTGCAAGAAAAAGAAGAAGGACAAAGTAAAATTGCCTATATAGTGCTATAACTTGGCTTCTATGACTTTCCACCTCGCGGGGGGTGTTTTGTGACCACCCTTTTTTTCACTGGGACATTTTTCTGATTATAGGTTGTTGCTTTCTTACCTTATTGGGTTATAATTATTACGGTGCTCGCAATGGGACGCCTGCTTGGTCCAGATTGATTTTAGGTAAGATGATATATACCATCTTTGATGTGCACGACCTTTTAAGAGCTGTGTTAACCGTTTTGCATAATTTAGCACTTGCATCCTGTGATGGGAAATAAGAACATCAGATTATTTTGCAGGTGTAATGGGTCTGATTAGCTCATTAGGTTATCACCTTTTCCGGGGGTGTCACCTGTTTTTCCATCAGGTTTTAATGTGACCTAAGTGAAAGATATGTTATTTTTCATCACAGTGTTTATAAAATGCATAACCTAACTAGACCCCAATTATATCAATTAGAAGCTTTTAAGAAAGATTACTGTTATGTTGTCACAGAAAGGCTACATTGGCTTTGTTTTCATTTCAGCATATCTTCTCCTCTATAATTGCAGAATACTCTGCGTGGGATTTACTTTTAACCTACATAATATATACAGTGGACATTATCAAAGTGGGACTTGTATTATCTAGTTATTGAGTGATCGCTATTTCTAATTAAACGGCACTACAACCTAATACAATGTAAGTGTACAGCATATGGGATCTGCTATCTTAATTTTAATTTAACTTCAGCTGACGTCACATATACGGAACCAATTTTGACTTCCTTTCTTCACGTTGTAGTTTTTATCGGACGGGGATAAGCTTCCTTCAAGGGATTCCCAGAACCAAAATATACTTCATGGAGAGAGTCAGACTCCACCTATTTCTAATGGAGGGTACTTCATTGTGTGTTGTCTGTATCAGATCTCCGTGTGATATATAACACACTTGTCTGTCACCTTCTTTGTCGTCTCTCGGATATGAGGCACGACTCTGTTGATTGAGCTATGGAATTTACATTCCCTTCCTTTGCTCAATCTTTGTGTCCTGTACTTTTAGCTTGATACTTATTTTGCTCTTGATATTTTTATCATGTCATCTTTTTTTCTTTAAAATTCCTGGTTGTTTGGTTTGGTTTTTTTCCTCTCTTCTCCTTCTTTCTTTTCTTTATTCCCTCTCATCTCGAAGCCCCTAAGAGCAATTTTACTTCTTCCTTCTTCTTTTTCTTGCACTGATGATTAATGGACTGCAATGTAGCAACATAATTTGGTATATTGATGTGACGATACCGTAAGAAATGAAGAAGAAAAAAATGAGGGTCTTTTTTGGTTGAATTTGGTGCCGGCTGGGACCTGTTTGACCATTTCCCTTTTTTGGGTATTCACCAAGTATTAATGTATTGTGTGTATGATGTAAATATGAGTTTTTATTATTGTTTGTGAATCTGTTGGTCTGTTGTCTGTTGTGTATGTGGGCATTAAATTAGCCCACATACCTCTATGTAAAAATTGTTTTGTATAGTCGTTGTAAGTCATGTTTTTATATTTGTATATTTTTTCTGTTTATACCTAACAGCCCTGAAGAAGTCCCTCAAGGGGACGAAACGCGTCGGCTGTTCTGTGTGTTTTTGTGAGAAAGAAAAAAGAATAAATTCAAGAACTTTCTTTATTTGATATGGACGTTAAAATGATCCTTCTTGACATTATTTTTCTCTGAGTGGTGCACCTGTGCTTTGGTTTTTGAATTGTTAAGTTCCTGTTGGAATAAGTACTGTGATGGTGGGTACTATACAGTGTGCACACAGATCCCACTGAATACAAAAGGGACATTACGTAAGTAGTGTAAAAACAGGTTAGGTGCTGTTAATTGGAAGGTTCCACTGTCAGGTCCTCCCTTTTTTTACCCAATCCCAACAGGTTTACTCACCCTTTGCTCCGGGCATGGTTGATAAAAGATCACCATTGAGTTGGCGAACAATAAACATTTTACCAGAAAATTGGTTCCACAATGAAACACTACAACTTATGAAACAGACCATTTAGTTACGTAATGATGCCCTCAAACCACCTCATATCTTCTTTCTGAGAATGACCAGAGGGCTCCTGTTGTGTAGGTTTATTATCTGGCACCCTCCTGCTGAAGCCATCATCACTATTGCCAAAAGGGAAGATCTCCCACAGGGACAGCTTCCACTTTGTGAATCACAGATACCACCTCCTTTTAGGTGTCCATATCTGGTCTGTGCCTACAGACAAGCTTCTAAGAGTCCAACTATTGATTTAGGTTGTTATGTTACTCCTTGGTTCATAAAGCCTGTAGCGCACTGTCAGAATGATTGGTGAATCTCATTAGGAATTTCACCAATGTATATAATCATTATTGTCAACAATGATATCATTTAACATGTTATGAGTTATGTAATATGTGTGGTCATAAGCTGTGAATGATGGGTGTGCAAGGTATAGTTAGTTCACTAAACTAGAACTGGCATATTTCAGTGGCTTGGGGTTTTTAACATTATCTTGTGTCTCATTCCATCACCTAACTATAACATCAAACCTATTGATTATGTCAGTGAAAATATGACATATATATATATGTATATATATATATATATGTGTGTATATATATATATATATATGTGTGTATATATATATATATGTAAGGAATTCCGTATTTTGCTCAATTGACCACAATAACGGGATGCGACACACCAGAAGAAAGCACAAAGTTGTTTTATTGTGCACAGATCAAAGGGCGACGAGTTTCGGTGTGAAGCCTTTGTCAAGCAACTTCCTGTGAGGCAACCGCCCATAGAAATACATCGAATGGTTTGGCGACATAGAAAACATACTTAAAATGCATACAGTTATGCAATCGCGACTTCATCGTATGCTAAACATAGATGTTTCAACAAATAATACATAAGTAATTAATAGAATGAATATGTCCGAATAACAAATTTATGATAGTTTAGCAATTCCAATGGCAATATACCTATACGTAAATGCGCATGCTCGATTGTACACTCTGTCCTCGGAATCATAGAGGAAATAAGTAGTAATAAAGTTTTTCAATCTCATATTTCGACATAACATTTTTGATATGTCATCGCATTTGTACGTTGTAAATCAACAAACAAATTCAAGTCTCAATAAAAACAACACATATCATGTATCCGGCAATTGTTCACCAATAGCGAACAATAAAGTTGTAACCGGCATCCTGTTGCCACGACATACTAATAATAAATATGCCAGCTCGAATTCCTGAAATCCCTATTTGGTTCTAGTGTGGATAGGTGCTTATTAATAATAAGTCCTAGTCATCATAATGAAATTACTCACATTGTATCAGATTAATGAAATTACTTAATAACGGACAAATGCCTATATGTGAGGAGGTGGCTATTAATAACCCGCACCCATTTGCGGTATGTGTTATTTTGGCAATAGAATGATGTGTTGCTAAACACTTCTGGGCAAATGCCCTCTTGAGACTGTGGTGATGCAGAATTAATTACACTATCATTCCCGTGTCAGAGCGGGTGGTTATATACACAGGAAAGTGAACCTTGAGTTAAGTGCTACAAGTGGGGTTAACTAATTATGGTGTTGAGTGTACTGTAAGCAATTATGCTTAAAGTAAAAAGTAAAAATGGGACAATAAAGTGAAAATAGCAAAAACATAAATATGATTTTTGGGGACCTAGAAAAAGAGGGGCTTGGGAGAAGATACCTGGGGGAATAACCATGAGGTATCTGAGTGATAATTCCGCCATTGCGGTTACACTCCTCCTAGGCCAACCGAGCTCGGCAATTGACGGCAACCAATGCTCCAAAATTAAAGGTCCTCCTTAAAATGTGAACATTACACCTACTCTCAACCATTAAAATTTACTGAACCTACAGGCCAGTGAAGAGCAGTTGCTTTTATTTTAAACGCCTATATGGGTTGCAAGTTCCTCTTCCCCATTCAGGCCATTAGGTGTCTTGCAATCCAGTTCTATTATGTGTTTAGTCTCAAGAATCCTGAGATTTCTCTCCCTGTTTGCACCTCGTATGTGTGCCGAAATCCTATCTATCCCATAGAATAGTAGAACATGGACATTACTTTTGTGTTTGTCGGCATAGTGTCGTGCCACCGGATAGTTGAAATCACGGTTTTTAATGGCTCGCAAATGCTGTAATATGCGTTGTTTTAGTGGAAGCTTTGTGCTGCCTACGTACCTTAGACCACAAGGGCACTCCAGCATGTAGAAGGCAAAATCACTATTGCAATTAATGATTTGTGTGAATTTTTTTAGTGCCACCATTGCTTCTTTTATATTCCTTACAATTTTTGTCATTGTGGCAGGCTGTGCAGGTCCCACATGAAGTAAACCCATTAAGCGCTGTCAGCCAATGCACCTGTGGATTACTGGGAGGATAACTGTGTACTAAACGATCACGCAGTGATCTTGCTCGCTTGTAAGTGACATGTGGGCTATTCCCCACAGTGTTGCCTATGATAAGATCGGCCACCAACAGATTCCAATGGGCTTTCATGGCTTTCTTTAATGCCCATGCACCTCTGCTGAAAGTAGTGATCATCTGTGGTGTAGTATTGCCTTTCTGTACATTTTCCCTGTGCTCAATAAAACAACGTTGTGCTTTCTTCTGGTGTGCTGCATCCCGTTATTGTGGTCAATTGAGCAAAATACGGAATTCCTTACATGTTACACGGCTGCTGTCGCCGTCTGCAGGCACCGACGCCGGAGGCTGGGGACCACAAAGCTCAGCAATTGTGAACATATATATATATATATATATCACCAAAACTTCACGCCACACAATTCACAGACGAGAATTCAGACCCAGGATCAGTGCCAAAAAAACAGGTTTATTTACAGGATGCCCGCACCACTGCCATAACGCGTTTCAGCCTCTGTCGAGGCCTTGATCACATGACGCGTTCCAAAGCCATTTTTTCTTTTTTAAAGTGACAGTGTACAAAATCACACGTGGAAAGTGCATAATAGACATAGAAGTTACACTTCATGAGAAAATAGTAAACCTAATAACATCAGAGCCTTAAAATAATTGATCCCCACTGTGGGGGTACCATAAATATGTGCAAAATACGCAACAAATATTCATGAAATCATAAATATTTAGGACAAGCATAGCAACTTAAATAAAAAAAAAAATCAAATAAGTTAAGATTGAATAGCAGTGACAGTGCTAATAAAAACATCAGTATAAAATTGTCATTAGAAAAATCATACAACAATAAATATGGGAATTAACACTGAGTGGGGGAGAGCAAGGTGGCAGACGGCTGATCTGCCGTGGTGCTCCGTGAGTTGGGCTCCCGTTTTCCCCCGTCTGAGCCACTGATGGCGGATACGAATGTAGCTTTTTTTGAGCTCTTTACCTGTGTTTTTGTGCTTGTGCCTTCGGTTTGCTGTCTTTTGGCAAATTCGAACGTTTGGACTTTTTGGCAGCTTCTTCTGAGCCTCCCTGGTTCCCTCGCCGTGCAGCGGACTGCGGACCGCGGGCTGCTGGCTGCCTGGCCGCCTGGCTGCCCGTCGTCTGTGCGGTGCAAACTCCTTCCCCCTTCCTCCCTTCGCTTTGGGTCTGTTTTCCCTCTCTATGATTTGCTGTTTCAGTGGCAGTATCCTTGCCGGTGACGCCTTCGGTGCTCCTGGAGGAGCGGTTGATACTCCTGTTTGCCTTGGTTCTCCTATTTCCATCGGCTGTCCACTGGTTCGGTGGTCGTTGTCTTCAGCCGCCCTGGAGCTGTGGCGTGGCAGGAGAGCACGCAGTTTGGTGCGTGCTGTATGTGCTGGAGACACCCTTGCTCACCATTTGGGAAGGTCTGCTCAGGCTGCAGCTGAGAATACAGAAACTGTCACGACGGAAACGGACGAACACAGCGGACACAGCGATACGAAGACACAGGAGTCAGCCTCGGATTTACCTCAGTGTGGGGTTCTAAAAGACTCAGAAGGTTTGCACTTTCAACAGCACCAACACTATCAAGCGCCCAGAGGTAAGGGGAGAGGAGAGAAAGCTGGTCGAGGACGAGGTAAGGAGCAGGCTAGAGTGCCTACGAGGGGGCTTGTTACCGGTCCTAATTTATTCGGTCCCGTTATTTCGCCCCAAATTGGTAAGAGATCCTCTTCCTATTTATCCAAGGAGGTGAAATCTAAGGGAGTCAGAGGGAAAGCAACACGTAATCTCATCGCTGGAGCCGAGGCTGCATCAAAAATTACTCCATCTCTTCGGTCATATTTCAAAGTCGTCCCACAGGTCCTGCGCCTTGTGGAATCTAAGGCAATGACCACACTAAGGGATTCTGCTCAACTGATTTCCCCTACTTTAACTCCACCTCTTACAATTTCCCCCCCTTTAGTTGTCGTGCCAGCCCTTTCGGCTCTTGGTGACTCCGGGATGACTGTAAGGGATTTGGCACCAGCTGTCTCAGTTGCCTCTGTAGTCTCAGTACCTTCCACATCTTCCATACTTACAAATATACCCAAAAATGGAGTTTTTTCTACTGATGTGGTGGGGGACGGGGGAACACCTACTAGTTCCGATGTGAGGGGCGACTTAGCAGAAGCTAGCGAGGGGGGTCTTAGTCACTCCGACTCCTGTGTTCTTGATTTTATCAGGCTGGGTTCTGGGGGGGCTAGTGTATTGAAGTAATCTGTCGAGCTATCCATGGCAGTGTCTGTCCCTGTCCCTATACCTTCCACCCCATCTTGCGAAGAAGCATCACCAGAAAACATTTCGGCAGCCACTTTATTTGCTATGCTTACTGCCTTGTCTCGGGACATAAAAAGAGGGTTCGAGCAATCCTTAGGTATGCAGAAGGAGATTCGCGATTATTGCCAGTCATTGGATAATAAGATTGATGGGCTGTCAACAAGGACAGAAGTCTTGGAGGAAAAACTAGCTGTAATGTCGGTACATCTAGATAAGGCAGAAGAGGACATTACTAAACTTAAAAGAGACGGCCAGGTCTTGTTAGACAGGATGGAGGTCTTAGAAAACAACGCAAGAAGATGTAACATTCGTATTCTTAATTTTCCAGAGGGATCTGAGGGGGCTGATGTTAAGCAGTTTATTGTCTGTCTGCTGAAGGAAGGATTATGTTTGGATCAAGTCCTGGAGCAGTTAGCAATTGATATCCAGAGAGTCCATAGGGAACCCTTTAGACAGAACCCGCAAAGGCAAAAACCGCGTAAAATCCTTGTTAATTTTCTTACGTACACTCTCAAAGAGCAGATTTTGAATGCAGCTCTTAAACAGAAGTCCCTGCCTCATCAGGTCAGATCTATCTAGGGTCACACTCGAGAGGCAATGGGAGTTTGGAAGGAGGTTGGAGGCCTTTAGGAAGTTGGGCGCTTCTGCTCAATTGGTGTTCCCGGCCTCTCTGAAGGTCATGTATAATAATAAGATGGTCAACATTAGGGCAATCCAAGCTGCCGATGAATTCCTTTTGGATATAGGCAATAAGTCATCTGGTAATAGTACTTAACTCTTCTGATCTCTTGGAGCTTAGGTCTCTTACAGCTTTATGGTTGCTCACAGGTATTGTGGCATATTAAAATTTATTATTCCAGTGAATAGAAAAAAAAAAAACTTTACAATAGGGAAGGATATATATATATATATATATATATATTTTTTTTTTTTTTCTCTCACCTTTTTCAATAACATTATTTAAAGTGGGATCACTTCCCTTTTTCCTCACTCTACCTTTTGGCTGTTGGCCTCTGGGGGGTGTAACGGGAGCCTGAGGTAGGGGTGCCATCTACTGGACTTGATCCGGTTAGGTACACCACGGGTTCTCCATGGGGGGGGTGAAGGGTGGGTGGGGGAGGTTCACGGGCAAAATTTTAAAATTCCTCATCAGCCAACCTTTTTATTTTTTGTTGGTTTTGTTAGTTTTTCATATTGTGCTGCGAGTTTTCTCATGGAGTCTGGTCAGCTTATATCTGGTCGTATTATAAAAGCAAGGTTGGTTGTGCTCTGCTTCAGTGGGGATGGCTAGTCTTAAGATTATGTCTTGGAACGTTAATGGGCTCCGTACTAAACCTAGGGCTAGAACATTGATGCAGTATCTCCGGGACTCTGATGCCCAGGTCATCATCCTCCAAGAGACACACTTGATCCAGTCCGAAATCGATACCTTGGTTAAAGGGAATAAATGGATCGATTTTATAATATCGACCTCCCAATCTATGACTTCCCGAGGCGTGTCACTGATTTTCAAAAAGCAGCTTAGGGCCAGGGTATTAGATTTTAAGGTTGACCCTGCGGGAAGATGGGTTATTGCCTCTCTGGTAATTATGGGTGCTTGTTTTACTGTTGTTGGATACTATGGCCCCAATGTTGACGACCCTACATCTTTGGAAGTGATTTTTTCTCACCTTTTGCCCTTCCTGGAACCAGTTATATTGGCTGGTGACTTCAACATTGTTTTAGATCCAGTCCTGGATAAATCTCACAACAGTAGATCCCGTGTCCCTTCAAAATCAAGATCTTTCTTGTTGAATGAAATGAAACAATACGGATATGTGGATATCTGGAGATTAAGGGCCGGGCAGCAGCAGGGGGTGTCTTTTAGAAATTATAAATATAATCACCAGTCCAGGATAGATTTCATATTAATTAACCATAGTTTATCCGACGCAGTTAATGATATTCGTTATCTCCCGTTACATCTATCTGACCATTCTGCTGTTTTCCTGGATCTTATGGTATCTACCTCTGATGTAGTAAGGACTTGGTGTTTTGACCGTTCTTTGCTCTCTCACCCTGAAGATGTCACTTTTTTAAAAACTGAAGTGAGGTCTTTCTTAGAGGTGAATGAGGGTTCTGCAGAACCTGGTGTGGTCTGGGACTCACTTAAAGCCTCTTTGAGGGGTCTTATTACAGGTAAGATGTCGTATAGAAGGAGGAAATACAGAGAGGCTACCGCCTTAGTTGAGGCGAATCTGACTAAAACGCAGGCTGATATCGATGCCAACTTGGCTTCTACAGATGATGTCTTAACACCTTTGCGGGCTAAATTATTGACTTTGAGGGGCGAACTGACCTCGATCCTTAACCGGCGGCTTCAGGAAAGATGGGAGGCCAGTAAAATCGCACATTTTCAGTATGGAGAATGTGCCGGTAAGTTATTGGCATGAAAAGTAAAAACTGATCAGGTTCGTAACAACATTAGCCTGATCTATGTCAATAACGTCCCTCTTTCTTCTGATGCAGATATTAGAGCAGCATTTAGAGATTACTATCAAGGTATCTACCACGAAGATAAGAAACTGGATACTGTTATGATCAATGATTGGCTTGGGAAAATAGATCTACCAAAACTTTCCGTTGATCAGTCAACAATGCTAGATAGTAAAATCTCGGAAGAGGAGGTAAGGAAAGCCATACAGGATGCCAGGAAGGGCAAAACGTCTGGGCCTGATGGGCTGCCTGCTGAAATATATAAATCTTTGGAGCAGGAACTTGTCCCTTTCCTGGTTGCATTGTTTAACCAGATCCTGCTGGATGGAGTACGACCACCTGCGTCATGGGATAACGCATCCACAACTGTTATCTTGAAACCAGGGAAGTCTCCAACTGCCTGTGGTTCCTATAGACCAATCTCTGTTTTGAATGGAGACTATAAGATCTTTGCCTCCATTCTTGCAAAGAGATTGGCCTTGGTCGCTCCTTCCATCTTACATACTGATCAGAAGGGATTTATTAAGGGGCGACAGCTTTTTGAACTGACTTTTGATTTGATTGGATCAATAGATATGGCATGTTTGAAGTCTTTGCCCTTGGCGGTTCTCACGCTGGACGCCACCAAGGCCTTTGATAGAGTTAATTGGTTGTATCTATCGGAGGCCTTGGCAAAGTTTGGCGTGGGGGGTAGATTTCGTCAGGCGATTGGTCTTCTCTATCGTAACCCCAGTGCCCGTGTCTTGGTTAATGGTATACTCTCCGACTCATTTGACATCTCGAGGGGTACCAGACAGGGCTGCCCTCTCTCCCCGCTCCTGTTCGATTTATATGCTGAATCTTTTGCCCAGATTTTGAGGGATAGTGTTAACATCAAGGCATTTGCGTGCAGGGGCTGGGAGAGAAAGGTGGCCCTTTACGCTGACGATATTCTCATATTTACCTCTGATCCGCATGAGGCCCTCCCAGTAATATTCAAGTTGGCTTCGGAGTTTGGGATGGTCTCTGGTTATGAAATTAATACTCTAAAAACTGAGATGATGACCTGGAATATTGACCAAAGTACCTTTGATTCGGAAATCCGGCCTGCGAGTCGGATGAGATATTTAGGTTTGGATATCGTAGCTGACCTTGACCAGATTACTACTACTAATTTTTCAAAAGTTGCAAAGGATTGTCGTAAGTTACTCCAGACCTGGGCCCATCTTCCACTCTCCCTACTGGGTAGGGTCAGCCTTGTCAAAATGTCCATCTTGCCTAGAGTCTCGTTTTTGTTTAATACGATACCCTTATATTTTGATCCCACCTCTATCAGAAAATTGTAGTCTGACATTACTACCTTTATCTGGAATAAACAGCTTCCAAGAATCTCCTGGAAAAAAATCAGGAGGTGTAGGGAAAAAGGAGGGCTCGCTGCCCCTGATCTCCAGGCTTACGCCTGGGCTTTCCAGCTATCACATGCCAGGATCCTATTAAAGAGACCAGTAGGGTATGTAGTGTGGTCCCTTTATTCAATGTTACTGGATGTAGAAGGTGTAAGTAAGTCAGGGTTTCTTTTCAAATTTGGAAACCCCAAGTTCTTCAAAAAAATTCAACTGAAATTTTTAAGGGGTATGGCTAGAATATGGGCTCAGTTGTCTAAAGCTATTAAGGTTGGGTACTATGGAAGCAGGACACCACTTTGGGACCATCCTGATGGTCCAATGTGGTTAGGGGATGTACTAGCTATACCTATGAGAGAGGCCGGCCTGGAGGAGTGGGGTAACCTATTTGTTGACGGGGATCTGTTACCCTGGGAGTATCTTTGCACTAAAATTGGTCCACACTTCTCCAGGCTTAAGTATCTTCAAATGTCGAGCTGGTCTCATGAATACTCTGTTCAACCTCCACACGGTGTTAAATACCCTCTGGGTGCACATAGTCATCTCATAACGCTTTTGGCAGATAAGCCGCCTGCCAAGAAGGAAATTTCACTGTGGTACAATTTAATCTTGGAGGAAACGGATGGAATTTTTTCACTGCCAGAGGATCTTTGGTCTCTACATGTCACCAATTCCGATTTACAACATCTTTGGAATTCGTCTTGTACGATGATGTGGGATATTGTCAAACCTGCATGGTTACGCAGGAATCATCTTTTCACCATTCATCGAGCATACTACTCACCCCTTCGTCTTTCTAAATTTACCGAGGGGAGTAGTGTGACCTGTGCGAAGTGTGGTTTGGTGGCTGCTTCTGACATTCACATGTTCTTTGAGTGCCCGCATTTGTCCCCATTCTGGGAAGCCATTAGTAAGACTCTTTCACTTTCTGTTGGAGTTAACATTACCCTGGACTTAACATCAGTAATTTTTGGTAGCTACCAAGGGGTCCCCTCCTTGGCAAAAAAGCTTATTTTTTATGCCATCTTGCTAGCAAGGAGGGAGATATGCAGGAAATGGAAGGATTCTTCATCTCCTTCTATCAATGACTGGCACGCTTCTACTCTGCTGGTCTCTAAGTTGGACATGGCTAGAACCGGTAATCCAGTTACAAGATCTTTCTGGCATCTCCTGAATTGGGTTCATTGAATATCTGGGTTTAAAAAAAAAAAAAAAAATCCCCCAGGTCCAATGATTATGCCATCAACCTCATTCTGGGGGTTACTTGATTCATGGTGCTAAGTTTAGTACCTTGGCTGGATTTCAGCAAATGCCTGTCTGGTTATAAACTAGTGATCATTGCTGGTTGAAACATTGTTGCTGAGGGGTGAGCTTCCCGTTTCATTACAGCCCCAACCAGTCTTAGTAACTGAGGCAGCGCAATGTGAGTAGACCTGCAAGATTGTATATTGAAACTTGTTTGGCAGATGAGGACAAAAAACAAAAAAAAACAATAAATATGATATTAAATTGATTAGTGGCCAATTAAGACCCTACTAAAAACTCTGTCATAAAACCCCATGATAATATAATGGTACATCTCGTCGCTTGCTCATGTTCTACTTGCAGAACTGAATTGCACACTTGCTCTGTCGGTATGACATTTTAGGTTCAAAGGTCCTGCCCAAGTGGGCACATGCTCATGCATAACTCTTCAATATACAAAGTGCTAGTGCTAAAAAATAATACAAAAACATGCTCTTACCCTCTTTGAATCACAGCCGGCATTCAAAGACGTGAAATCATATAAAAAAAGAAAAAAATTTTATACATGAAAATTCAAGAAAGGCGGTACTAATGCCAGCTAAAAGATACTGGGTATAAGAACAGTTATGCTTAAAGGCAGGTGAAAAAATCCTCACTGATATTAAGACCGTGTGGTGTTTTGCAGTTAAACTCCAAGATATATTTAGTTTCCAGTTTCCTAAGCAGATATTCCCGATTGCCTCCCCTTCTAAGGGGCAAGACAGTGTCCACCACAAAGTATTTCAAGTGTTGTGTGTTACTATCATGATGTTCCTGGAAATGTCGTGCCACCAGATAATGGGATCTTTGTTGTTGATGGCTCTCATGTGCTGGAGTATCCGTTTGTGGACCTGCAGCTTCGTACTTCCCACATAACGCAGGCCACACGGACACTCCAGCACATATACTGCAAATTCTGTTTTGCAATTCAGGAATTTGGTGATGACAACAGGCTTAGGTTTGAAGGGAGTGGTGTATGTTTTAGTATTCAAACCTTGTTTGCAGGCTTTACAGGTGGCAGACCTATAAAAGCCAGTCCTGCTGCCCAACCAATTTTTGGTCATTATCACCTCGGGGCTACTCTTAACAAGAGCATTGCTCATAGAGCCAGCTTTCCTATAGGAAATGCTTGGAGTAGCTGTCAAGGAACTTCCTAAAACAGGGTCATTAAGTACCAGTGGCCAGTTTTTGTTAACAATTTTGCGGAGGGTTTTGTGTTGGCGATTAAATGTTAATATTAACCTAGTTGGCTCCAATGTGGGTTCATTCCTAGAATTCTTCTTAGGTGTTTTAGGCATTAATGTCGCTAAACGTTGTTGTTTATTAGCCTTCTCAATGGCCTTTTTGACCACTCCTTCTGGGTACCCCCTAGCTATGAACCTGTCCCTGCTACCCTTTTGAGCCTGCATGCAGTCAAGGTCTGTGCTACAAATCCTTCTGATCCGCAGCATCTCCCCATAAGGGATGCTGTTGATCAGATGGCTGGGGTGGTGGCTAGAGGCATGCAGGACAGTGTTGCCTGCAGATGGCTTCCTGTGGAGACGAGTTTCCAATTTACAGTTCTCAACATATATCTCCACATCTAGAAACACTATGCTGGTTTTGGTCATCTGAGCTACAAACTGTAAGTTTAAGTTGTTGTTAAGTTCAGATACAAATGTTTGCGCATCACATTCACTTCCTTTCCAAATTAAAAACAGATCATCAATGTACATATACCAGCAAAGTACATGCCTGTCTAGGGTCTCTCTGTGCGTTGTCATGAGGACCCGCTCCTCCCACACGCCCATATGCAAACAGGCGTAACTGGGATAAAAGCAGCCCCCCATGGCAACACCCCTAACCTGCCGGAAGATCTGATTAAGAAAAAGGAAAATATTATTTTCTAGACAAAAGGAGATCATATCAAGTAACATCCTGTTGTGTGCAGCATGTTGCAAAGGTCTTGTATTCAGATAGAATTCAGCTGCTTTGATACCAACACAATTGTGTATGCTCGTGTACAACGAGGTGACATCAAGCGCTATAAGTACACAGTCAACTTCCCAGTTCACATTCTGTATTTTACGCAGGAAGTCCCCCGTGTCCTTGACATACGATGGGAGCTTCCTGACATGGTCCTGAAGGAAGAAGTCCACGTACTTAGAGGTGCTTTCAAGTTGGCTACCCTTGGCCGATATAATGGGCCTCCCCGGAGGTTTTTGTATATCTTTATGTATTTTGGGGATAAAATAAATAGCTGGTATAATGGGGTAGTCAACTTTTAAAAAATTAAATTCTTGCATACTTAGCAGACCTGCGGATTTCCATGCCAGAAGTCTGCTGTTGAATTCACCCCATGCACACTTGACAGCTTGGATGGTACTTCTTTTGTAGCAGTTACTGTCATTGAGTTGGGACAGGGCCTTTTACATATAAAGGTCATGTGGCCACATGACCATGTTGCCGCCCTTGTCTGACTGCCTAATAATGATATTGTCATCTCCTTGTAATTTTTTAATTAGTTGAGAGTAAACGTGATCTTGTTTGGTGTATTTCCTTTGAGACCGCATGCTTGAACAATAAAGTTTTTTCTATTCATACACTACATTCTCATGAAAAATGTCCACATTGTCACGAGGCATTATTGGACAAAATGTTGATTTGGGTCTAAAATTGGTTTGTGCAACTGTTCCAATTTGTGTTTCAACCGAATCAATTTCCTAGAATGTTGGGACTGTATATTGTTCATCCAGGAGATGTTGCAGGTCCCTCAACAAAGCGCCATCGCCCACTGACATCGTCGGGCTTGCATTGCCTTCATCTGGTATGTTTTTTATTCCATCTCTGTTGTATGTTCCTTGAGTTGCATGGTGTTTTCGTAATTTGATCTCGCGCACACATTTGTACAAATCTATCCTTGTTTGCGCATAGTCAATATCTCTCACAGGGCTAAAAGAAAGTCCCAATGCAAAAGGTTTTTCTTTCTTCTTCGCTCAACGGCATTTTTGTTAAGTTAATGACTGTGTTTGAATCCATCGTGTCCTTTATCGTCTGTTCCATCTTCTGTTTGCCGTTTTTTTGTTGCCTGGCTTGTTTCTGGTTTCTGTGCTGCCTTCTTGCCCATCTTTTTTGGTTATCTCGTTTCTTTCTTTGGGAGCAAAAGTATTCTGACCTCGTGGACGCAAAGTTTGTATTCTGTCCCTCCGAATATAATCCAATTCTTGGCCCAGCGAAGGTTTTGTAAACCCCAACCCCCGATTTGGGGCTTGATAGTTGTTGGAGCTACTGTCTATGGCTGAGCTCAGATCGGAGGCAGACGTTGAGGCTTGCATGTCACTGATTGCACTGGGTTGTGATGTCCTGGGCCCCTGAAGATTTTGATAGTTTCACAGCATCATATTTTTTCGCAGAAGTGAATACGCGCCCTTGCTCCTAATCCACCTTGTCTCTTTGAAACTTGTAGGCCTTGCGTCTTTTTATTATACCTTCATCCCTCTGCAGTCGATTGATCATTTCCTCCCGGTATTTTTGGCATGTTACTGTATCATCCAGCTTCCCAATTTCCTCATTAAGTTCATCAATCTTTAGTTGTAATGCTGCCCTGTCACTGTCAGCATATTTTATCTGAAAGAAACACGTTAGTTAGATTCCTCACCTTAGAATATCCCCAGGCGTCAGACTGGATCCGGAAGATTTTTCGTCAGCAATACCCCTTGCGCGTCGCTAGGCGTCGTCTGCGGCTCCGCGTCCGTCGTCGGCATCGTGCGCCGGAATGACGTCGTCGGAGTACTTAGACGCCGCCCTCGCGCGCTGACGTCAGTTCTTCTTTTTTCCGCTCCAGTAAGCGCAGATCTGGGAGAGCTACCCCTTTAGTCAATTTTTGACTAACTTTTTGATCCTTTTTGATCCTGTCAATCGACTCCGGTGCCGGTAGGATGCCTGGTTTTAAAGCCTGTGCTGACTGTAACCGCCTGATGTCGGTTACGGACCATCACCGCCGGTGCCTGTACTGCTTGGGCCTCGACCATGACGCGGAGTCGTGCTCGGACTGTAAGGCCCTGACCTCGAAGGCTAGACGGGAGCGGTCCCGTAAGCTTCTCGAGATTCGCCACGCGGCTCCGCGCGCCTCTCGATCCCGGTCCAGGAGGAGGTCCAAGGATCGGTCGCGGAGCCGCAGCCGACGTCACCATCGGTCGTCGGGATCCAAGTCTTCGGGTAAGTCGAAGCATTCCAAGAAGTCCAAGAGGCGACATCGCTCTTCGGACTCCCCTCGCCGGTCGCGCGACTCGGCCGAGGGTCAGGGTGGTTCCAGCCCCGCGGCTCCGGCGGAGCCGCAGGCGCCGCGCACGTCCCCATACCCTCCGGTCCCTGGGACTAACGCGACGCCGGCGGAAGTCAGTGCCTTCCTCTCGGCCATGAGGAACCTGGCTCCGCCGTCGGCGCCCGCTGGTGCGCCTTCGGGCCCCGCGGACCCGACTGGGCTGCCTTGCCTGCCGGTGGCTCCGGCCCCGGCGCCGTTGACGGCTCCGGCCTCGACGCCGCAAGCGCCCGAGGGACCCGTTCTCGAGTCCCCGTCGACGCCAGTCGACCTCGTCACGCCTCCTCCACCGGCGTCGACACCGGTACCACCCCCAACACCGACGCTCGACTCCGCTCGACGTCGTGCCCCAGTTTAGTCCCGCTCCGGGCCCGGCGCCGGTCCGGCGTCTATGGACGCCGAGATCGACGCCGCTAGAGACACATTTTGTCTACCGCCCGGCTCCGTTACTTTCTCCTCTACACCAGGAGTCGGATGATGGGGACTACTGGGAGGGATCCGAGGATCCTATGGCCGCTCAGGCCCAACTGTCCCAGGACTGGGCAGATGAACTGGGGGAGGCCAGTGGTCTGGATACCTCGCCAGACACTGGATTCATCTCTCCTCCGACTGTGGCTTCGGAGGAGGGTGCTGCATTCTCCGTGGTGCTACGCAAGGCGGCCGCAGCCCTTGGGCTCGAGCTCCCTGCCGTGGCTGTCCTCACTGAGGTGCTTCAGTCTGCAGCAAGCTCCACTGAGCCTCTGCTGCCGTTCAATGAGGCCCTCACTGACATTCTACAGGGCACCTGGTCCAAGCCCTCCACAGTTCCTCCTGTGGACAGGAACGTCGCCAGGCGCCACCGCCCTGCTCCGGGCGACCCCAGTTTTCTGTCCCAACACCCTACCCCTGAGAGCCTGGTTATCCAGGCCTCCACCTCCCAATCCTCTTTCCCGACCGCCCCGCCGGACCGGGATTCCAAGAGACTAGAGCAGTTTGGCAAGAAGCTGTTCTCTTCCCTTAGTTTGGGCCTGCGGTCTTTGAACACCGCTTGTCTCTTGGACCGTTATTCCCACTCTCTGTGGGATGCGGTGGAGGACGCGCTGCCCCTGTGTCCGGAGACGACTTACCCAGGCTCTGGCCGATGGGAGGGATGCCGCGCGACATGCTATTCGATGTGGGCTTGACACCACGGACTCGCTGGGTAGGGCCATTTCTACCTCAGTGGCGCTTCGACGTCACGCCTGGCTGTGGTCCACGTCATTTTCGGGTGATGTCCAGAGCTCTCTCATGGACATGCCCTTTGATGGCACTCGCCTTTTTGGCGAGAAAGCGGACAGTGCGCTGAATCGCTTTAAGGACTCCCGGGCTACGGCCAAGTCCTTGGGCCTCTCGGCCCCGCGGTCGCAAACTTCCGCCTTTCGCCCCTTTCGTGGCCAAGGAAGGGGTGCCTCCTCACGTACGCCTAGCCACCAGCCGCAGAACCAACCTGCGCGCGGTCGCGGACGTGGTTTCCGCCGAGGCGGTTCTGGAGGACGACGAGGTCAGTCCACATCCACCCCGGCAGCATCCGCCTCAAAACCTTCCTAGTCCGAGCTTTCAGGCCCATTCCACGCCAGTGGGCGGCAGAGTTCGCCATCACCTGCTCCACTGGCGGTCCATCACATCGGACAGGTGGGTGCTGCAAATCGTCCGAAGGGGCTACTCCCTCCCCTTCGAGACGACCCCTCCAGCCATGCCACCGCAGCACCACCGTATCTCGGGGGATCATTTGAATCTTCTCCACGAGGAGGTTTCGGCCCTCTTGGCCAAGGGGGCCGTCGAGCGCGTTCCGAGTCCAGAAGTGGGTCGTGGTTGTTATTCCCACTACTTTCTGGTTCCCAAGAAGGGCAAAGGGGGCCTACGCCCTATCTTGGACCTCCGGAACGTCAATGCCTTCCTCCGGAAGGAAAGGTTCAAGATGTTGACTTTGGCTCAGGTTCTAGCTGCCCTAGACCCCGGAGACTGGATGGTAGCGTTGGACTTGCAGGACGCATATTTCCACATCCCCGTCCTGCCGGCCCACCGGCGTTACCTGCGGTTCACGGTGGGCCAAGAGCACTTTCAGTTTACCGTGCTCCCCTTCGGCCTCACCAGTGCCCCTCGGGTGTTCACGAAAGTGATGGCGGTGGTCGCAACTCATCTGCGCAGATCAGGGGTTCCAGTCTTCCCCTATCTCGACGACTGGTTGTTGAAGGCGGGCTCGCCCCAGGCAGTCGTCTCCCACCTCCAGACTACGGCGGATCTCCTGCATTTGCTGGGGTTTTCCATCAACGTGCCGAAGTCACACCTGAGTCCCTCTCAGAAGCTCCTCTTCATCGGAGCGGTTCTCGATTCGGCGCAGTTCCGGGTCTATCCACCGGAACAGCGGGTCCGGGATATACAGCAGTTGCAGTGGTGGCTCACGGACCGCGATTGGGTCATGGGCAGAAGCCTCTCCCTTCCCCAACCGGAGCATGTCGTAGTGACGGATGCGTCCCTCCTGGGATGGGGTGGCCATATGGGAGAGGCGGAGATCAGAGGCCTCTGGTCTCCGGCGGAGTCTCGTCTCCACATCAACCTGTTGGAGTTGAGAGCGATCCGGCTTGCACTGAAAGCCTTCCTTCCCTCTGTCCGGGGAAGTGTCGTGCAGGTGTTCACGGACAACACCACCGCCATGTGGTATTGCAACAAACAGGGCGGGGTGGGGTCGTGGACCCTTTGTCAGGAGGCCCTGCGCCTCTGGACGTGGCTGGAACACCAGGGCGTCACCCTGGTGGTTCAACATCTGGCGGGCTCTCTGAACGCCAGAGCAGACGAACTCAGCCGCCGGTGCATGATGGATCACGAATGGCGTCTGAACTCCGAAGTGGCGCAAGGTCTCTTTCAGCAGTGGGGAGAGCCTTGGTTAGATCTATTCGCCACCGAAGAGAACGCGCAATGTCAGCAGTTCTGCGCGTTGGAATTTCCAAGGCGGCACTCGCTCGGCGACGCTTTTCGTCACGAGTGGAGTTGCGGTCTGTTGTACGCCTTTCCGCCTATACCACTTCTGCCCAGAGTTCTGAAGAGGATCAGGCACGACCGGGCCCAAGTCATCTTGGTGGCTCCGGATTGGGCACGAAGGTACTGGTATCCCGAGCTACTCAGTATGTTGACCGATCCTCCGATACGTCTGCCCCTTCGGGAGGATCTTCTGTCGCAGCAGCAGGGGACGGTCCTCCACCCGAACCTGTCCAGCCTCCACCTCCATGCGTGGAGATTGAGCGGCGGCAGTTGATGCCATTTGACTTGCCTCCTGAAGTCTGTGATATCATTCTGGCAGCCAGGCGTCCCTCCACAAAGTCGGTATACGCCTGCCGGTGGAACAAATTTGTGGCATGGTGCACAGCAAAGGCTGTGGATCCCCTTTCCGCCCCTCTTTCTGAGGTTCTCCTCTTTCTTCTTTCTTTGGCCCGGCAGGGCTCTGCCCTGGGCACCCTGAAAGGTTATCTTGCTGCCATCTCTGCCTTCTTGCGGCTTCCTGATCAGCCTTCTCTTTTCAAGTCCCCTGTGGTTACACGCTTTCTAAAAGGCATTACTCACACGTTCCCTCCTGTCCCTTTTGTAATGCCTCAGTGGGACTTGAATCTTGTTCTCACATTTCTAATGTGCGCTCCCTTTGAGCCTCTTCATAATTGTCCTCTTCGTCTGCTGACGCTTAAGACTGCTTTTCTGGTAGCCATCACCTCGGCTAGACGGGTGAGTGAGCTCCAGGCTTTATCTTCAAAGCCTCCTTTTCTGTCTGTTCATCCGGACAAGGTTGTCCTTCGGCCTCGTCCCTCCTTTCTTCCGAAAGTGGTGACTCCATTTCATCTTGGGCAGTCTGTCACCTTGCCCACCTTCTTTCCGCCTCCGCATCCTTCCAAAGAGGAAGAGAGGCTCCACCGTCTGGACCCAAAACGTGCGCTCTCCTTTTATTTGGACCGCACAAAGCAGTTCCGGGTGGACGACCAACTTTTTGTTGGATACGTGGGTGCTAAGAAGGGGAAAGCGGTGCACAAACGGACCATCTCTCGGTGGGTCGTTTTGTGCATCAAAATTTGCTACTCCTTGGCAAAAAAGGACCCTCCTGTTGGGCTGCGCGCCCACTCCACTCGGGCCACAGCGGCTACTACTGCTTTGGGACGGGGTGTCCCTTTGCAGGACATCTATCAGGCGGCGACGTGGGCTTCGCTACACACGTTTGCCAGGCATTATTGCCTTGACAGCCAAGTCCGGAGGGATGGCTTCTTTGGCCGTTCTGTCCTCCAGGACTTTCTGGTGTGATCTTGGTTCGCAGACCCACCACCGGGGATGGTATTGCTTGGGTATCTATTCTAAGGTGAGGAATCTAACTAACGTGTTTCTTTCAGATGAACAAGTTACTTACCTTCGGTAACGATGTATCTGTAAGAAACATTAGTTAGTTAGATTCCTCACCGACCCACCCATCCTCCCCGTTCTGCGAACCGACATCTAGGGTTAAGGATATCCTTTTCAGGACCCTAGATTTTCTTTTTGGCACCAGTGTCGGTCTTTGCATGGCTCTGCGTTCCTGGCGCGGAAAGCTATGTACAAGAACTGACGTCAGCGCGCGAGGGCGGCGTCTAAGTACTCCGACGTCATTCCGGCGCACGACGCCGACGACGGACGCGGAGCCGCAGACGACGCCTAGCGACGCGCAAGGGGTATGGCTGACGAAAAATCTTCCGGATCCAGTCTGACGCCTGGGGATATTCTAAGGTGAGGAATCTAACTAACTAATGTTTCTTACAGATACATCGTTACCGAAGGTAAGTAACTTGTTCATCAGGATTGTGACTTGTCTGCGTGATGAATCCAAGTTACAGTCCGTCCATTCAGTTAACATCTGGGGGTCAGGATTCTCGTACCTTGGGGCAAGCATAATCCTCAACCCCCTCGGTTTTCTCCCCACCTCCAGGTACCTGGTCAAAGATTTGCTCTCCCACCATTTAGCCTGTTCAGATTTACTACATTTCTCCAGTCATTTTAGTGCCACCATTGCTTCTCGTATATTTCTTACAATTTTTGCCATTGTGGCAGGCTTTGCAGGTCCCACATGTAGTAAACCCATTAAGCGCTGTCAGCCAATGCGTCTGTGGATTACTGGGAGGATAACTGTGTACTAAACGATCACGCAGTGATCTTGCTCGCTGGTAAGTGACATGTGGGCTATTCCCCACAGTGTTGCCTATTATAGGATCGGCCACCAACAGATTCCAATGGGCTTTCATGGCTTTCTTTAATGCCCATGCACCTCTGCTGAAAGTAGTGATCATCTGTGGTGTAGTATTGTCTTTCTGTACATTTTCCCTGTGCACAATAAAACAACTTTGTGCTTTCTTCTGGTGTGCCGCATCCCGTTATTGTGGTCAATTGAGCAAAATACGGAATTCCTTACATGTTACACGGCTGCTGCCACCGTCTGCAGGCACCGACGCCGGAGGCTGGGGACCACAAAGCGCAGTAATTGTGAACATATATATATATATATATATATCACCAAAATTTCACGCCACCGAATTCACAGACGAGAAGTCAGACCCAGGATCAGTGCCAAAAAAACAGGTTTATTTACAGGATGCCCGCACCACCGCCATAACGCGTTTCAGCCTCTGTCGAGGCCTTGATCACATAACGCGTTCCAAAGCCATTTTTTCTTTTTTAAAGTGACAGTGCACAAAATCAGACGTGGAAAGTGCATAATAGACATAGAAGTTACACTTCATGAGAAAATAGTAAACCTAATAACATCAGAGCCATAAAATTATTGATCCCCACTGAGGGGGTACCATAAATATGTGCAAAATACGCAATAAATATTCATGAAATCATAAATATTTAGGACAAGCATAGCAACTTAAATAAAATAAATTATTAAATAAGTTAAGATTGAATAGCAATGACAGTGCTAATAAAAACATCAATATAAAATTGTCATAAGAAAAATCATACAACAATAAATACGATATTAAATTGATTAGTGGCCAATTAAGACCCTACTAAAAACTCTGTCATAAAACCCCATGATAATATAATGGTACATCTTGTCGCTTACTCATGTTCTACCTGCAGAACTGAATTGCACACTTGCTCTGTCGGTATAACATTTTAGGTTCAAAGGTCCACAGTGTTGCCTATCATAGGATCGGCCACCAACAGATTCCAATGGGCTTTCATGGCTTTCTTTAATGCCCATGCACCTCTGCTGAAAGTAGTGATCATCCATGGTGTAGTATTGTCTTTCTGTACTTTTCCCCTGTGCACAATAAAACAACTTTGTGCTTTCTTCTGGTGTGCCGCAACCCGTTATTGTGGTCAATTGAGCAAAATACGGAATTCCTTACATGTTACACAGCTGCTGCCTCCTTCTGCAGGCACCGACGCCGGAGGCTGGGGACCACAAAGCGCAGCAATTGTGAACATATATATATATATATATATTATTACCTACTTGCTGTCTCCAGTAGGTAGTTATAGTTAGGACCAAAGTTGCCGTAGAAAAAGCGGTTTTGTTTTGCCAATAACTTTGGTGCTGCTTGATGAATCTTCACAAAATTTTCAAAGAACGCCCCCTTTTAAATTCAGCTGCTGTGTTGAAAGTTTCAAGATGATCCGTCAAGCAGGGGCAGAGAAAAAGGAGGGTCCCAAAACACGTTTTCCCTATGTTATGTTCATGGGGAGTTTTTATTTTTCTAACATGACTACAGCCGAATCGCTGAACGGAATTACACCAAATTTTGCAGTAAGCTAGATGTTGGACCAGAAAGCGTGCTTTTTGTAATTTAGTGTAAATTCCTTCAGTAGTGTTTGAGATATTTAAGTTTTAAAAATATATATATCTGGGAGCCCAAAATCCTACTGAAATCCTACTGAAATTTGATTGGCTGCCATCACTTCAACCAGGACGTTTTGGCAGCCATCTTGTGTCTCGGCTGAAAGCCAAGTCCTACAACAAAAAAAATTGAAAGAAAAGGGGGTAGGTAGGGGGGTCCCACGGGGACTACCCAGTGCCCAAATAAACCAATTTATTTACAAATAATTTTGGCAGGATCCATGGATCCCTGTGGGAAAAAAAAATATTGCAGTCCCCTGCGCTTTGTTTCTAATCGTCCCTGGGTGGGCAAGGTCCCACTGAGCATTGTAATGAAGGAGTGGAGACGCATGGTCCCCCCGTTCTGGGGTTCATTGATGCCAAAGGGACCACCAACTCTCCAGGCCTAATACTTAAGAAAATGGTAGGGAGGCACGCATGGCCTCCCCCACTGCCCCAGGGACCACCACCTCCCGTGGCTTTATGTTTCAAGAATGTGGGGGCCTTGCGGACCCCCCCATGCAGCCCCGGGGGCCACCACCTCCCTGGGGGTTTCATACAAATAAGTGCAGGCAAGCCGTGTGGAACCCCCGCAGCCCGAGGGGCTGCTACCTCCCCAGGGCTTTAATGCAAATGAGTGCGGGGAAACACAGACCCCCCCACAGCCCTGAGGACCGCCACCTCCTCAGGGGTTTAATTTAATACAGTGCGGGGGCCGTGCAACATCCCTGCAGCCCTAGGGACTCCCACCTCCCCTGAGAAAACATCTCAAAATAAGGAAGGGGCCTGTCGTGGACCCCCAGTCCCAGGGAGCACAGCCCCCTTCCTGGAGCTGTACATGGCCCTGGAGACCGTCACCCCCACCTCCCCAGGGCGGCTCCTGCTATGCCCGGGACTACCACCCACGGGACATTGCAGCTTGCATTGTCTTGGTGGGAGCTTCCCGCCAACCCACAGCAAACGCTCCGCTTTCAGCAAGCAAGAGCTCACAAATGCTCTCACTTGCTGGAAGCGCAGCATTTGTCTGTTTCTCTGCCTGCTGTCAAGCGAGCAGGTAAACAGACAAATTGCTTTGCGATCCAGGAAGCTGCATGTTTAGAAGCTCCCTGGGTCTCAAAGCAATGCCGGCTCCCGCAGGAGGGTGGAGCCAGCAGTGACCGTGGGGGCCTTGAGGCTCCTCCCATGATCCCCAACAGAGAGGCCAGGTCCCGGGGGTCCCCTTCACCTTCAACAATTATTTGGGAAAAAACTCTGAAACCCAGGGGATGGGGAGGGGGGCATGTGGCCCCCTCCCCTTTTCTAAAAAATATATAAATAAAGGCTGGGCCCCAGGGGATGTGATCCTCGGGGCTTAAATTGGCCCAGGGAGGAGGGCCACGCGGCCCCCCTCTCTGTAAGTTTTAATAATATTTTTTTTAAATGCCGAACAGGGTGTTTGGGGACCCCGGGCCCAAAATTGGCCTGGGAGGGAGGTGCATTTGTCCTTTTAGCTTACTGAAAGAAACAAAAGTCAGGCCCTGGGTGATAGGGTACCCTGGACCAAAATCGGCCCGAGGATGGGGCTGCACGGCCCTCCTCCCCAATTCAAAATACGCCTGGCCCCAGGGGACAGGGTCCTCAAGGCTGCAATTGGCCCACGCAAGGGGGGGGGGCAACTGTCCCCCTCCCAAAATAAATGTAAAAAAGATACACAAAAAAAACGCTGTCAAGTCGCCGGAGGCCCAGCCCCCTTTTTATCACCACTCTGTAAACACGCCTCCTAGCACACTGTTGGTTGGGGGATGTAGTCCCCTTGGCTGCAGAGGGTCCTCGGGGGCCAACAAGACCTCCTGTTACGTCCAGTAAGTCCCAAACAGTGTGATAACTGAGAGGACTTCAAAGGCCACGCCCCCTTACTCCACACTCTGCAAACTCGCCTCCTGGCGCATTTCTGGTTGGGGGAATGAAGTCCCCTAGGGTGCTGAGGGTCCTTGGGGGCCAACAAGACTCCCTGACCAGTAAGTCCCACACAGTGGGATTGCTGAGAGGTCTTGAGAGGTCATACCCCCTTTCTCTACCACTCTGCAAACGCACTTCCTGGCTAACTGCTGGTTGGGGATGAAGTTCCCTTGACTTCAGAAGGTCGTGGGGGCCAAAAAGCCCTCCTGTTACCTTCAGTGCGTGATTGCTGAGAGGACTTTGCGGTTCATGCTCCCTTTCTCCAGCACTCTGGAAACTCACCTCCTGGTGCACTGCTGGCTGGTGGATGAAGTCCCCTTGGATGCTGAGGGTCCTTGGGGACTAACAAGCCCTCCTGCTACATCCACTAAGTCCCACAGACCTCGATTGCTGAGAGGACTTCAGAGGCCACGTCCCCTTTCTCTCACCTCTCAGCAAACGCACCTCCTGGTACCCTACTCGTTGGGGGATGATGTCCCCTTGGCTGTAGAGTGTCTTTGGGGGGCCAACAACCCCTCCTGTTACTTCCAGTAAGCCCCACACAGCGGAATTGCTGAGAGGTCTTTGAAGGCTACCCCGCCTTTCTCCACCACTCTGCATATGTGACTACTAGTTAAAAAACCATAGAAATTCACTAAAAAAAACAAAGGTTACAGGGAAGTTATAGTTAGGAAATAGAATTTTAAAATCCTTAAAAATGCACTTAAAAAAACAAAGGTTACAGAGATGTTGCAGTTAGGCTCAGATTTCTCTCGAACAAAACCAGTGAAATTCAGCAGTTATAGTTTGCTGAGCTAACTATAACTCGCGCCCCGCCCCCCCTTTGCACTGCTTATGACCTCACATGTCACATCACACAGGACATGTCAGAGACATCACTGATGAAATCACTGATGACATCTCTCTTGATATCACTAACGACATCATCCAGTGACTGTGAGTGTTTTTCAAAAAGTTTATGAGTGTTAAATTTATATATAACAAGGTGTCAGAATGTTCCTCCCCCAGGTACACAACAGAGCTTGGTAAACAGTTTGGGAATCAAAATTGACAGTGCCTTGTTCTTCCAACTCCAAATTCATTGTTTTGGGCTACTACGCCCCTTGAAAAAATTCTTACCTTTCCTAGCTGTCGAAACTAGGAAAACGGCTGATCGCTTCCAGGCTTGACTATGGAAATGCTCTCTATTTGGGCCTTCCAGAACACCTTCTAAGTCACTTACAAGTGGTCCAGAATGCGGCGGCCAGAATAATTCTTAATCTTGCTCCAAGAACTCATATGACCCCTCATTTGAGGGCAATCTAAAGGTTCCCCATTAAAAAGAGGATTCTTTGTAAGACACTGATCCTGGCCTATAAAGCCCTTCAGGAGAAGGGAGCTGTATACCTGACGAGGAGGATTTGTGTGTATGCCCCTTCCAGGGTTCTACCATCAACACACAACCATTTAGCCAGCTTTCCTAAAAATCGCTGGGCCAGAATTGGAGGAATATCTTTCTCTTTTCTTGGTTCGAAGGCATAGAATAAACTCCCTCTGGAGCTACATGCCATCTCAGAGCTTCCTGTTTTCAGGAAGAAGCTATAAACCTGGTTTTTCCTACAAACTGTATAGCACCATCTTTTTTGGCCAGCAGGATTCCCTATCTTCAGCGCCGGGACAGTCTTTGGAGTATACATGCACTGTATAAATGCCTTTTCTTTTCATTTCAAGACATGGCGCTGATTAACTCTGGGAATCTGTCAGAGTTCCAGATCTGTGTAAGTAAACGTTAACCCAGGTGTTCAAATGAAGGGGCTGAATGAACAGCAGTGGACTTTCGCATAGCATGAGTTTAATCGATCAGCAGCTCATATTCGGATAATCAAAAGCCATTGAGGAATCAAGAAATTGCAAGATAGATGGGCAGGTGGCCCGCGGATGCAGTCGTTGCAGATGAAGTTACTACAAGGTCATTATGACATGAGGATGCTCTGTTTCTGAATCTAACAACACAAAAAGATGATGAACGGAAGGCTGAGAATTCTCAAACATTCAACCCCTATTACAGAGATATGGGTCTAAATCCATCGGTTTTTTGCTCTCCATGCCATCCCAGTTTGGACCCAGCCAAATGCGAATCAGTCGTGACCCTGCTCCCCATGGGAACCGTCCAGCCTGAACTGCCAGGACTGGAACGGAAACAAGCATCCTGGGACCGGTTTTGGGGTATCACCTCCCCCCCACCCCACCATCAGCTAGGCTAGCTTGAAAAAACGATGGATTAAATCCATATCTGGATGTGGATTTGTTCAGCATTCCATCCATCATTTGTTTTTTTTTCTTCTACTTCTAAAGCTGGTCTGGGCCATGGGGTTGGAACTCTGTTTTTGCTCTCGTCAACAGATGTCCATCAAGGTCCATGGCAAAGACTGGGCCCAATGTATCCACCATGGCCAACAATCTATAAGCAATATGTTCCTCCATCATTTCCCTTCTAGTACAGTGGTACCACTGTGCCCTCCTTCCAGGAGGCAGAGATGGTGAGCTTGTCTTCTATTGCTTCAAATGGGAGCTGAAATATACACCCTCCACCATGGACTAAGATTATGTATGGTCCTGGGAAGAACTCCTCTGGTCACGCCACTCTTGAGATGTGAAGACTGGACAGCGTCTCAACTAGCAGTTCTCTAGGCCACACGTCCATTTGACTGTTACAGTCCACCTATTGGGATCAGAGCTCACCCCTGGTACAGATGTTTTAAATAGTTCTTCTGTTCAACACCAGAAACATTAGTACCAGAATCATCGATTCTATTACTGCCCATTCGCAGCAAGCAACTTCCGGAAGAACCACGTGCAGTCTTTTTAATCTCATCTAGAGTAAGATTCCAGGCCTTCGGCCTAAATTATAGTTTGCTTAACGTAATGAGGTCCTGCCAGCTGTACAGATAATACTGCTTAAATCCAATGTACCTCTCTTCACTCTGCTCTCATTCTGGCTAATCAGCCTTTCGTTCGTACAACATCCTTTCTCTTTATCATTTCTACATCAAATCAGTGGGACGCCTTATTTATGTAACTATTTTCTATTGCGCCTCTCCACCGAACCGATGCGATTCACAAAGCACTAAAAGCAGTCAGATACGTTTTAGAGGACTGACCTGTAGTCCAGCAGAACCATAAGAGTGGTTGAATGGGAGATTGAGCTATTTTTTAGAGCCAAATTAGCCTTGGTGAAGGCAGAGAGATGAGTTTCCATTAATTTCCTGAAAGAGATGAGGGTAGGTTGAGTTCACATGTATGAAGGCAGAGATTTCCATGGGTTGGTTGTAGCATCAGTGAGAGACTGTTACAGGGCTTAGGCGGTCTTGAATTTAATTGTTTCCAGATGCAGTGATCGTTTGCTTTGAAGGCCCAGATGTTTGCTGGAGATGGCAAGCAGGGTGGCTGCATATGGTGGATTTTTCAGAAGGCTTTGTGTGCCTTCTGCAGCTAGGTAATCCACCCCGCCCCTCATCTTCAGTTTCATTATGGATACCTATTTTGTGTATGGTTGTATTCAGGTGTCTAGAGTTACACAGCACAAGCCGCACCAACAAGGGTGAAAAATGAAAGACTACTACTGAAGTAGGTGTTATCACGCACCACATTTACCATGATGCATTGCAGCAGATTGAGTGCTGGGATGTGAAGCAGTGTGCTCCCACCCTCCTTATGTATGTTTTATTCAGCTTGTTTCTTGTAAGCTCTGCCCCAGTAATGCAACCAAACCTCTTCCCTGCATCAGGGCAGCTAGATATTAGCTCATGGAACCATTGCGCACCCATGGTGGAAGGCTACTGGTTGAGATGGAGAAAAAGGAATGTGGGTTATGAGCAGAGGTGAGAGTAAAACACATCTATTTATAGTCAGGAGTAACATGCGAGGGAGAGAGGTGACAGAATGAGAAGTGGGGGTGAGACAGAAACGTAGGAGAGCCTTGTGAGATAGAAACTGGCAGAGACAGAGGTGAAGAAAAATGTGGAGGCTAAAAAGGAAACGTGGAATAATTAATGAGAAATAGTGACAAGAAGGAAATAGAGATAACGCGAGAATTAGAGACAGAGGGGCATATTAACAAGGAACAGGGAAAATTAACGCTAAGGGCGCTTAAAGCCAAAAAAGCGGAGATAAGCAAGGGCTTTATCTCTGCTTTTTTGGCTTTAAAAGTCAAAAAAGCGGAGATAAAAATATCGCCCTATCAACAACAGGGTGCTAACATGCAAAATCGCATGTTAGCGCCCTTTTTCACTACGCTTCCCTTTGCATCTCTAATGAGATGCAAAGTGGGCGTTCCAGAGCAAAATAATAGGAGAAATGTCGCTAAGCGACATTTCTCCTATTATCAAGCTTCACGCTAACCCTGTTAGAGACAAAACAAGCAGCGCTAACCACTGTTAACGCTGCTTTTTTACGTGTGCCAATTTCCAGATTTAGCCATGTAATCCAATGGGAGGTGGATTACATGGCTAAATTCACCATGGGCTATCAACAAGGATCCCTATCCTTGTAGTTTTATCGCTGCATTACCAGCGATAACCTCCCAAAATGCCGCTATTGCTGGATTTTTTATCGCCTAGGCGATTAGCGTTGTTAATAACGCGATAATCAGGCGATATTATCCAGCGATAGCGGGCGTTAAAAAATTAACGCTAAGCGCCCTTAGTGTTAATTTTCCCTGTTGCTTATTAATATGCCCCTAGGAGAATTAGGCGCAAGAGGATGGCAGAAGTAGATGTGGTAAGAAGAAACTGGTCGAAATAGAGAAGAGGCAAATTGATAAACTGAGCAAGACAAGGAAGACGATGGCAAAGGTGGAGGTGAGAGAAAGAAAGGCAACATGAGGGGGAAATTCAGAGGCTGGAGGAGGAAAACAGGACAGGTTTGGGGAATGTGAGAGGATGGGAGGTTGAAATGAAGGTAGAAGGAGGGAAGAGGTGAAATCTCGAGTGATGTGAGAGGATGCTATGATTACTTACCGGTAATCCCCATTACTCTTAGTCCTACTCGTCCTCGACCCAGTCATCACTAATGAGGTATTCCACAAGACAGGAAACAAAACAGGAAACGCTTTTGTAGGCTCCACCCACCCTCCCGTCAGGGGCTATAAGAACCCAGCCAACCAAAAGCACATCCTGACATACCAAGCAACAAAGGCCTGGATAGGGAGGGCGGGCGGGAAGTATGACTGGGTCGAGGACGAGTAGGACTAAGAGTAATGGGGATTACCGGTAAGTAATCATAGCATTACCTCTACGTCCCTCGTCCTCGACCCAGTCATCACTAATGAGGCATACCAAAGCACCCCCAACAACAGGCCTTTGGCAAACCACACAGAAACACAGAGACCGAACACAAAGAGGCGTGCAGCAAAAATATTTTAATGAAAAAATACAGAATCAGGGAGGCGGAACACCCTCCACAGCACGCAACACACCACAACCAAAATTGGGTCGGTCAGACAGAGCACAATTCAAGCGATAGTGCCTCACAAAAGTAGACTCAGAGGCCCACGTCCCAGCCCGACAGATTTCATCAAGGGAAACCCCATGAAAAGCAGCCCAGGAAGCAGAAACACCCCTAGTGGAACGGGCCTGAACACCAGAAGGGCAAGGCAAACCAGATCCCTGATAAGCCAAAGAAATAACAGACTTGATCCAGCGACCAAGAGTAAGCCGAGACGCAGCTTTACCCTGACCAGCCAAACCAAAAGTCACAAAAAGGGAGTCCGAGGAACGAACCCCGCAGACCGTGCAACATAAAGGGATAAAGCACGCCGCACATCCAAAGAGTGAAGCAACAACTCAGCAGGGGAAGAAGGAGAAGGACAGAAAGAAGGAAGAATCAACTCCTGAGAGTAATGAAACTTAGAACGAATCTTGGGAACAAAACCAGGATCCAAAGAAAGGACCACCGCGTCATCCAAGAAACGCAAAAAGGGAGGAGAACAACGCAAAGCAGTGAGTTCACCCAACCGCCTGGCAGAAGTCACAGCAACCAAAAACGCCACCTTAAAAGAAAGAAACTTAAGGTCCACCGACTCCAATGGCTCAAAAGGAGCAGACTGCAGAGCACCCAAGACCAAAGAGAGATCCCAAGGAGGAACCGGAGAGCGGGAAGAAGGAGATGACAGAGAGAAACTCCGGAACAAACGGGAAACCAACAAACCATCCGCAGGAGGAAGAGAAGCCGGATCCCGGAAAGCTCGAAGAGCAGCCCACTGGCCCCTTAGAGTAGATAAGGCATATTTCTTCTGAAAACCATCCAAGAAAAACTGCAGAACGGAAGCGATAGGACAAGAGACAGGAGAGAGACCAAGCCCCGCACACCAAGAGGAGAAAGAAGCCCAATGTTTAGAGTAGGAGGACAAAGTGGAACCCCTACGAGACCCTTGCATCACAGTGATGAGGTGATCAGGCAAACCCCGGACCCCAAGCGACAGCCGTTCAACCTCCAAACCGCCAAGGTGAGAGGGACCAGGAGGGAAGGGGAGGGGGACCTCAGGGGAGACGGATAACGCGGCAGAATCCAAGGAGGGCCCACCGCCAGGCTCAACAACAAAGGGAACCAGGACCTCCGCGGCCAGTGAGGTAAAACCGCTACCACCTGGGCACCCAACCGCTGGACCTTCAGCAAGAAGGCAGGAATCAGGGGGAAGGGGGGGAAGGCGTACAGCAACCAAGGGGGCCACTGAAGAGACAATGCCTCCACCCCCCAAGCACCCAACTCCGGGGCCCGAGAACAAAACAGGGGGAGTTGAGCATTTGCCCGGGAGGCAAACAAGTCCAGCAGGGGAGTCCCGAACCTCCGACAGATCAACCGGAACACCCTGGGGGAGAGACACAGGGAGAGGGAAGATGGAAACCTGCGACTCAAGGCGTCCGCCACCACATTGTCCACCCCCCGGATATGCTGAGCCGAGAGAGCCAGAAGATGACGCTCCGCCCAACCTGCAATCGCACAAGCCACCAAATTCAAGGAAGGGCTGCGAGTACTGCCCTGGTGGTTGATGTAAGCCACAGTCACGGTGTTGTCCGACCTCACCAGGACATTGCACCCCAGCAGACGGGAATGGAAGAAACGAAGAGCCCTGGCCACAGCAGACAGTTCCCTCCAATTGGACGAGCGACGGGACTCCATCCGGAGCCAGCGAGCCTGAACAGACCACTGTCCCAACGTGGCCCCCCAACCGGCCGCACTGGCATCCGTCGTCAACACCAAAGGGGGCGGCAGGTGAATCCACATCCCCTTTGAGAGATTCGCAGAATCCAGCCACCACTGGAGATCCGACACCACCCCCAAGGACACAGGCACAGACAGAGCATAGTCCCGAACTGGAAACGGCACCCAACGCTGAACATGCCACAGCAGAGGCCGCAGATGAACCCTGGCCCAGGGCACCGTGAAGACAGTAGCGGCCATATGACCCTGAACCTCGAGCCACTGAAGAAGGGGGGCCGCAGCCTGGGACAACAAGATCCGCAACAGGGACTGAAGACGCCGAATCCGAGAATCCGGGAGGAACACCTTGCCCAGGACGGAGTCGAAGACGGCCCCAATGAAAGTCCGTCGAGTCGCAGGAAGGAGTTGGCACTTTGGAAAGTTCACCAGAAACCCATGAGATTCTAGCGTAAGGATGGTCAATGAAAGGTGCCGAGACATGACCTCCGGTGAGGGAGCCTGGAGCAGCCAATCGTCCAGGTAGGGGAACACAGACACCCCCCGGAGGTGAAGAAGGGCCACCAAAGGAGCAACCACCTTGGTGAACACCCGAGGAGCAGACCGGAGACCAAATGGAAGAACACAGAACTGCCAATGATGACCCTCCAGGCAGAAACGCAGGAACATCTGATCCTCCCGGGCCACCGGCACATGAAGGTATGCGTCCTGGAGATCTAGAGTAGAAAACACCCATCCGGCCTGAATCAGTGGGACCACTCGCTGCAAGGTCTCCATCTTGAACGGGATTTTCTTCACAAACAAGTTCAGACTCCGGAGATTGATGACAATCCGGAATCCCCCCGTGACCTTCGGTACCAGGAAAACAATCGAATAGGTCCCCAGACCCCACTCCAACCTGGGAACCGGAACAATAGCGTTCTTGAGAAACAGGGCCTGAACACCGTCCCTCAAGGATTGGCGACGGGAGTGGCACAAGGGAGTCGGAGTCCGCACTACACCCGAGGGAGGCGGAGGGGACAGGAACTCGATCCGATACCCCCGGTCCAGGACATCCAGCACCCACTGATCCGAGGTTGACAGACGCCAGGCTGGAAGGAACAACCTCAATCTCCCACCAACCATGGGTGTCACTCCAGCGGGATCCAGAAACGGAGGGGCATAGTCAGGAACGCTGCGGCCCAGGACCAGCATCACGAGGAGGCTTCTTCTGGAATTTCCGAGGGAAACCTCGACCAGCACCACGAGAACCCTTAAAGGAGGATTGCTGAAACCGGGAAGGTTGACGAAAAGACTTGGCCTGTGAAGAGGAAAATTCTTTACGGGAAGGTTGCCTCCGGAAGGAAAAGGAATGCTTACGTTCTTTAAACACTTTATGCAGTTTGTCTCCCAAGGCATCCCCAAAGAGACGAGGGCCAGTAAAAGGTAAACGTAAGGCCATGGACCTCTGGGCGGCATCAGTATTCCAACCTTTCAACAACAGATTCCTACGAGCAGCGATCGAGGACCCACAAGACAGAGCAGAAGCACGTACGGAATCAAAGGCAATATCCGAGAGGAACTCAGCCTGGCGCTCCATCGATTCCAGCAAATCCGGACAGCAACCACCCTCCTGCATAGTAGAGAACAAAGTCTTAAAGTCAGTCAAGAGCGATTGAGCCACATAAGCACCGTAAACACCTGAACGGATGGCAAGGTGAGAACCAGCATAGGATTTGCGCAAAGCAGTGTCAATCTTCCTATCCACCCCATCGCGAAGAATGTTATCATCTGCCATGGAAGGACGACCAACCAAACTAGCGACAATGGAGTCCACCCTCACAGACTCAGGAAAGGACTCCTCCATGTCCTGCAAAGGGTAGAGTTTCGACATGAAGCGTGGCAACATAATATGATCCGGGTCCTTCCACTCATTTAACAGCACATCCATCACAAACGGATGAATAGGAAGCGAAGACGTAACAGGCTTCCGAAACTGCGGCAGAACAGCATCCGAGGAAGTACCAGCCACAGCGTCATCCGGAAACCCCATGTTCTCACGTACATGAGACAGCAAATCCGGCAACAGTTCTCTGGAGACATATTTTCCCTTTAGATCCACCGCACCCAAGGAAGCGTCATCAGAGGACCCAGAAGAGGAAATGTCAGAATAAAGGGTCGCGCCCCCACCAGAACGCCCGCCAGCAGACTTCTTGGAGGACTTAATGTCAGATAAAGTTTCCAAAATCAGACGTTTCAACCTGTCCTCATCCAACCTGGGACGCTTCACCACAGGCGCAGGATCCTCACTACCCGAAGGAGAAGAGGAATAGGACACAGGAGACACATGTCTCCGCTTCTTAAGATGTTTCCCCATCAAGAATCAGCAGGGTGCAAGAAAACAGCAAAGAAATCAGCAAGATCCACCACGGCAGCAGAGGAGCAGAGTAATGACAACCCACCTCCTTTAAAACGAAACAGAACCAAGACAAACCCCGCCCCCCCCCCCACCCCACAGCAGAAACTGAAGGCGAGGCAAAAGGGGGCGTGGCCAGGACAGGCCACTGAAATTCAGGCAGCGCGCGGCCGCCGAAGGCAGAATCGGACCAGCAGCGCATCCGGAGCCCACCCGGACGCTGCTATCGTTGGAAGAGAGAAGGAGCACTCGGTCCCCAACCCGAGTGCTCCAAGGCAGGCAGATCACGGAGCGCCCGGACCCCATCTCGGGCGCTCCACGAGAAGGCGGGACAACTGAGCGCCCGGACCGCCGTTGGAAGAGAGAAGGAGCACTCGGTCCCCAACCCGAGTGCTCCAAGGCAGGCAGATCACGGAGCGCCCGGACCCCATCTCGGGCGCTCCACGAGAAGGCGGGACAGTAAAAGACTGAGCGCCCGGACCGCACACCGGGCGCTCAACAGCAAAAATTCCCCCATCCGGATCCACAGAGGCGAGAGCCTCGAACACCCAGCACACGGAGCGGCCCGGACCCCAAACCGGGCGCTCCGGTAACAGAAATGGCGCCAAAACACTGAGGAGGACAGCGGAGCACTCGGAGAACCCCAGTGCATCCGCAAGATACAAAGGCAGCGCCCGGACACCAGGAAGCAAAGAACAAGCGCAACGGAGCATACATACAAGGACTCTCCCTCCAGACAGCACAAACCCAAATACCGAATGAAAGAGGGAAAGAATCCCAACAGGAGCAGCAGCAGCAGCAGGCACCACAGGAAGCCAGCACAGCCCCGCAGGACCAGCAACCAAGCACCTGAAGAGTCCAGGAAGCCCAGCAGCCCGACTCAAACGAAGTCCCACGTAGGTCCAGCAGCGCCCCCAAAGCCCAGCAGAGGAGGACACCACAGGACAACAGCAACTAGAAGCAGGTAAGTGCCCGGCACCTACCCCAGCGTCCCCGTCAGTTCCACTGACAGGAAACAAAACAGGATGTGCTTTTGGTTGGCTGGGTTCTTATAGCCCCTGACGGGAGGGTGGGTGGAGCCTACAAAAGCGTTTCCTGTTTTGTTTCCTGTCTTGTGGAATACCTCATTAGTGATGACTGGGTCGAGGACGAGGGACGTAGAGGTAATGGCAGAGAGAGACGGAAGTGAGCGACTGCGCCTTTGAGATGGAGGCAAGAGGAGAACATGTAGGGGTGTGAGTAGGACAAGAAAAAACATAAAATGCAGATTCAAGAACGAGAGGTAGGCGTGCACGGGATGGTGGACAGGGTGGACCCTGACAGGGTCGGACTGAGAGAGAAAATATGCCAAAATAAAAGTACCCCAATAGTGAATCAAATAGGTAAAAAAATATCGCCCACATTTGTAGATCAGGGCAGTTTTGAACTCGCAAAGACATGTTGTATAGGTGTTTTGCACAGTAGAGCAACAATGGATTGAAACAGAGGTCTTGGGTACATAACAAATCTGTCCTGGGACGTGTGCATTGATATTGTTGACGTCCATCTTTCCCTGGCTGGCCCCCATCATTGGACCTGTGAGTTGCTGCTCCTCTTTCCCCTGTGGATATTGAGGTTGTCTCTCCTGCATTTCTATGCTGCAGTTTACATGACATGGCTAACAGTATCAATCTGGCTGCAATTGTATATGGAGCCACAAGATGGCAATACAAGACTACGGGAATGTTATACACCTGCGTGCTACCCCACCCAACTACGTTTGTAAGCACTGCCATCATGAAGCGACATCATGTAAGCTGAAGTTCAACACATTGCGATCTGAGTCCAGATATGTTCGGTATTATGCCACGGCGCGCTCTGACACCTTCGAGTACAGTTCGCGTTATATAAAAACGCATTTAATGAATGAATAAATGAATCTTATTTGCGCCGCTCAGAGCTGCATGTTCATGGCAGCAAACATCAGAGTTTAAGTGGGATTTTAAAAAAAAGTGCGCGGTCTCAGAAGGGGGTGGACCAATGCTTCTTAGTAGTACCAGATGAATGAATAACGGGCAATATTTAATTTCTGAAATTGTGAGACTGTGATTTAAACATTTCTAAGGTCTGTGGAAGTGGTTTCTGAAGTGTCTCAATCACTCGTGTTCTTCCTTTCTCACCCCTTTCTTACGCATTATCTCGGTTAAACATTTACGTCTTTTTCTCCTGATACCTTTTCTGAAACCCTCCATCTGCACATCTCGTACTTTATCTCTCTCCTGTTCAGCAACCTCTTTTCACTCTCGCCTGCACGCACTTCCTGGCATAACCTTCTCTTCACTCCCACGCACACGCAAAGCACCCACTCACGTGTAAGCACTACAATTTCTTCTACTTTTGCCCTTTCAATATTTTGACATCCATGTTCCTCCTTCACACACTTTCCCATAGAGTCACAATTACAATTTGCACACCTGACCACAGCTATGTGCGCTCAGCAGAGAGGTCAAGGACTGGATGAGCAAGTAGTCTAACCGATTTGTCACTCACCGATAGGCACTGTGAAAGCTTGCACTGCTTTGGGCCTGAACTCCAGAGCTCTCAACTGTTTGTCCGTTATAGACACTCACATACCAAACTTACACAAACTCCTCGATGTGACTCATAATATGTTCCATGACTAAAACTGCCGAAATCCAACATCCTGGGAAAAGCAAACACTATTAGGGAGTGCAAGAGTAAGTAAAACATTTGAAATGTAAACAGGAACAACTAGAGGTGGGCGAACCACTGAAAGCTCAAGCCAGGCTCAAGTCTGAACACTGGTTCTGGCTCAGCTCGATGTCCTGTTGGAGCCTCGAGCCCATAACGAGACGAGCTTTCATGTGGCTTTTGCTGCCACCCTCTCTTTACCCAGGATGTGGTGTTATGACCAGAGCCGCTTACTTTGGACATGGTGTACCAGGTTTGAGTCTCAGCGTTGGCTTAACATCCTGTGATTCAGGGCAAATGTCCAGATGCTTATAACCAATGCATTTGAACTTGTGTAATTTAACTGGTGCTCATGTAAAGCGCTCGGACTTCGGGTCAAGTTTGCGCTATCTTAAAAAAAGTACTACGAGGTAAAAACAAATAGATACCTCATTTACTGGCTGATTTATACACAGTGAAACCAGAAAACCTGGATAAATCGTGGCGTCCCTGTTTAAATTGTATGATCTTAAGCAAATATTTTATTTCACCTAATCTCTTTTTTTTCATTATCACGAAATATGGCCTGGTAGGGACCCCTTTTAATGTCAGTTTTTAATTACTGTCGGGTCTGGGACCAAGATGGACGACGTAGAGCCCAGGCAAACTATCTGAGACTTGTCAAAGACTGAGTTCTACTGCCTGTGTTGCTGGTGACACAGTATTAGAGGCCCTCACCCTCTTTCCAGAAGACTTCTAAGCGCCTTCTGTAACGTGCAGATGCCTATGATCGTCTCGGTTGCTAATAACACCCACGCCCAGAGGTATTGGTGTTATGGATAAAAAGCTTTTCATGCTGAAGGCGCCTCCTGCGGGAAGGCAGGTCAATACACAGCCAGCTCTCAGCAGCCTAAACAAAAACAAGCATTGGCATAGCCAATAGGTCTCGCCTTTGGGAGCTTATAAGTGTTTTGCCAGACCTATTGGCTTTGCCAATGTGTTTAAGCTATGTTGGCACAAGGATCTACACCTTACTTTAGTAGGTCAGGTGATGGGGCAAAGATCATGGTAGCATGTTTCATCAATAAATGTTTTGTGTAACAAGTAACGTGCTATGGTTAATTTATATGTAGTGGTGACAGCTGTGGGTATGTGCTAACTTTTCTGGCTCACTAGGAGTAATCTTTGGGAATAATTAAATGAGGTGGCTAAAAAAGCGCCGCACTTGTGTTTCACCAGAAATGTTCTATGACCAGGGAATGAAGCAGCTTGTGCCAAAACAGATGGAAGTGAACAATGTGCACGTGTCTTGTGCAGTCACACACAGTGGAAGGAGCTAACGGCTGCAGTGAATTTAATCACTGCCCTGAGCAGTGCACTAAAAATGTGAACAGCACAATGAAAAAATGGACGAGGAGGCTGATTAAAACAAATCTCCTAGAGACATCCAACCCTGTGTAATTAAAACATAAAGTAAAGAACTAAACATACGTACATATATATATACATACCGAAGGGGAATTTAGGTCAGCTCTCTTTATCCGTTAATCTATTCAACTGCTATTCACACCTTGACCCATCCCACTACACTATACTGCACCCGCAGAAGCTTCCTGCAGTGGATTCTCACTTGCTCCTCCGAGGTAGCTGTGGAGGACGACATCTTGCTAGCTGGTCACAGAGGTACCGGCAGTCCAGGAGGCAAAGACAGCACCAGTTTACAGGTCCAACAAGCGAGCCCTGGACGAAACTGAGGCCTGGAGCGCAGAAGGAGCGGGGCAAGAAAAAAAAGCATGTGCCGTCTCTCAGTGCGCTTGCGTGCCAAAGAGACACTTTACTGCGCACGCGCTTTATATAATGTGAACGTTTGTCAATAAAGCTTCAGCAATGACGAGAGCGAGTAAGAGATTCCCGACCTTTTTGACCACGCGCTTTATAAAGTGTGATTGTTTCCCAGTAAAGCGTCACTACTCAAGCACTCGTGCTTGTGCTGGCATCGACGAGAGCAAGCAGCGGCACGCAGGCCACGTGTTTTCAATTAGCACGTGCACCGCTGTTCGCTCCCGCAAGGTGGATGCCAGCACATGCACGGGTGCTTGAAAAGAGCTGACCAATTTCAAAAGGTCATCTCCTAGAGCAGCGCATGCGCGCTGCCTAGGCGAGACCTAACAAGGACAGCACCAACATTGTAAACATGGGAGGCATCACAGACAAACATGTCTCAAAGACTGAGTCTGCAGTCCAAAGACAGCCACACACTTAGGCCCTCATTTAGGGTGTAGCGTTAATACCGCCGCCCCGTGAGAATGAGGAATAACGTGGTGATGTATCATGTTTTCCGCTTTCCGACCCCCAGAACTCTGAATTTTGGGTCCTATTCACAAAGGTATTTACCACTGTAATCAACGGTTGACAGTGGGAAATACCGCTTTATCTCTGAACATGTTTACGGCCGAAAATAACTAATTTGCACCCATCAGGAAGTGCCCAAAAAGATTGGCGGCAGGCGTAAAAGGATGTACTACTGCAGATTTCTCCACCACGAGTGCGGAGAAATCTATGGTAGAAACTTGTATGCAATCGGAGGAAGGAGGTGTTATGAGGCATGGTCTGCCTTGCAAGTTTGAGAACAGGCGCAAATATGTACATTTGTGGACATTCAAAAACTCTCTTCTCACACTGGAAATAGCCTGGAAATTAATCCAGGCTTGGGGACTGGCACTTCTTTCCTCATTAGGCATTGACACAGAGTAGGATAGAGAAAAACACCAAAGAAGGAAAGGAGTCAGTCAAAGATGGAAAAACATTAAGAAATAAAGAAAGCAGGGAAGAAAAAGAGCCTAAAAGAGTGACATAAAAGAGCATGGAGTGTCCAATGGTGGATGCAAGGGGCCTGAGGTGGAATCAAGACTATGCAACATGTTATTCGGCACCCTGTAATTCGATTGCACCGGCAGTGGGCTTATGAGCAAAAATTTGGAACCGGCACTTATTCTTTTACAAACTAAGCATTGGGAGTAACCCCCCTCCGAGGATGGGTGGGGCACAGATTACCCCCACATTTGGTGGGGGTGCAGGTGAAGGGTTTTCGCCATAGGGCATATGTTTTCCCAGCAGAGGAAAAAAACAGAAAAGCAATTGCATTTGCACAGCAGGTTTCATTAGCCCTCTGCTGAAATGTATACTTTGTAAATTTTTGTGGGGTGGGAGTGGGAGATCTCACTTGCCACGCCCAGTATGTGTACGTGTGGGAATGTTTATAATCCGAACACAAAATGTTAACTGTAAAGATGCCAGGACGAGGAAGTGAAGGTAAGCAGTCTTAATTGAGGCCCTGGTGCCCTATAAATGCATCTTAGGGGCAGCAGGAAGAAACCGACACTCTTTAAAAAGAGCCAAGTAACCCAACACGTATGTCACACCCCATGAAGATTACAACAGAAGGTAACAACTACCCACAAACAGAGATTCAGTCTTATCAAAGTGAATCTGCCCACGAAAGGAGATTCATTTTAATCAAAGTGAATTCACTCGAAAATAGAGATTCATTCTAACCAAAGCACATTTACTCGTAAACCGAGATTCATTCTGATCAAAGTAAATTCACTCACACACAGTGATTCATTCTAACCAAAGCACATTTACTCACAGTCATTTTAATCAAAGTAAATCTACCCACAAACAGCTATTCATTCCAATCAAAGTAAATTCGCTCACAAATAGAGATTCATTCTAACTTTACTTGTAAACAGAGATTAATTCAAATCAAATTAAAAATTATTTATTTGCATGATTAATTAAAGTCTTTGCAAAAAAGGAGTTAATATAAACAGTAAGTGAGGGTAAAACATTAGAACATTTCCTGGAGAATTGGAAATGTATGCTCTCTTAAAATCAAAATTACTGAAGAATAAACATCATGTTTTTAAAATATTTAAAAACATAATGCCTAGATAAGTGACGTTTTGTATAGACCAGCATATCTGAGCTGGGCTCCGTCTCCATTTTGTCTGGATAAAGTGCATTGTGTCATGCATGTTCTTTTCCCTTTTAGCCTCTTTAATGGTACTTAAAAATGTATGCACCCAAAGAATAAGGATTAGTCAAGATTCATCAAAAACATCACAATTTTAAACTCAGTAAAATATTTTGTTCAAATAAAATGCATATTTGCTGTGCATATTCATTTTCATTTTTAGCCTCTTTAGCCTTTTTGAGCTCCTTTGGCACCAGATTTTTTTCCTGAATTATAGACTGGGATTTTACCAGCCTAATGTTCATTTAATCCAGTTAATGTGCACTTGTGCCGTACATATTCATTTCCATATAACCCTTTTTAGAGTACATTTTTTTCCTGGAATATAGACAGGAACTTTACCAACTTACTGTTCAGGACTTTATTTGTCGGGCTCAGTGCCTCCATGATTGCCTGCCTACATGTCCGCACCCTCAAGGTATTAAACAGACCGCACAAGAGCTGCCTACGTTCTCTAAGAAGTACTGGACACAGACATATAGTCAAAGTAAATCTACTGCAATCTAATACACTTTAAGCTACATACAAATAGTTACAGTAAAGAATGCACTTTCAAAGCAATCAATGTACCTTTGCACAAACAAATACACATTCGTACTTTATCCGCACAACATCCATTCACAGGAGCCTGTCAAACATCTAGGAAGGGAACATGTCCTAACATAGCCATGTTCATTTTAGAAAACTGGAGTATTACAATTCAAATCAATATACTTTATTTCGGCCGGTAGGGCCATAAAGTACAAGTAAATCATATAAAATACAAATATTATAAAACATACAAAGATAAACATACAATATAATTTATAATAAATCCTCTCCATTGTGATAACATTTTAAAAGAACCATATGGTATTACTTTCAAAAAGCCATATTAACACTTTTAGGTACCACCTAGAGTCAAAAGGGATATCAACTGCATTATGAAGAATGGAAAGGATTTCTACATAATATCCACATAGCCCCAAGAAACTTATCAACAGGGATAGCAAGGGATAAACTAGAGTCCCTCCTCCAATTACAAAGAGCAGCTAGATGGCTGTTCTTCTGGCCTAATTGTCTACAAACAGGGGTTAAGCAGTGTCTGCGGGGTCTTGCATATGCGGGACAGGCAAAAAGGACATGGGATACACTCTGGAGTATTACATATACAAATGCTACATTAAGCAAACTTTGAAAGAGTACTTACATGCACTAAAGAACTTCACACTATGCGATATATAACTCTAATGTGTTATATAATTCTACTTTCTCATTCAGACATTCACTTAATACAAAGTTTTCAAATAGAAATGAGGCTTAAAAGATAGGTAAGATGTACTGAAATACATCAGTTGAACATCAGCTAATAAGTAATAAAGGCCTTAACTCATCCTGAATAGACACCAACCCGCCACAGTGCACCTCAATACACCACACATTATTTATGGTGAATGAAACTATTTCGAAAGCCCTGGGATTTTTTTTATTTGTAAGATGAATTGAGAACTTAATTGAGTGTCTATTCTTTTAGCTGTTATAGTCAGCGCTCATTCTAAGCTTTTCTTCGATTGATAACTTTGGGCCGCATTTAGGGTTTGACAGAGCAGGAGGAATGCCATAAAGTACTGGCAACCTGTGGTTACTCTCCTAATTTTGAAGTGGGGGAACCGCTGGCTTACTGTCAGGGGCGCATCTTTGTCAGTAAGACGTGGGGGTGTGAGCTTCACATTTCCCAACAATCACGCTGGCACACAGGGGTCTATTTACCAAATTCTGACACAGTGCAGCAGCCAAAAATGCTGTGCTGCATGAGAAAGAGAGGAGAGCAGGAGAGCACCATATTTACAGAAATATGACACTCTCCTCCTCTCTCCCTAGCGTGGACACACAATCCGGTAGCTGTGTGCCACGCACACACCTTTGCACAATAGTGCAAGGGTGGCTGCGCGAGTGTAGCATAGGTTTTGTACCAGAAAGTTATCCTTCCAGTACAAAATGCAATGCTTAGACTAACTTTAAAAGTTTTAGAGGGTGGCTGAGGAGGGCCGCCTACGCACGGTTTGCACGCATGAGAACGCAGAACGTGATTTAGAAGACTGGGGACATATGCTGGAAGGATTGCAGCCATCTGGAGATCAAGATGTGGGAGGGGAGGACGCAACACAGAGGTCCCACCACACATCCCACGCACCTCACACAGCAACTGACAATACTCCTGGCTTCCTTACATAGTACTGATGCATACTGGATAGTAGTAAAGATTGCCCATCTGTCGTTTGTGAGGTGAATGTCGAGGACTACCACTGCACTGGCTCTCAGGGATCTGTACAAGTTGGGTGTGAGATGAGGTTCCATCACTAGTCGCTGCCAAGATGTATCTGTTTTTTCTGTTCCGTTGTTCAAATGTGCTGCACGTTTACACCTGTTTGAACGATGTAAAAATATAACATTGGGAATATACGCCAAAAAAGTGAAGGGGGGGGGTTCGCTCAGATAGACTGTCATGATGTAACTTGAGAAACAGCCCCATGGTCAGCATGTAACATTCTGCTGATGATTATGTCTAACGATGGCTGTGAGGTTTTGCAAATAAAAACAAGTTAAAAAAATGCTACAAGTTTTACCACCACCTCGGACACACCCCCTCAGCCTGGGACGACTCCTGGTGGCCGACCGCACTAGAAGCACCCCCGACACCCACTGACAACGCACGCAACCTAGGGGTCATCCTCGACTCCACCCTCTCCATGACGAAGCAGGTCAACGCCGTCTCCTCCTCCTGCTTCAACACCCTCCGCATGCTTCGCAGGATCTTCAAATGGATCCCCACCAAAACCAGAAGGACGGTCACCCAAGCCCTCGTCAGCAGCAGACTAGACTACGGCAACGCACTCTATGCAGGAGCCCCAGCCAAACTCCTGAAACGGCTCCAACGCATCCGGAATGCCTCCGCACGCCTGATCCTCGACATCCCTCGCCGCAACCACATCACACCCCACTTTAGAGACCTACACTGGCTCCCCATCAACGAGAGGATAACCTTCAAGCTCCTCACCCACGCACACAAGGCACTCCACAACACCGGACCAGCGTATCTCAACAGCCGACCCTGCCTCTGCACCCCACCCGCCAGCTCCGATCCGCAGACCGCGCCCTCGCCACGGTCCCCCGCATCCGAAGAGTGACCGCCGGCAGCAGATCATTCTCCTACCTCGCCGCCAAGACATGGAACACCCTCCCCATTCGCCTACGGCAAACCGAAGATCTTCTGATCTTCAGAAAACTTCTCAAAACCTGGCTCTTCGAACAGTAGCAGCATCCCCCTCCCCAGTGCCTTGAGACCCTCACGGGTATGTAGCGCGCTTTACAAATGCTCTGATTGATTGTAAGTTTGATACTTGTATAGCGCACTACTCACCCACAAGGGTCTCAAGGCGCTTGTACGAATACCGCTGTGGAACCCATCCTGGCTTTCCCTGTGAGGCGTCCACTCCTGGGCACCCCCTAGGTGGAGGCCAGGCATCCTTTGATTGATTGGTTATGTGTGCTGTAAAGTGCAGCACAAATGCAAACTCAGAAAAAAAGGAGAAATAAAAGCATTTTTCCTTGATAGTGCCTAATTGAAATGGGCATCATTTTTTGAGGCAAACCTCTGTCTACTTTCTTTAGTAAATAGGGTTTTGTGTCAAAAACCATGAGTGGTTGCATGGGAACTCCCATGCACCACCCATGGAACGCCTCCTTGGCGCTAAGTAATGCAAAGCTGTGCTATGCGCTTTTTTGTATTACTTTCAAGTGAATTTCCAGGGCAAAACAAATTTTGCGCTAGAAAGCAAATTGGGGGAAAAAAGATTTTGCATCGATTTAAACATGATCAAACAGTTACCGCTCTTTGAATAGATATTCAAAGTTAAACCTATATGAAACGCATAGCCACTTCCTCAGAGGCTGGACAGTACAGTGAAAGGCACCGGGCTGGCCCCTCTGCCAGGGTTGGGGCTATCATGCCTTGTGCCAGCCTGGCATGCACAAATGAGCGGGGTTTCATTTCATCCTCGTGCCTGGCAACCAGCTGGTCCCTAATCACGCGCTCCGTCTCTCCACGGTACCTCCCACAAGCTGTGACTCTGAGTCAGAGGGAGCTGAAGGTAAGAGACAGTGCCAGTGGTCATAGACATCCAGGATCCCAATAGTAGTAAACAAGCAGCAGGGAGCTGTGGCAAAAAATAAATCAAGGGAAAATTTAATGTTCTCTTGTAATGAAAACAGGATGCTGCTGTATATTAAAGTAAGTTTATTTGATAGGAGAGAAAAGTAAATCAGCTGTTACTTCTAGCCTGGGCCAACCATCCTTGTGTGGAATCTAGCGCACACATTCCGTGCTCCAGATTCCACCCGAGAACAGCAGGATACCACACAACCCCCTACGTCAACAACAAAATATTTACAAGAATTTATAATTAGCATATCAAGAGTAAAAACTGACACATATAATAGTAAAACACAAAAGGAGTAAAGAACTCAAGTATATGTGAGAAACCTACACACCCATGTGATAATCTTTGCTCCATACCGGTGCCCGTCTTTGTCTTACAAGATCATGCCTTTTCACATAGCAGGGGCGTGGGCGAAATTCTTTCCGCCAATTCATATTTCCACGCAACATCTTAGGATCCTGCAAGAACTTGGATCCAGAGTTGAGACTATCCAGCCATAACCATCGGGGAACTTTCACAACCTTGGAAAGACTCCAGACATTCATGGGAGCAGAAGACCTAGACTCACCAGTCCTCACCATTCTTCCCTTTTTCACACGCACCCAATCATTGACTCTCAAAGGGGAGGAAAGAGTTTTTTCTGTCACACCAGAATGATCCACCACAGTTTTGTCTGTCACACCAGAATGATCCACCACGGATTTGTCTACTTCTTCCCTACAGACTACATCCCTCATCCATCTCTGACTCAAATTGCACAAACACTTCCTACCTCTCATTTTTTCAAAGGGAGACACATCCCCGCTTTTGGGAGTATTTCTGTAACTCCTAAGTAATTCTTTAATGGCGTTATGGCAATTCTTTCCATTACTAATGGCAAGTTGCATCCTTCTTTCAACACTCTAATCCATCTTTCCACAATTCCATTGCTTTGGGGATAATAAACTGAAGAACGTTTGTGTGTAATACCATAACTCTCAAGCAATGTCTTCATTTTAATTGAAGTTAATTGCACTCATTGTCTGTAAGTAATAATTCGGGAAAGCCCTCCTTCTCAAATATTTTGTTTAAAAACTGAATGACAACCCTGGAAGTAATTTGCGGAACAAGTTTAACTTCAGGCCACTGCAATAAACTAAAACAATGGCATACAAGGGATTTTGCCAAAAACTCATTGGTCCAGCTATGTCGAGGGATACTCTTTCCCACACATGCGATGGCATTGAAACAGGTGAGTGTTGATAAACAACAGTCTTTTGGGACTTGTTGCTAATGCTACATTCAACACAACATATGACCTTTCTTTCAATACACCCATCCACAGCAGGCCACCAAAATTCACTCCTTATCCTCCTCTTTATACTGGCCATACCGGGGTGACCTTCGTGTGCGATGTCTAAGACTGTTTGTTTGAGATCACTAGGTATAACTAATTGTAGACCTCTCATTAAAATGTCATCCTTAATGGACAATTCTTGTGCCACCTGGAAAAAAGGTAAGAGACCCTGGGGCAAATGAGCTTTCCTAGGCCAAGATGACTTCACAAAACACATCACCTTTTTGATATCTTCATCTTTATCACACGCCGTTCTCCACTGATCTTCACTAATAAACCCCTTCGATACTTGGCAGATGGACACTACCTTTTCTAACTCACAATCATCTATGATGCCACTATTATCCTTTACGTGCAGCCTTGACAAACAGTCAGCCAGGACATTCTTCATTCCCAGAATATATTCAACCTTGAAATGGAAATCCTGTAATTTGTATTGCCATCTAGCAATTCTGGGAGTCGCCTTTCCACAACCCTTGGTTGTAAACAATTCCACCAGAGGACGATTGTCCGTCCTACCTCTAAAAACAGTGCCATATACATATTAGCAAAAATATTCAATGCCCCACTAGCATGCTAGTGTTTCTTTTTCGAGAGTGGAATATTTATTTTCAGCACCTCTTAGTGGTCTGGAAGCAAATGTAATGGTGACCAAATGTCCCTTTTGATTTTGCATAAGAACAGCACCAATTCCAACATTGCTGGCATCAGAAACAATAATTGATTCACAAGCAGTATCAAAAGAACTAAAGCAGGTGCTGAGGCTATACATTTTTTAATAAGTTTGAATTCATAGGGACAGTTGTCATCCCATACCAACATTTGGTTCTTTTTCATTAGGTTTCTCATGTGAACTGTTCTGTCAGCAAACACAGGAATACATTTGGCGTAATATTCCGCCAGACCAAGGAACGATCTCAGCTGGTCCTTGTTTTGGGGTTCAGGAGCTTCCTCAATAGCTTTAATTAAATTTTGTTTAGGAGAAATGCCATTTTTACTCATAGAATGGCCCAGGTACTCCACGGAGTCTACACCAAATTTGCATTTTTCTTTAGTTAAGGTCAAACCATTGTCTTGAAGAATACATAAAACTTTGTGCAAGGTCTCAGTATGTTCTTGAGTATTACAACCAAAAACAAGGATATCATCTTGAACGTATAAAACAATACTTATATTCTTAAACAAGTTGTGCATGACCCTCTGAAACACGGAAGATGGAGAAATTAGCCCAAATGGCATCCTCTTAAATCTAAAGGCACCTTCGGATGTGATGAAAGAAGTGTACTGTTTGCTGTCATCATGTAAAGCAATCTGATTATATGCATTTGGATAAATCAAGTGTCAAAAACATTGTGGCCCCCTTAAGTTTGATGAACATCTCCCCAATGTTAGGCAAGGGATGTCTGTCCACCCACCGTTTTCATTCAGTCTTTCAAATCTACACACAACCTAACTTTACCGTTGGGTTTGTGTGTGACAATAACTGGAGAAAGCCATTCAGAAGATTCAGTTTCTTCTATGACATCTAGTTGACATATCCTTTCTAACTCCTTCTTTACAGCGTCCCTCAGTAATATTGGAATATTTCTGACTTTGTGTACTCTGGGAATGGCATTGTGTTTCAGAATGATCTTATGCACAAAATTCTTTAATAATCCTAACTGTGTAGAAAATACTTTGGGAAGCCTTTTTTCCCATTCAGTTGCTGGACTATTTTCAACCTGAAGAATCAAATCTGAGTAGCCCAACACCTGATGAGGATGGTTGAGGTTTTAAGTGATCATGAGGTCTCTTTGCTGTGGCCAACCTAGAAGACAAGATCCATTTTTGGCCACATATACCTTCGCGGTAATAGTCCTACCTTTGAAACTAATATTAGAAGAGAAAATACCCAAAACGTCAATAGGCTTTTTGCCATATCCCACCAATTTGATGTCAGGGGGAGACAAGTGTACATCAGGAAACTCCATTAGTCACTCGTCACCAATAAGAGTGTGCCGTGCACCAGAATCTGCCATGATTCTTACTTCCTTATTGCCTATAAGTACTGTACATTTGAAACATACATACTCTTTTTTTCAGAATTGGAACTAGCAGGAATTGAATTGTTAAGAGATTTATTGTCGGTGCTTTCATCAGAAGCACTTTTCTTTACCACCTGAACCTTTGCTGTATTATTTTTTTATGAAAGTTCTTTCATGCCTAACTTCATGTCTTCAAAACGATGAGCAATGTCAATGGCTTTGGAAAGTGTTAAGTCGTCGTCAGATAGTCATTTCTCTTGTAACTTGGCATCAGCTACTTTATGTACCATCTGGTCACGTACCATTTGATCATGGAAGGTGGAATAGTTGCACTTGGCTCCTAAAACTCTCAGGTCGTTCACAAAGACGTCAATGGGTTTGTTAAGTAATTGTCCTCTGCTTAGAAACTTGTGTCGTGCTACTACTTCATTCACTTTTTTCACATATAACTTATCACGTTGTTTGATGGCATTGTCAAATACATCGACGTCATCATCACTAGAGTCGTTGGTAGATATAGGAGGTAAATGGCTCAAAATGCGCCTTCCTTCAGCACCTAAACAGTGTTTTAGAATAGCTAGTTTACGTTTGTCAGTGTATTCATTCCCCCTGATGGTTTCAATGTAAGCTTCTAAACCTTCTTTCGACTGTTTCCATTCTAATGCAGGTTCTCCTGGAATAGCCAAAAATGGGGGCGGAGCACCAATGCCCTCCATGAAAAAAAAAACGTTTCAAATACAGCATGAAAGAAATTAATAACAATAAGTGAGTTCAAAAGTTGATCATATAGTTTAGCACAATTGACATACTCTTTGGTGTGTGTATCAGCGAAGTTGCAGTTTATAAGCTGATAAAATAATTCAATTATAAGTTAAAATTGAAGCTGTTTGTGTCAGCAGAAAGCAGTGTTGACTGACACACATGGATTGCCTTATTCACACTAAATTGCTGTGTGTGTCAGTGATGTGAAAGGAAACAATAATATTTAGGCTGTGTGTGTCAGCGAGAACTTGAAAATATACTGACACACAAGATGATAATAAAAATGCCAGCAAATGCGATGTGAGAAACATCCAGTTCAAAGGAGGCAATTTGTTCTACTATGGCGAACTATGTTAACAGGGGAACGGAGCATGAAATGTGCTTGGCACCGCCCTTTATGACTTGGCAACATCATGCCAAACTTGTGACGGAGTTGCGTTGGAGCGTTGGTCATAGCTTGGCGACATTAATTACGCAAAACTTGTGGCGAGGTTCCGTTGTGCGTCAGCATCAGATAGTAGAAGATATTGTCACAAGCATGTATAGATAGTACAGTTAACGCACTAGTCTTTTCAGAGCTCAACAGACTCACAATCTGCTCATCGCAGGGCTCCAGGCTTGTTGATTCGTCTTCCAGTTGTCGCCAGTGTGGTGTTCTCTCGTAATGAAAACAGGATGCTGCTGTATATTAAGGTAAGTTTATTTGATAGGAGAGAAAAGTAAATCAGCTGCTACTTCAAGCCTGGGTCAACCGTCCTTGTGTGGAATCTGGCGCACACGTTCCGTGCTCCAGATTCCACCTGAGAACAGCAGAATACCACAGAAAATACATTTGTAGGCAGTTCTAAGTGGGATAAAGCTAACATAATAGCCCCAACTGGAAGAGTGGGTGGTATTGGCATGTATGTGAAGGTGGCCTGCCCTTGAGACTAGTGCTTAAAATAGGCATCTGAGAGAACATGAGGAAAGTAGCATTGTCCGTAGCAGACACCATCCTGGACACCCATCCTATATGTGTGGGTGCGGCAAAGAGCACTTGCAGCAAAGTCACAGATAGTGCCATAACATCCCTTTCATCAGTGCTTAATTTGTAAAAAAAAAAAAAAGAAGTGCCAGGGCCTTTGTCAGGAGGCCACTGCAACGTGCACCACCACCCAATTGCCCCTGCTTGTTCTGGTAATACCAACTAACCACAGCACTTCTACAAGGTTGTCAAATTGGACTATTCCAGGCCTCCGACAACTATAAGAATGCCTTGGGCAGCTGGTAGTAGTCATTTTAAATGTATAAATAATTATTAAACAACTATTGTTGTGCTATTCCCATGTGGTGGACTGCCATAAGTACCGGTGCCCACAATTAAGTGCTGGTGCTGAGCACCAGAAACCACTGGCTCAAATTAGCACTGCCTTTAATATCTAGCATGGAAAAGTTCATGCAGAAAGGTGAATACTACCTTTTTTAAAGTTAGATTTACTTTTTAAAAGTCACAAGTATCATTTATAATCATCATTGTGTAACAGCTTAGAAATAGCTAAAAATGGCAACAGTGTGGCATTGAACATTGTATTTTAAATGTTTTTTACACAGTAAATAAATAATATGTGCTTTGTATACGTTTTTGAAAAGTAACCCTTTCCTGTGACTCTTTTCTGCATTTGCACCTCTTAAGCCAGGTACGTGTGAATGGTAGGAAGGTAAAACTTCTTACTACCTCTATACATTACCTATCTCTGAACCCTAAAACTCCTTAATACCCCTATACACTATCCATCCCTGAACCTTAGAACTGCATACATCCCTAAACACTACCCATCTGCGAACCCTAAAAAACACTTTTTGCCCTTTTACTATGCCCATCCCTGCAACCTAAAAACTCTACTCTTATATACTACCAATCTCTAAATCCTAAGAACTCCTGACTACCCCTATACACAGCCCATCCCTCAACCCTAAAACCTCCTTATTATCCATATACACTATCACTCCCTGACCGGAGAAACTTATTACTACTCCTATACACTACCTACCCCTGCCCTTAAAAACTCCTTGCTATCCCCATACACTACCCATCACTGAAACCTAAACACTCCTTACTACCGCTATACACCACACATCCGGGAAGCCTAAAAACTCCTTACTACTTCTATGCACTATCACCCCCTGAAACTTAAAAAAACTCCTTACTACTTTTGGCACTACCCATCCCTGATACCTAAAAGCTCCTTGCAACACCTACAAAGTGCCCATTCATGAACTCTATGTTATGTTATGTATACATTTATAGAGCGCCTGGTTACACCCACTGGTGTGTCCCCGCGCTATAAGAGCTCCCTGCAACTCCGGGTATCCGTACCTCTCATGAACCTAAAGCAGTAATTTCCTATTGTGTATAAAGCCATGTTTTCAATTTTTTACGGAAGAGTCTTTCTGATGGTTCTTCACGAAGTGACAAGGGAAGGGAGTTCCAGCTTTTTGCTGTCAAGTAAGCAAAAGAATGAGCCCCCATTCGTGATTTTCTTATCCTCGGGACTGTCACCAGATATTTCTCAGTAGACCTCAGGTGTCTTTCTATATTGTAAGGGGTTATGAGATTACATAAGTACATGGCACTTCTACCCTGCAAAATATGATGCCCGGTGCATAGTGTCTTGAATGTAATCCGTTTCTGGATGGGCAGCCAGTGTAATGTATCCAGTGCATTCTTCGAGGATGCCCGTCTTGGCAGATTTAAAACCAGGCGCCCTGCTGCATTCTGAACGGATTGCAACTTCTGGAGTCCCTTTTTAGTTGCACCTAGGTACATCATATTTCCATAGTCTAATCTGGCTGTGACGAGTGCATGGGTCAGGGTTTTATTCGCAGCTAGTGGTAAAATGTCTAAGGTAGTCCTCAATATTCTGAGGATTCCGAAACACCTGCCTGCGACTCTCTTAATCTGAGTCTCGAAGGAAAGTTTGGAGTCTATCCATACTCCCAAGTTCTTCACCTCAGTCCTAGGGGTGGGGACTGGTCCTAAACTTGTTGGCCACCAGGCCGAGGGCCAAATGGATGGAGTATTTCCGACCATCAATAACTCCGTCTTATTGCCATTTAGTCTCAAGCAGTTATCTGTCATCCACCCGGCTAGATCTTTCAAGCAGTCTGCAAATCTACTGGCAGCTGATGTCGAATTCGGGGCTAGGGTGACCACAAGTTGTGTGTGGTCTGCGTACGACACTATCGTAACACCGTGTTTTTCTACAATTTCAGCTAAGGGGGCGACATATAGGTTAAACAGAGTGGGGCTCAAAATTGAGCCCTGCGGCACCCCCTGCGCTAACTTAATGTGTTTGGAGGTATACGTAGACTGTGACACCTGAAAACTACAGCCGTTCAGATAAGAGACTAGCCAGTTCAGGGCAGCCCGTCAATACCCCCCCTTCTGAGTCGGTGCACTAACAGCTCATGTGACAGAAGGACCAGCGCCGTTGTCAGGCCTTCATCCACTCTCTTACGGACTGTCTCAGTAGCATGAAGCAAAGCCGTCTCAGTTGAGTAGGTTGTTCTGAAACCTGATTGTGTGGGACGTAACAAGTCATGTATCATTATGGAAGCCCCCAGCTGCACATTGACCACTTTTTCAGCAATGTTTGAGAAGTAAGGGAGCAATGAAACCAGTCGCAAATATTTCATTACGTTCCCATCAGCTGTAGGTTTTTTTTCAGTGGGCGAACAATTGCTCCCTTCCAAATGTCAGGGACCTTACCTGGAGGTCTTTAACAGCTGTTGGATATAGGGTAAAATAACCTCTATTCCTGTGCAGATCACCTTCGGTGTTGATGGATCTTCGGGGGAGCCTGATTTTATGCTTAATTCCACCTTTTTTAGCTCTTCTAGAGAAGGAGTAGAACATTGTGAAATACTGTTTTCCCCCCAGTCCTTTGTTCATTGTGTCTTATGTGTCCATTGCGAGCTTCGTCTGGGAAGGTGTCCTAGATTTTGGATACTTTTTCTGCGAAAAAGTCCACGATTTGATTGCATAGCTTCTCCGACCAAGGTACTGGTGCAACTGTGTTTTCTAGTGAGGATAGTTCTTTAAAGATACCAAATAGTTCCCTCGAAGAGTTATCTGCTTTCTCAATTCTCTCTGTGTAGTAGGCAGCCCGTGGTTTCTTTATGAGTGTGTGCTAGTATCATAGCTTCAAGTTATAGACCACTTTGTCTGAGTCCAAGAAGCCCGCCCTCCATTTGCATTCTAACCGTTTGCATTCCTTGCTAGCCATCCTTAAATCCTGGTTGAACCATGGCGCACTCTTGGTGCGTCTCTGTGGGGTGCAAACCATTACTACCACTACCACACAACATTAATCCTTGAACCCTAAAAATGCATTACTACCTCAAAAAACAACCCATCCCTGACACCTAAAAAGTCCTTGCTACACCTATGCATTACCCACTCCTGAACCCTTACAACCCCCAAAAAGACATACAAGCATATACCCATATATTACATGATTTAAAAAAATATTTCAATATGTTCACATTAGTGAAGGAGTCCTATTTTTTATTTATTTTACTTTATAAATTGTTATCTTAAATGTAATTCCTTAAAATTTAATTATTTGTATCTTAACGGGTATTTAATTTTAATTACATTTAGAATATTATTCCAAATAAAATAACCAAACGTTAACAATATATATGTATATAAGTGCGTACACACACACACACACTCATATACATGTGATTTTGTTAAAGTTAAGTCACTTACCTGTGAAGTAAAGACATGCAAAATAAAAGACTGAAAACTGTGCTGTAAAGACTACCCTTATAAGTCTTATTATGTAGTCATTCCCAGTGTAGACCCTGTGAAGTAAAAGTAGTGTACCACTATAACATTAGATGCAGAAAAGGCAGTTGATAAGGTGTCTTGGTCATTTTTCTGGACAAATCTACTTGAACAAAGGATTAGTGACTCCTATGTTAGAGATGTCATGGCACATTATCATAACCCTTGAGCAAAGAGTAAAACAGAGGGCACCACCTCAGAATTATTTTGTTGAAGCAAGGAGGAAGACAGGGCTGTCCCATTTAGGAAACAGAGGGAAAGCATACAGAAGTCTTTTTGGCCACCGGATCAAAAAGGCATCCACTCCCCAAGCGCTCTCCTCCAGAAACCTGGAGCAGAACTTTAGAAGTAGATGGTCTTTTTGGAGGCAAATAGGTCCGGATATGGAACACGGAAACTGAACGGCCTGGGAAGAAGAAAACATTCTGCAAGAGATTTACCTTAACATTGTTTTCCCCTTTTTATATGAATTGCTGAAATTGACAAAAGGTGTTCTTCCGCCCAACTACCCAGCGTACATGCTACCTTGTTGAGGGACTGTGAATGCATGCTCCCACCGTGATTTATATATGCCACAGTTACTGTATGGTCGGATTTTACCAAGACATTGCATTTCTCAAGAACAGGTTGGAACTTGAGAAGGGCTCGAAACACAACTGTTCCATCTTCCTTGAGCTGCATGCTCCTCCAAAGTTGCTCCCCAACCTAACTTGCTCGCATCTGTTGTCAGAACCCTTGATTGAGGGGGATGCATCGAAACTTCACAGAGTAGATTCTTTGGCTTCAAGCAGCACTGCAGACTTTGCTTGATTCCTGGAGTAAGTGCTGCAACTGAGTCTAAATCCAGACTTCTGTGCTGGTGGTGCTTATTCAGGTGCCATTAAAGGGGACAGAGATGTAATCTTGACAAAGGAACCATGAATACACAGGAACCCATATGGCCTTGAATCTGCATCCAGTTCCTTATCGGAGCTTTCTTCTGATGAAAGAGAGTATTCAACAAGTATTGGAGTTGCAGCATTTTTCCCTCAAAAGAAATACCTTCTCCAAGTCTGTGTGGAACGTTACCCCTATAAAGATCAGCTATTTTTCTGGGGTCAAATGGCATTTTGGAAGATTCAAGTAAAACCCATGACATTTTAGCATAAGAAGGTCTCTTGTGATACTTGTAGCAGCAAGGCACTAGGCCACCAAGGGCACTACCACCTTTGTGACCACTCTTGGGGCTGCCAAAAGGCAGTACCTGAAATTCCCATTTGCTGTTCTGGATGCAAATCTGGAAGTATTTCTGGTGAATTACTGCCAGCAGAACATGGAGCTAGACATCCATCAAGTTTATCGTAACCATATAATAATCCCTTTGAACAAAGGGGATGATTCTCTGTAACGTCGCCATCGTGAATGGAATTTTCCATATGAAGTTGTTCAAGAATTTCATATTGATCACTAAGCAGAAACCCTTGGGAACCAGAAATACAATACTCCCTTCCCGCTCTGAGATGATTGTACTGGAACAATCTCCCTCTTTTCCTGCAGTGCCTGTACCCCTTCCAACAAGGAAAGCTTATTCTCCAGAGAGCTGGGGACAGGGGTTGGAATCATCCTTGTTTCCTCAGGCATGGAGAGAAATTCGATTTGATACCCTTGTTTCACTATATTGAATCTGTTGTCATTATCAACCACAATCAGAGACAGCTTGCTACCAAAAACCTATTTCTGTGGTATCCCTTGTTCAGGTGGGTAGAGAAACTTACTGGGTTTTTAAAAGAACGCTCACCCACTAACACTAGTTAGTGGCATGATTCCTCATAGGGTTCCCACCCAAGACTCCCAATGCATTTGGGTGCGCTATGATGCCCGAGATACAGCACAGTGGGTTTTTGTTGGTTTCCCAGGGATCAGGAATGTAAAATTACCTTAAGGTCTCCCACCAATTAAGGCAATATTTATTTATGCGAGCCTTAGGTAAAGTTAACAAGCATTTACAATGCAATGGTCTCGGCAATATTACAGGTAGAGCTATTGGTATTGTCCATTATTTTTTTATCATTTTTGTATCCCTAAATAAATGGCATTGTCATTTCTATTGGCATTAGTTTTTTTTTGCATATGTGATACCTATTGCATTAGCAGAGAGAGAGTGAGGTAGTGAGATAGAGAGAGAGAGTGAGGTATTGAAATAGAGAGTGAGGTAGTGAGAGAGAGTGAGGTAGATAGAGAGTGAGGTAGTGAAAGTGTGAGTTAGTGAGTGAGGTATTTTCTGACGTAGTGAGATAGAAACAGTGAGTGATGTTGTGAGATAGCGAAAGTTTGAGGTAGTGAAAGAGCGAGTGAGGTAGTGAGGGATGTTGTGAGGTATTAAGATAGAAACAGAGAGTGATGTAGTGAAGTAGTGAGATAGTGAAAGAGTGAGTGTAAGTGACTTAGTGTATTTGAGAGAGAGAGTGAGGTAGTGAGATAGAGTGAATTAGTGAGTTAGAAAGAGAGAGTGAATTTGTGAGGTAGTGAGAGAGTGATGTAGTGAAGTTTTGAGAGAGTGTGTTGTGATATAGTGAGGTAGTGGGAGTGAGATAGAAATAGATAGTGATGTAGTGATAGAGAGTGAGGTAGTGAGATAGAGAGAGAGTGAAGTTTCTAAGTAATGTGTTAGAGTGAGAGATAGTTACTGTGGTAGTGATATTGTGTTGCTGTGAGAAAGAGAGAGTTGAGTAGTGAGTTAGAGAGTGAGGTAGAGAGTTAGTGAGAGAGAGTGTAGTATAGTGAGAGATAGTGAGGTAGTGAGAGATAGTGAGGTAGTGAGAGAGAGAGTTAGGGAGAGAGAGTGACGTAGTGAGAGAGCCAACCCCACACACATACAGAACCACCCACACAGAGCCACACACATACAAAATGTATCCCCCAGACATACATACAGAGCCACACCTACAGAGTCAGCCAGACACAGATAGAGAGCTATCCGCACAAATATTCAGAGCTACAGACATCCACATACAGAACTAGCTAGAGACATAGAGTCACCTAACACATACCGAGCTAGCCACATAAAGATACTGAGCCATCTATATACACACAGAGGCACCTATGCACTTATTGAGCTACACATACACTGAGCCACACACACGCACAGCTACACACATAGAACCACACAGACATACACAGACTTACACATACTGAGCCACACACACAGAGCCACCAACACATACAGAGCCACACACACAGTGCCACAAACACAGTTACACACAGAGCCACACACATATATCCAGCCTAAACTTAGGTACACACAGACAGAGCTACTTCTAAATAGCGACACTTAGCTATAAAGCAATCTACACAGACACATGTGTACACACAGATGTATATTTACAATGCAATGGTCTCGGCATTGTTAAAGTTAGAGCTATTGGCATTTCTCATGACATTATTTTTGTTCATGTTTTTGTTTTTAAAACATTTAAAGAAACGGCATTGTTATTTACAATGTCAATAGGTTAATCTCTTTCAAATGCGAGACCTATTGCATTTGCACCCACACACAGAGCCACACACACAAAGCCACCCACACACACAAACAGACACCCACACATAGCCACCTACACAGAGCTAATCACATAGAGCAACCCACACACAAATAGAGCCACACATACAGAGCCACCTACACACACACACACAGAGTTACCCACAAAACTATAGCAAGACAACATCTGGGAAAAGCAAATGTTCTTAGGCAACGAAAGATTAAATAAAACGTGTGCACTGTAAACAGGGACAGCATCACTGGCATGGATGACCCTAAGGAGATTTACAATTGTTATAAAAAGATCTGTGCTTTGCCTGTAAACATAGGGACATGAATACAGTGGCCGAACTTGAGTTACTCCCAGTGTTGAACACTGGCAAGACCCGTCCCACTTGAAGCCCTAACCAGGTGTCTTAGGTGGGTAGTAAAACGTAGACATGTTTGGAGTGCAACAGGCCCTTCACACACCTGGGGGTCTGTGCCACTTTCAAGCCCTACTGATCACGACGACCCAAGGTGTGTGGATATGTCAGCGTAAACCAACTGGGACAAAGTACACACATCGCTGACTAGAAAAGATGTGTTTTTAATTGTAAAACTATTTGGACACAATACATACAACGATGACTAGGAAACATACACATGGCAGCCATCGAGACAGTGCATGTACTGTTTACTAGGAAACGAGTGCATGCATGCCAATGGAAAACTAGCTGGCACAGCACATACAAGGAAAGATGTACATGCCAACACAAACCTACCTGGCACGGTGTATGCAGCCTATGCAAGGAAAAATGCGCGTGCCAACGCAAAACTACCTGGAACAGTGCATGCGGCACATACAAAGAAAGATCCCCACACCTCCCATACCTGGAGCAGTACAAAAAGCACATACAAAGCAAGGTTCAAGTGCCAGTGTAAAAGTGCTAGGACACAGTAGGCACGGCACCTACACGGAAGGATGCGCGAGCCAACGTAAAACTATATGTGGCAGAAGATTCTACATGCTAATGTAGAACTATCTGGGAAGTAAAACTACGTGCGCGCAGTCCACACAGCTGGTAGGAAGCGTTGCCCAGCACTTGCGCGAGTACAGTCCACACAGTGCTTACCAGGAAGAGACGTACGTGCATTGAGCCCAAAAACTGCCCGAGTGCCGAACAAAAGCTCATACAAGGCAAAAACCTTACAGTTTCAGTACAAAACTGACTGCTGTGTCTACATTTTCAGCCAATAACACCCCAAAGTGGCTGCAGCGGCAGCTCGGGGGCGAGCAGCAGGGCTGGACGATGCTCGCTCATATCTGAACTTCTGCGCGGTGCCCTGAGGTCCCCCCAGCACAGCCCGGAGTTGGAGGTGCCTTACCTCGGAGCTGCAGTCCGCCTCCATCCTGTTTCTCCCGATAGTCATCCCAGCCTCGGAGCCCACACAAGACATTCACTCACCTACAGCCAGCGAGGCCAGCCCGGAGGAGAGACCGACGGAGAGGCGGCTGGAGAGAGGGAGGCAGAGCCCGGCGATGGAGGGAAGGTGGCCGCACACCGAGTCTCAGCAGAGCTGCCTCCTCCTCGAGCTCTGGCGAGGGACCGGCCCCGCCCCTCCTCGCTGCTGCCGCTGCTGCTAAGGAACCAGCACGGGCAGAGCTGCCAATCACTGCGACATCACCGCACGCTGCCAGCCTCCGAGGGGGGAGGGCGGGGGAGCTATGGCTGTCCGTCAGCAGTACAGAGCCATACATCGTTTAAACAATACGTTACATTTCGTGCGGCGGTGTGAATCAGAGTTTCAGGCTAAAACATGACAATACGTAACATTTTGTGCGGGCCAGCCTCCGAGGGGGGAGGGCGGGGGAGCTATGGCTGTCCGTCAGCAGTACAGAGCTATACTTCGTTTAAACAATACGTAACATTTCGTGCGGCGGTGTGAATCAGAGCTTCAGGCTAAAACATGACAATACGTAACATTTCGTGCGGCGGTGTGAATCAGAGCTTCAGGCTAAAACATGAACACGGGAGCCGAGAGCAGGGGAGACACCACTGCCTTTCTCCGAGGCGAAGCAGAAATGCCTCGGAAAAAGGCAGCGGCGATTTCGGATTCAGGGGCGTGTTTTTCTTTTTCTCTCCTCTTGCCATTGGCTGGAGGAGATAATGAGAAAAGTAGCAAAAAACACGCCCCCGAATCCGAAAAGGACGGGGCCTGTTCGGAGAGACAAACCTCTTCTCCAATGGCTGGCCAGCATTCAAGAGGCCAGCCAATGGAGAAGAGGGGAGAAGAGGGGCGGGTTCAAGCCCCTCTTCTCCAAGTCATTAAATCTCGCGAGCGAGACTGCGCAAGCGCAGTCTTCGCTAGCCGAGACCTAAAAACACAGATGGATGTGGATAGAGAATGTTATAACCTCCCACACCTCAGGTCCACATGCTTCAGCTATTCTCCTAAATGCCCACAAGGGTCAAATGACTTTCTTCAGGGCGGAAGACCCTTTGAACCATGTGATACTCCTATTTCAGTGTACACATGCACACTCTAACACATGATTATGTGCAAGGTTATTTGTAACTTACAAACTTCATTGCAATTCTGTGTATGGATCTGTAATGAGTAAAACAAGGGAGACATTATGCAGGATTACAATGATACCCATCATCATGCTGTATTTGGTGAGCACAGCTTATAGACAGCGCACATGCCATGCAGTATATTCTATACGTGCTGGACAACTATGAACCGGTACAGTTTCTCTTGTGAACTATTTGTATTCGTAACCAACTACATTTTGCGTCATGCAGAAATCAAGAGTAGTGTACTCAGAAGGGAATGTTTGTGACATTTAAGGTGAGCCATATGTAGTGCAGGTGCGCAACGCCCATTGGACTCAAAGGGCTTCAGCCCATCCCCCACCCCCTCCGTCGTGTGTGGCAGCCCGGGATGAGACAGCTTCCCGGGCACACACACAGCCACAACCGAGTACTTCACAGGTCTTTAAAAGACCTTTGGATTGTTAATGAGGCTTTGATGGTTTTCACCCCCTGCTTAGAGCCCCTGCAGCTCCACTCTGCCTTTTGTTTGATTAATCAGCCCCCCCGAAATGTTTTCCTAGCCCCCCCCCCCCGAAATTTGACTCTAGTTGCGCCTCTGATGTAGTGAGATACATACATTTCATGCACCGAGCACACAATCAGGGGGGAAGTACTTCTTTAAATGAGATAGTAGTAATTTGCCGCATAGATCTTCAGAGGGTGCGCACCCTGTAGTCACACACCGAGGAAGGAGAAAATATATCAGAAAAGCTCCTCTTCATCGAATATCAACTCCTGGGCCCTGACTTACTTCGTCATGGTGTCTCGCACGCAAACTGCCTATTTGGTGTCCTTCGAGACCTGAGTTTTACTGTGCCTTCATCCTGACGAAACTAAATACAGTCTACGGGCGTGGACGAAGTGCACCCGTCTGCGCGTACTAATGTGTGGTGTCAGTGTGCGTGCTGACGCCATCACGCGGCCGCATGCGGACATAGCGGTTGGCATTGGGCATGTGCATACCGTTGTGAGTTCTTTCTAATCGGCTCGTTATTTGTTTTTATCTAACGAAGTGTGTTTACATATGATTTCAGTGTAGCTATTGCCACTAATATGCACCAACATCATTATCGTGGTGTGTCTCCCTGCAAAAGGGAGCATCATAGTGTCATCAACTTTGGGTTGAAACTCAATTATAATGAAAATTATAACTCACAATGTTCTGTAATGTCAGAAGCTCTAGAGTTTCCCCAAAGCATACCGTCTAAACAACGTGATTTCATGGTCTTGGTTAGTACATGATTTTCTTGTATGCATCAATCTTTGCACAGTGGTTTAACTCACTGAGACAGAACCCCTCGAGATCAAATAATTACAAACTGTAGAGTAGCATAGTCTTTTTCGAAGAGTATTTTCTCTGGATTTCTATTTCCATTGTCAAGTTGCTCAATAATGACCCATTTTCGATCAGAACACAAGGAGATGATGGACTGAGTGGGGAAACTTTTCAGACACTCACCTCCAGTCTCAGATCTGGGTTGAATCCATCATCGCTCTTAAGCTCACTTCGCCACCCCAGTTCAAACCCAGCTATATGTAAATCAGTCTTGACCCTGTGCCTCATGGGAACAGTCCAGCCCGGACTGCCAAGCCAGGTCTTCCCTGGACCGGAAACAAGCATCCTGGGACCGGTTTCAGGGTAACACCCCTCATCAGCCAGGTACTCCTCTTTACAACAGATATTGCTCTGGTGTTCACATATTTTTGTTTTTGCCCTTCTGTCTCTCATTCCCACTTAACAAAGCCCACAGGGACATGTAATCATGTAGACTATATTTGACGAGTTGCAGATGGTATGTTTTTGGTTGTGCACACTCTCCCAGGTTCTGAATTTTGTGTTTTGGCGGTGTAAGTCAGGTGGCAGACAGTGCAGTTCTCACAGGCGAAATGAGTTACAAATATGCGGAAGACCCCAGTGGTTGAGGACAGTGGTCCTAATTTCTCCGCATTTGTTTGGGCGGGTAGACTCCAAGGTATCTTTCAGGCTCCTTGCTCGTTTATGAGTAAACAAGGGTTTCTCCTATTTTGGGTTGCCTGTGCACAAAATGTGCCAATATTTGTCTATGGCCTTTTTTGCCTAGTTCAAAACTTTGTTGAAAGTTGTGACACAAAAGGGGGGATTGTAGACGTGTTGTGATCATGATTTTCTAAGAGTGCATCCCTGTTCTGATTTATCTCTCGTTTTCGAGTAGTTTTAATAATCTTCTCAGGATAATCACATGCCCGTAACAGTTCCATGAGGGTCTTTCCTTGGAGGTTGTAGTCTGTCACTTTGCTACAGTTCCTCTAAGTCTGAGTAACTAGCCATACAGGGATGTTTCTTTTAGGGATCTTTGTCAGGGATCATGGGCCCCGGCGCCTTCCCAGTGCGATATTGTGCGAAAAAGAAACGTTTCCCATGGAGCCTTCTGACAGAGGCTCATGGGATAAATGCAGAAGACGTACGTTGATTTTCGTGTGTAATTCTGTTTCCGGTTGGAGTTTGCTTCCCGTCAGCTTGGAATCACACAAGGGCTCTTGGATGCTGAGCCGGTTTCCCGAGTGGTGAGCGCCGCTTGCCGCCTTCGTGCCTGGTTGCCCTCTTCCTGAGGTAAGGAAGGAGGGAAGTGCCGGTTTCCCAAGTAGTGAATGCTGCTCGCCCCCTTTGGGCCTGGTCATCCTCTTCCTTAGTGCCAATATCGGCAACACTCCCCATCCCACCCACAGCAATCACTTAGAGAAATAATCAGACAAGACACATTCTTAGTGGAGAAAATTGCTGCAGGTTTATTTGCATAACAAATATGCCAACATGGTGGGTTATTTTACAGGCAATCCCAGTGTAGGCTGCCCCTCGCCGCCTGCCCACCTGATGAGCCAAAATACACCGTGGCCCTTGCCAACCGGTGTTTGTTAGATTTGGGGGAGGAGATAGCCCCTCCCACCGGTGGACAACCAGTCTACCCCCTTACTCAGGCCCCCCGGTTGCTCAGGTCCACAACCGCCCGTAGGACTAACGGGGCGCCGTCGCTCCTCCAGGGTCCAACGCGAGGACCTCCCTGGGGATATTCGGCTTTAGCACCCTTACTGTGCTCCTGCAGAGGGTACCCTTTTGTACCTTACAGCCTCTGGATCGCCCTGTAACTCCGCCTGCAACACAAAATAATAAGTTAGATAAACACCCCCCACCCCTGCCTGTATGCGGGGTAAGCGGTGGGGAGGGAAACGGCGTCCAGGCAGAATAAGAAAGAGGGCGATCAGTGGGCGGGAGAGGTATCAGTACCTCTCCCCCCAATCCCCTCCTGCCCGGAAGTGATGTGGGCATGGGGGACCCTAGAGGGTCCCAAACACTGGGAGGCTGCTCGTCGTGTGCCATCCTGTGGCACTAAGGGGGGCCGCCCTCTTAGGAGGGCCTCCTGCGTGGGCTGGGGGCAGCCCTGCATAGTGCCAATATCGGCAACACTCCCCATCCCTCCCACAGCAATCACTTAGAGAAATAATCAGACAAGACACATTCTTAGTGGAGAAAATTGCTGCAGGTTTATTTGCATAACAAATATGCCAACATGGTGGGTTATCTTACGGGCGATCCAAGGGCAGGCTGCCCCTCGCTGCCTGCCCACCTGATGAGCCAAAATACACCGTGGCCCTAGCCAACCGGTGTTTGTTAGATTTGGGGGAGAGAATAGCCCCTCCCACTGGTGGACAACCAGTCCACCCCCTTACTCACGCCCCCCCCAGCTAAGGGGGGTGGAGCGTTGCAGGCAACCCCCGGTTGCTCAGCTCCACAACCGCCCATAGGACTAACGGGGCACCATCGCTCCTCCAGGGTCCAACGCGAGGACCTCCCTGAGGATATTTGGCTTTAGCACCCTTACTGTGCTCCTGCAGAGGGTACCCTTCTGTACCTTACAGCCTCTGGATCGCCCTGTAACTCCGCCACAGCACTGGGTGTGGCCACCGTCATCCCAGGGCCCCCATCAAGGTAGGCATCTTTACCTCTATCCTCCTGATTCCCAGGCCTCTTCCCGGTACAAGGTCCCTGTTCACCCTGGACAGTTGAACCCCTCATAATCAAAACGCCCTGTGTACTAGGACTGCTAAAACCCATGCCTGATAAAGCTACACCACCTCTGTTCAGTGAAATTTTACGCATGGCACTGTTAACTTTCCTGCACAAGGATTCCTGGCCTCCCCTGGCCGGGCTCCTCGCCATACTAAACGAGGGGGTATCCCTGACCCCTATAACTCATATGCTCCCCAATTAGCTGCTCATCTTACGCATGGAAGACTTCAAATCTTACAGCAGTGCCTTCCTACCCAGGAAATTCAACTCATGCCTCCCCTAGTGTATAACCAAAATTATGGGAAGGGAGAACATCCCCCCCAGTAATTCTGTGGTGGAAAACCCATGCCTCCATTTATTGGATTCCACCCGTCGCGCCACACACAGGTTGCATGAACGGCCCTAGCCCAGAAACTAGATCCTGGAAAAATAAAGAAATGCTCGGTTGCTAGCATCATATATACCCTGCACCCAGATTATACAAATATTCCAGCTTGCACCTAGTTGCAAAATCACACCACACCCCATCACCTCTGGTGCCTCACAGGTTGCCTTTGGACAACTCAAAGTTCGCCTGTACGTGGTACACTTAACCTGTCAACCACATACTCCCCTGGGTGGGACAGACAACTGTACTTATAAAATCTTGGGATTCCCCTTATCCCACCTGCATGGTGCCCTCCACTGCCAAACCCGCCCAGAACAATGCGTATGCTGCCCCTGAAAACAGAATGACTGCAAACGCACCTGTCAGGACCCGCATTGCCCCCTGAAAATCATGCCAGGTCCACTGGGCCGTACCTCTATCTCCCAGCTGTGAGTAACAGAGACCCTTCAGCCAAACCTGGTCTGAATGTGCCCTTCTCCCTACCCCTTGAAGGGGGCAACACACCAACCCGTCTTCCAAAGCCACAATCAGGACATTAGTCCCCTCGTTGGCTGACCCCTCCCAAGGAGCTTTTGCTTAACTGAAGCAACCTGTGAACTGTGGTCTTTCGCTATGGGTGAATACGCAGGGGGATCTACATACCCAGGAGTCAGTGGATAGCTCTGTGAAACCCTGCATTCTTGTGTGGCCTTCCTTAATGCCAAGGGATACCTATGGTAACGCTTCAATCCTGAAGTGCCGGGCTGCGCCAGAACTGTAATGAGTCTTCACCTACACAAGTCACCCAACAGACGGGTTGGCCCTTACTATCCTGTGTTCTGGTGCTAGATTTGGAGGGCCTTGCCTTCACTTGCTGCCCCCATGGAAACACACAATACCTGTGCTCTGGCCGCAACGCAGCGATGCCCTCGTGTTGCACCGACCCCCTGGTCAAATAAACATGCCAAATCTAACTACTTAATCCTACACCTTGACTAAAGTGCTTCCACTCGCTCTGGACCTGTGAACCTGCCTTCACTTTTCCCCCTATAATGCCTCCACACTGGCTGTGCGCCGGATGTCAGTTTCCACGTGGTGCTATAGGGTGAAAATTACTCATAACTCCTTAGATAACTGAGAATGCTTCAAAAGCTTGGCTTCCTATGGATATAGATGCTTTGTGGTAACACCAAAGCTGTAAAGTGAACCGCTCGCGCCTATCAAGCGAACACCTGGACCCCCGGAACAAACTGCTCAAAGCGCACAGCACCAACAGCGCCAGCCCCGTGTCTGTTCGCGGTCAAGAACCTCATAACTAGGAAAACACTATGCCCCAGACTTAAAGACAGACCCACTCCTATCACCTTGTCCCCTCTCCTGAGTCAGGGTGGACCATTAAGACTGGTGCGCACGCCTTCTTCCCATAGTCCTCTTGCACATTTAAAGGAACCCTTGATGCTGTGCAACCAAGTGACCTAACGCAAAAGGCACTTAAAACGTTCTTGCTTAGATCAAGACATAACAGTAGGTTCTATCTTTGCATGGCACCGCCTGGTCTGCCGCCAGGCCACAGTTGCAGAAAGAAGCATGTTCTGCCACTGCCAGACTTCGGAACCTCGATCCATAAACCACATAAGCACCGACTGCACCCTGAATCCACATACCCGTTAAAAACACTGGTGCCCTGAGTATTGAATCAAGAGTGGGGGTCTACAGATCCCTGTCCCCCCTTTGGGCACACAGCCAGCTGGTCCCCTGCAAATCTCATCCACATTAGTTTTGCCAACAAATCAGGCCTTTACCCTATACCACCTGGTTCAAGTTTGGCTCCACAATAATTAAAATGTAGCGCAATGGAGCCACGCAAAGGTATTGAAACGCTATACATGAGCGCCTGTTACATCACCTATTCAGCACAACTATCCTCATGCCCACTGCAAATGAACGCATGGCTGTCCATGGCACTGCGCAATGCTCGCTGCTCCAGGTGCAGCCCACCATACGCAAAGTTTAGCGGCCTGTGTCCAGAATCATGGGCTGAGAAGTCACAGCACCCTCACTGTCTCATGGCCTACTAATGACCCGGATTCCCTCTGCGTCTGACTGTAGGTAAATTTAGGACTTCCTCCTTGTTAATGGCTCAGAGACTGGAATAGGATTACAACCCATAATAAGCACATCCAACTTCTTTTGAATGGTACTTTTAATATGTAAATATTTGAGACATGCTATGTATGAAATGCAGTGGCTGGTCCCATTAGACGTCACCTCCCTCTATATGCAAATTCCACCAGAAGAAGCGTTAGAGGCCATGGAAAAATAGCTGGACACCAGGACCAGACCGCATCGAGTACCTACAGAATTTGTCTTGAAGCTAGCTGAAATAGCCCTCAAGAGAAATTATTTCAAATTTGATGATACATACTTTATGCAGATCAAAGGGACCGCTATGGGATGTCCCTTTGTCCCAGAAATGGCGGTACTGTTCATGGCCTGCTTCGAGGACAAGTACATTTACAAAACAATCATATCCAACAGTGGTACCGCTACATTGATGACGTGTGGTGCCTCTGGAAAGGCACTGAGGAAGAAAAGATTCCTTCCTCGTCTGGTTGAACAATCGCCATCAAGATCTAAAATTCAGCATGAACAAAAGCAAAACAAACTTAACTTTCTTAGACGTGGAAGTAATACCCCATGAAGCCAAACTCACAACTACATTGTATCGCAAGTCCACAGATCGCAATACCATCTTACATTATCAGAGCTCACATCCTAGGAGCCTTAGAGATAACTTCCCATGTGGACAACTATTACGCACTCAACGCAATAGCTCTCGAAAAGAAGACCCTATGATACATGCGGAATATTTATGCGACCAACTGAAAGAAAGAGGCTATCCTCATAAGCTATTGGAACATGCCACCAAACGGGCATGGTATACACCAAGAGAGGAACTTTTAAAGAAAACTCAAACTTGTGTGCGTAACAACATTAGGTCCGCACACTAATAAATATCGGCAGATAATATTTCGCATAATTGGCATCTTCTCTCAGGAGTGGAAACCCACTGGAAAGACCTTTATTTGCCATGAAAAAGGCAGAAGCATTGGACAGAGTATTATCCGGGCCGACCTAGCCCAAAATTCAATAAAGAAAGATTAGATAACCTATAGAACATGAAACCCCTGGAAGGACATCAACAAATGTGGAAAATGTTCTGCTTGCACCATCTCAATAGAAGAATTGGAATTCATACAAGGCACAGTTAAATGGACTCACAAGGACCTTACAAACTGTAAAACTAAGAATGCCATTCATGCCATCAAATGCGCGTGTCCCACGATATATGTGGGGAAAACCATCCAGCAAGAAAATCGGAGGAAAATCCAGCACCGATTCCAATAAAAACGGGTAGTGTCAGCTCCAATGGTGTCCTTTGTTATGGAGAAAACCCACACAGAACAAGAGTTCACTTGGACTGTACTATCAGTGATACAACAGTCACCCAGAGGAGGTAATGTGGAAGCACAGTTGCTGAACAAAGAAGCCTACCCCGTTTAAAATTCCACAGTGCCCAAACTGGAATGAATGAAATGACAGAACTGACCAAACTGCCTCCAGAATAATAAGAAAAGAACAATGAACTACGATGCCCACCTCGCATCCCTTTAGCAACAGCGGGTCCCGCCCGATTTTGAATGCAGCAACAAAGAAATCCAACCAATAGGATGAATTCTACAGCAAAAAGGAAGTCACGTGAACACAACAAATCACGCGCTGTAAACCGATAAAAGATGGCCTTCCTCCCGTGAGTGAAGACACAACGCCGTGAGCACAGGATTTGCCATCCTTTGAATGAAATAAGAGCCCTGTAAATCGATCGAATTACATGAACACTGTGACATGTCCTCAGACACTACAAAAACAGCTAGAATCTGCGCTAGAAAGTTTGGGTTAATGTTTGACATTCACTGGGTGGGAGAAAAAGGCATCTATCAGATATTTCCTTAAGCTTAATGCAAAGTTCGTCTTTGTCAAGGAAGTTGTTTGAGGTTGATTAGACCGCAACAAAGACTAATACTCTGTAAACACCGGAAATATACTATTTTAACGTATGTACTGCTCTAACGTTGAATTCCTGCCTCCATTTTCCTTGATGCAAGCCGAACCCAACCTGCCGCCTCCCCTGCTCCGCACGCAAGTTGTGGTCCGGCGGAGCAACGTCTTCCCCCCCTTGTCGAGGCCCGGAGGAAGAAACTTACGCAACCTGCACAGTTCGGCTCCCCCACCCGGGAGTCAAAAGCCACACAAACGCCACAACCACCCAGCGAGCTGCTGTAAGGCCGGAAACAGCCCCATGCTGCCCGGAGGCCCGAACAGCCGCCCGAGTTGGACCCCCTCAACGACTGCCCACTCGGACCTAGACACTGAATACCCAAGCGGGCCGAGGCCCCCGCTGCTAACCCAGCTAGGTGGCCCTACCTCCCCCCCCCCCGTGCAAGGGGGGTGTGCACCACTGATGCCCCCACCCTGAACGGGTGACGGAGGGCTCGCTCTCTGCTAGGCCTGACGAGGCTTCTAGCCCTTAACGGTGTCGCCTAGTCCAGCGCCCGCAAACCTCTCACCGGCCAAATGAAAACCCTCGACCGCAGTACCTCATAAGATGCGAGGCATCTATCCCCTACAGCAACTCCACCTGGGCCCCACAGGCGCAGGTGTGGGAAAGTGGGGGGGGCCGAGCTGGGTGCTAGGGAGAGTAGCGAAACCGCTCCTTATGCTACGGCTGACCGTGGCGGAAGCAGCACCCCCTGCCCCGACCCCCGAACCAAACCCTCGCCACACATCACCCGCCAGCACCGACCCCCGTGGACCTCCAAACAGTTGGCCGGGCCAAGACTTCTAACTAGGTGGCGGTCCCACCCGGGCCTGGCCTGCGTGGTGGGACCCAGGATATGGGTGTCTCCTCCCTTCCATGAATGCCCAGCACCGCACAGGGCCCTCAAAAAGACGAATTGGGTTAGTGACTACAAACAAAGAATACAAATCCCAGAATGCAATAGGTTGTTAAAGTGCTGCATCACTGAGTACGTGATACGTGATCAGGTAACCTTGTTACTATGACAAGCATAGGAACAGGAGGCAGACATCGAGAATGTGTTGTTACAATAAACACACAAAACTCAAGAAAGCTAACTTCAGTTTACCCTGAAAGTTTCATCAGGAACAGGAGGCAGACATCGAGAATGTGTTGTTACAATAAACAAACAACTCAAAAAAGCTAACTTCAGTTTACCCTGAAAGTTAAGGAAACGCGATGTTAAGCCCACCCTAAGGATCAAACCTGCATCTTGAGTGCCAAAGGCCGGAGCACTCGCCTCCAGGCCACAAACTCTCCCCGGCCTCGCACCAACACACGGCGCCCTTTGAACATTGCCACACCGCTCCACAACTCGCGCCCCCATCTGAACAACAAACTCTCACCGGGATACCCGGGGTCACGAAAACCCGACGCAAGACCAGGACAATACAAACGGCATCCAGGCAGAATAAGAATGAGGGCGATCCGATCAGTGGGCGGGAGAGGTATAAGTACCTCTCCCCCCACCCCCTCCTGCCCGGAAGTGACGTGGGCATGGGGGACCCTCGAGGGTTCCAAACACTGGGAGGCTGCTCGTCGTGTGCCATCCTGTGGCACTAAGGGGGGCCGCCCTCTTAGGAGGGCCTCCTGCGTGGGCCCGGGGCAGCCCTGCAGAGGTAAGGAATTGAGGGAGGTCGGAGCGGAGCGGTCCGCTCTTCTTTGTTTTTTCTGGTTCCGAGTCCACGGAACGTTTAGGAGCCCCAAGGGGGGGTTCCTTTCCAGTGTAATACAGCCTTGGAGGGCTGTTCTTGTTATCTACACATTTTAGCCATTTTGTTTCTTGCGTGAAGTCGCAGAAACGAAAGTAGTGTTGTCTTTTGGTCACTTTTTAAGAGCAGGAAGCTCTTTTACATAGGGACTAAGGGAGTGTGGAGCACCAAACTATTTACCTTCTACAATAGAAAGGAAGCATCAACAAGGCCCCAAGTTGGGGAACATTCATTTCATATCTATCATGTTCTCTTTTGTCTAGTTGAATATCCTATTCATTTTCAAATATTATTTATGAACTATTTGGGGGTCCCTAACCCTATGCGGATTAGCGCTCATTGTGAGTGTGAAGAAGAGGAAAGTATACAAGACTCTGATTATTACTAGGATCATTTCCTTTGTATCCAAGAAGTCTTTGAAATATTTTCCTATGGCGAGTCACATGTTGATGATTTACTATGCGTTATGTGAGGTATGTATGGCGAATGAATAGTGACCTTGATAGCATTAGTTATGTAGTGGATGCATCAGTAGGAAGGGTATGAATCTATATTTGTATTTACAGGCATTCAGACGTTTAAAATATTAACGAATGAAGTGGAACTCAGGAAAACAGGAGTTGTCCTTGTGTCCTACATGAGAGCAGTGTTTATGCCTGGAGTTAATGTATGTTTCTTTGTTCTTGCAGATGTCAAAGTCCTTGCTGTTCCTTTTCCCAAATACCCTTTCCCTTGCCTACTCTCCCTTTGCTCTGTGTTTGATTATTCTCAGAGTCAGGGCTAACAGGAGGTGGACCCCTTTGTGCATCATTCCGATTTCGAAGAGTATTCGTTGGAGGCTCCAACAGATCCGACAATCTTGGATGGAAGCTATCAAAATTGAGGGGTGTGTTCCTATCAGTTGATTTATGGTATGTTTTTGTGTGTAATTTGCAATCTTCATTAAAAATGGTTACATCCCAAAATGTTATTGTCTTTTTATCCACTGTGCGGGTGAATTTAAGGTTTCTGTCGTGACTATAGATCCAGGTGAAGAAAGGTGTGGTAGATGTACTGTCTCCTTCCCAGATGATCAGTATGTCATCTACGTACCTCTTCCATAAAATTGTGGTATTTTTGTTAGGATTGCTTGTATCCAAGATATACTTGGTTTCAAAGTTGTAGAAATAAAGTCAGACCACATGTGGGGCAAAAATCCTACCCATCGAAGTGCTGAATGTTTGTAGAAAGAGAGTGCCTTCAAATTCGAAGAAGTTCCTAGTCAATGTTGGGTGGGCACAGTCAAGAACAAAGGATATTGGGGTAGTATGTTCCCATTCTCCTTGTTCTAGAGATTCTGGGTTGACTGCTAAAGTCTTCTTCTGTTGTAAGCTGGTGTATAAGCTCTCAATGGCATGACTTATTAATACATCCCTTTCTGGGTCATATTGTATTTTATTGAGAAGGATCAGGAGATCATTTGTATCCTTTGTTTTTTTTAAACCCAGTAGGTTTCCATACCCATCTGTTCAAGGAATAACGCAGGATTTAGGTTTTTAGTAGCAGGCTGTCTCTCAATGTTTGTTGAATTTCATGGGGAAGCGGAGCGAGCCTTCACACTTCTCACTCTCTCTTTGATATTTAGTCGTTAACAACCATGCATCCAGGAAATAGTGGATTCTTCCCCCAACTGTCCAATCTCCTCCGGGAACCCAGCGTAGTCAGGATCGCTGATCTTCGATACTCCCCTTATGATCCTGCTTGTTTGGATGGCTTTGGAAAGGTTTGGACTGCTTTCTATCATAATTTTGTCTTCTGGAAGTTAGAAGGTTGACAAAAAGAATTTCTGCCTTTGAAGAATGATGAAGTAGAAGAATAATATGCTTTTGAGTGTTGTTTCGTAGAAGATCTTGTGCAGCTTCTCCTCTGCATTTCTCTGAGAGCGCTCCCCAGGACCGCCCCATGGCGATGGGTACCACGAACCTTCTGATGAGTTACAACTGCTCCACACTAGCCCGACACAAATACGAGTTATGCAAATAAACCCAAAATGTGTCTCTTTAAATAAACACGGTCAAGTTCTTTAGGGAATCCTTTCCCTCTTTCCCCCTGCTCACCTTGCAAGAAGCCAGGTCTTCCATAAGCCCGGCAGGGGGAACCTGGCTTCAATGTTGGAGGCACCAGCTGTGATGGAACCTCAGCGCTCCTCATCCTTATTCTCGTCCTAGCCAGGAAACAAAAACAGGAAGTGCTGGGGGCATGCTAGTCCTTAAATGTGTTACGGCTGGGGTGGGTGTGGCTATGGACCAGCATTTCCTGTTTATGTTTCCTGTCCTGAGGGGGGAACAGACCTCATAAAGTGATGACTGGGATGAGGACGAGGGATGTATCGGTAATTGACATCGCTCCCTCTGATAGCTTTGATTTATTGTGTCATAATGGTCAATGAGCCCTCCTCTTTGTCAATTCTTTCATCTTCTCTAACTTTTTTCTTCATTCTTCTCTTCTTGGTATCTTCCCTCTTTCTCAGTTGCCACTGATACTTACCAGTTCTTCTAGAAATACTTATAAGATTATAGAGAGGGAGGTCACTGACCCTCTCATGACATACCTTATAATATGACTCACTGTAGCCTAGTATTCAATTACAAGTTTGACTGCTAGAGTATTAGAACAAAGAAGGTGCGTCTAGTTCCATCATTACAGACACACTTTTGACAACATCTATATGGGCATGTTAGTTTTCTTTTCACCTATGAAGTTGGCAACCTTAACAACTGTGTTTTCTAACAGACATATTGGGTTGGTAGCTATAGAAGACCTAACATGGAATGTAGTTTTTGTACTATTTTTGTTTTTTATTATGTAAAACCTAATTAAAAACATTTTAATAAATCAACAGCTAAATTTTTCTTTGATCTGGAAAGGGGGAAAGGTGGAGTCCAGCCTATCTGGATTCAAACTGGTAAGCTGCAGGTTGTTCTGAGGTTTGAGTACCATATGCATGACTTAGGGCCTGTCAGATTTCCAGATCCATGATTCACTACGCCAGTCCAAATTTTTTCTTTGCATTCTGGGCCTTGAAGTTTTATTTATCCCATTGTAAAACCAGCGCTGTAAACCCTGGATTGAAACAGCGTGTCATTCATCGACCTGGGAAACTAGGTAGCTGTGCATGTACCCACTGAGCTATCTCATCGGCAAGCCGGAAAACACAGGCGTTGGGACTGGAGGCTAGACACGGTGCACGTGGACAACCTGCCTCACCGCGAGGTCAGCCTTCTCGGCTCTGTTGTGCTTTCTCATAGCAGGGCTAGATTTGAGGCATGTGCAAACACACCTACAGTGCTACATCTAATGACTAGAGCTGGGTAGACGTGTCAACAGACTTACAAATGGCGCAGCACCGTGTATCTGTTCCAGTGCTTTAAATGGGCCGGTACTCGCCGGTACTGAGTACCGGTACTTTTTATTTTTGCCAAGCCGAGTACCGGCACTTCTCCACTGTCAAGGAGAGTACCGGTACTCAGGTTCTGGCTGATAACGTGGGCACTGACTGGTGCCCGAGGGCCAGCTGAGTTCGATTTTTTGGCAGCATTATGGCCGTGACGTCTAAATTATTTAGTTGTGACAACTGGCAAGCTGCCTGATGGGGTCTGAACGGCCAATCGGAGGCCTGCCACTGGGTGGTCTTGTTAGTGTTTGCCATGGAAGAACGCAAGTACAAAGGGCCATTTTCACCAATTGGCCTCCCAGTGGGGTCTGATTGTCTTTCTCCTCTCTCACTTTCCCCTGCAAATCCCCCCCGCCCGCCTGCTAGGACATTGAGTCCATGATGGGCGGGGATGAGGTGGGGGGGCTCCCTGGGGCCCAGGTGAGGTGGGAGGAGGTCAACTGACCTTTCCATTAGAGGCCAGTATTGTTCTTCCAATGATCTCTACCCTGCTGGCCTCAGCATATGCTCAGGACCCTGCAGTGCTCACTGCCTGACACTGCAAGCTCTCAGGCCGTGGGGCTTTCTGCTGAGGGGAGAGGAGGAAACATGGGGGTGAGTGAAGGTGAAGCGTGAGGGGGAAGGAGCGGAGAGTTTAAAGTACGGAAATTTAGAGAAGCTGAAGGGGTAAGCCCAGATATAGATATGTACGAGATCCAGACAAGTTACAGAAAGAGGTAGAGAGGCGCGGAGAGGGCAGATTAGAAATAGAAAGAGTGATGGTAGAGAGAGGGATAGGATACAAATACAATAGGGGACAGAATTAGCTACAAACGGGAGAGAGGTGAGTGTGGGAGGTATCACGAGGTTTGAGATGTGAAGACAGTATGTTTGAGAGGAACAGAATCGGGACGTGTTTGAAAAGGAATGCGAGAAATGCTTGTTCGTGTGTGTGCACTCTTGTATATTTAAGGATTGCGCTAGATGCAAGCAAGTAGAAACATTAGAATTATTATTTTAAGAAGTTGTAAATATTACAAAACAAGGAAACATGAACATTTGGCGTTTGGCCTTCATTTTGTGTAACGAGTTAACACATTTTGTTTAGACTGATACATTTCTCACATGTTTTGTTCTGTCCCGCAACCGATGTAAGTGGCAGAGTCTCTCCCGCCCTAGAGCACATTGATTATTAGCCTGAAAGTGCTAAAAGTACTTTTGATGGCTTGGCACATTCAGGGTTTTAGGTATTAATCTGCAAATATGGAAAGTTTGAGACCACTATCCAGGAAATGCAAGGGCAAAATGAATACTCAATAGAAGTGTTTTTGTATCATGTCTCGCTCCGCCTCTAACCCCGCCCACTAGCCACGCCCCTAGCTCAATTTAATGAGTACCTGCACTTATTTTTTCCCATTTAAAGCACAGATCTGTTCCTGATTGCATTGCGACGCTGAGAGGAGGAAGACGGTGGGTGGCATGGGCCTGCACACCCCCTCACGTGCCTACTCCAGGACCTGTAGTTGCGTCCCCTCCCCAGCTGCCTGAACTGCGGTGCCACGCCCCAGAGGCCTGTGGGGGTGGGTGCAGTGCCAGGGCCGTGTTTGTTGTTCACCTGCTCGAGCCTCTGTGTTCCAGGCCTTGACATTTAGGTTGTAAATCTCACAGGGCAGGAGGCCCGCTGGCAGGTTTCAGACCTGACTCCAGGAATGTGTTTGCTTTGGACCCAGCAGGCCTTAGCAGCTTTATTCATCATCCTGGGTGATTCCATTACACGTTGGTGCCTTCTTGAGAGTGAGGCACACAGGCTGAACCAATCACACGGAGACGCTTTCCTAGTATTCCTCGCCACTTCACTGCAAGGCACCTTGCTGGCAGGAGCCGGGCCGGACTGGGAACTAAAACTGTCCGTGGCAAAGGGCTCGCCCGGGGGTTTGGGGGTGCAGCCGAGATGTTTGCCAGGGACGGTTTCGGCCAATTATGTTACAAGGGGCAGATATTGCAGCTATGCTGCAAAAACGGCCCTGTAACTAAAACGGCCTCTCAGAGGCCCAAAACCGGTCCCCACCCTGGCGACTCACCAGGGAAATGCCCGGTGCCCGCTACGGCCAGTCTGGCCCTGGGCAGGGGTGGCTGGCACGGATTGGGGTGGGGGGTAAGGGAATGTAGAAAAAGAAAAACTCACCTCCTCGCCGTGTCTCTCCTATGTCGTCTCTCCCAGCCAGAACGGAACAGGAAGCACTCATCCTGTGTGCAGAACATGCAAAGTGCGCATGACTGGCCAGCCAAACATTCATGCGCACTTACAGTGTGCCACCACTCCTCCCCCCTGCTCTTCTGGCACCAGGGCAGCCCCACCCAAAAAGCTGCCGAAGCAGGTATAAATAAAATGATAATAACCCCGACTTATTATCATTTTATTTTTCCTTTATTTCACTGCTGCAGAGCAGTGGGGCGACGCTCCTCCGCTGCCACTGCTCCCCCGCATACCTCGCCGCTTCACTTCTCAGTAACTCCCTGGCATACCCCCCTCTTCAATTCCAGGCACCTTCCTGGCATACCCCACCTCTTCAATTCTATGCACCTCCCAGGCATACCCCACCTCTTCAATTCTATGCACCACCCTGGCATACCCCCCTCTTCAATTCTAGGCACCTCCCTGGCATACCCCACCTCTTCAATTCTATGCACCTCCCTGGCATACCCCACCTCTTCAATTCTATGCACCTCCCTGGCATACGTCGCCTCTTCACTTCTAGGTACCTAGGTACCCCCCTGGCATTCTTCGCCTCTTCACTTCTAGGTACCTCTCCCTGGCATACCTCACCTCTTAAATATGAGGCAACTCCATTCTTCGTAGTAAGGAAGTTGGATTTTTTTATATAAATGAACAATATAACAATGTAGAAATGTGTCTTAACATTAATGTAGCAAATGCGTGTCAATATACAGTTTCGAAAAAAAGGGCTTTTATTAAATGTGCAAAAAGAGAAAAATGCTGCTTATTTCTACAGAAAGCTCCCATTTGTGATATTTCATTGCTATGCCTCAATAGTTTCCGTCCTTCCCTTATTTCCCTTTTAATAAAAGAAATGTCTTTTTGTAAATGCTGATTTAACATTATATTTGAACTGCAGAACTTAACATCCTCATGAAATGTGCTGTTTGCTGCAAAATATATTTCTTTCCTTCCTCAAACCATATGACTTCATCGTATTTGAGATAGTTACCTCTGCCACATGCTTATATATGACCAAGTATACTCCTGTAGATTTGAGTCTCATGATATAACCAGGACATGCTAGATATTAGTTTCATTTCATAGAGTAGCCCATTGTTACACAATGGGACACTGAACAGCTAACAGTGTATTCTTGCACAGTTTCTCATGAGAAGCTTCCTTGAGGTATCTTTTTGTAATACGCAAATAACATGTTGACATGGACGTTTACTGTGGGATTCGAAAGAGAAGATGGATGACCATCCGAGATCCTCTCCTATTGGCTAGAGAGGATCCAACATTCAGAGTTTGCACCATGTTTTGTGCTTTTCTATATAGTGTGTGTTCCTAGTCAGAGAATCAATGCATTCTATGCACATCTTCGCCCATGCCATGCCCTCTAGCACTTGACTATGCTCTTCTTGCCCGAAATTGCTGTGAGCTACTGCTAAAAGTCATTTATTGTTATTCTGGCGCCTTTTTGAAGACTTTCTTAATGCTGCTCATAGCTACTGCTTTTCTTCCACCTGTGGAACTTTTTACTTCCTGTTACTTCCTCACTTATTCACTTTTAGGAACTTCCCATACATTCCACATGTGTCCTCTGGACAGTCAATGGTACTTCCCTGTTATTCCTCAATCTTCACTTCCTGACACTTCCTCACTTCTTCACTTTTGGCATCTTCCCAGACATTCCACTCGTCTTCACTTCTAAGCACTCATCAGCACTTCCCTGTTATTCCTCACCTCTTCACTACCTGGCACTTCCTCGCTTCTTCTACCTATTTAAGGCAGGGTTTCCGTTCCTTCCTTGTGTCACAATGCTTCCAGGTCTCCTGTGGTGTGTTCCTTTGCTCCAGTCCTTCCTGAGGGTCATCTGGGTATTGACTGCCTTTTTCCTGATTGTTCGATGTTTTTCCACTTGTCTTCTGGATCCCTTTCCCTCTCAGCCTTGAATCCTGGTTTGAAGTCTTTCCTGCGCCCTGAAGTCTTTGTGGAGGTTTTTTACCGTCTTGCTGTTTTCTCCTTTTTGGGGCCTATTCTGGAAGGCACTTCCTGCTTGGGCGCTTCCTGTGTCGGCAGCAACGTGGTTACTGGAAGTGTCTGCCCATATCTCTGGCAGTCACAAATTGTAAAATCATGGGCATCCAGTCAAACCCGCAGTCAAAGTCTTTCCACCAGGCGCCCGCTCTGTGACATATGATCCAGGGATGCAATGACCTTGTTCAAGGGGATCCCATCCCACACCATTCATGGACATACTAGCCATTATCTCATGACCCAAGGGACACCCTAGCATCACCCTTTCGACTCAGTGGATTGTTCATCCACATGATCCTGGGGATGCAATAATCGTGCATGGAAGCAAGGGCATTGATTCACACACTGCCAAGGAGACACATAGCTGTACCTACATCACCACGAATACACATAAACTCAACCAGATGACCAAGAAACTTTCCCAGCCTCACCACTGTGACCCAGAGAATGCCCTCCTCCCACCGTGACCCACAGGACAAGTAGCAATAAATAAGTAGTCCTGGGAGCACATTTGTTTTATCCATATAGAAGCCTCACTCACATGATCTAAGTGATGTGTGGTTTTACCCACATGGTGCAGTAGATTTACTACCTATACTATGGTGGTGCAACAGCGGCACTAACATGGCTTGGGACGATTGTGTATCTCAGATGTGAAAAGGGGATGTTTTCACTCTCCTACATGGTCATGACAACACACTAACCTCCTGCATCTGACCCAGGACATGCCTACTCTTGTGACCCAGCGAATGCTCCAGCCTCATCCACCTGACCAGGATGGGATGAAAATAGTGGGGGTCTCTCAAGTGGTGTAAAGAGCGTAACTATAATCCTTTCCAAATGGCGTGGCGTATGCTTATAAAGGTGCAGCTTAAAACATGTAAACTAAACTCCTGTGCTTCCCATTGCATGCCACCCCAACAGTATTTTGATGCGCCTAAAAGACAGACATATTGGCCTTTGCCAATGCTTGTTAGCAATATCGAGTAAATGAGTAATAAAAATGAATTTGTTGTGAATAATTAGAGTTGAAAATATTTTCATTCAACAAAATGGTAACTATGAATTCAATATAATTAAGGCCCGTGGAAGCTGTGGTGCTCTTTAGAGTGTCTCAATCAATCCCGTTCCTCTTTTTACACCACTTTGCACTGCAGTCTCTCTGATAAGCACATTTGACCTTTTCTCCCCACATCATTCTAAAATCCTCAATCTGCATATCTCACATCTCATCTCTTTCCTCTTCAGCACCCTTTTTTTACTCTCTCCCAGTCGCGGCCGGCATGACTGGCGGGTGGGGGGGGTAATTTAACTAGAAAAAGTTTTTTTTTCTTACCATCTCCTCTGGTCCCGCGATGTGTCTCTTAATACTGGAAGCAGGCAGCCTCCCTCCCCTCCCCTGAGCCAATTACAACACTGCAATGGCAGTGTTGCGATTGGCTTAGACGCCGACCCCACACGTGTGTATGGGGAGGCCATTTTCTCTCTTTTCTTATTCATGCAGCCTATTTAGAGAAAATGCAGAGTGTGCATGACTGGTTTGGTCGGCCCTGGGACCGACCAAACAGTCAGCGCCCACAACAGTGGGCTAGCCACTGCTCCCCTGCCCGGAGCAGAACCGCCCACCCGCCTGCCCCCAACCAAACCCTGCCTTCTGCTTTCTTGCAGTGCGAGAAACAGAAACATAAAATGGTATTTGAAATACAATTTTATGTTTCTGCTTCTCGCATTGCGAGAAAGCAGTGAGGCGACACTCCTCTGCTCACGTGGAGGAGCTGCCCCTGCAGTCTCTCCTGTATCTACTCCTTTGCTGCTCCTTTACTTCACCATCTCAAACACACTCACACACACATACATGCACGCATGCACACTCACACACCCAATGCATTCGCTCACTTTTAAGCACTGCAATTTCTTTTACTTTTGCCCTGTCAATATTTCGACTCCTGTGTGCCTCTTTCACACACTTTTGCAGAGAATCACAATTGCAATTAACATACATGTGACCATCCCTCTGTGTGCTGTGCAAAGAGGCAACGATTAGATGAGCATGTTGCCTGAGCGCTTTTATGACCCATTGACAGAAACTCACCCAGCCATCAGTCTCAACTCTAGAGCTCGCAATTGTATCCCTGTCATAAACACCACCCACAACCTGAAGTCAACCAGACATCTGGAGGTGACTCAGTTCACAGTACCCACAATGCACGATTATTATTCTGAACAAAAAAACACTCTTAAGGAACGTAAGATGATTAAGTAAAACATGACATTTCAACCGGAACAAAACCTCGGACGTCGATCATCTTAAGGGCTTTGCAGTATTTGTACCTGTAAAGTTGAGGACATGAATATTGGGTCTGATAGGGCCATGTTTCAAAGTCATTTTTAGGTCTCGGCTCGAAGGCTGCGCTTGCGCAGTCTCGCTCCGAGATTTAATGTTTTGGAATGGGGCTTTAACCCGCCCCTTTTTTTTTTACCCCGTCTCCATTGGCTGGCCTCTTAAATGCTGGTCAGCCATTGGAGAAGAGGTTTGTCTCTCCAAACAAGCCCCGTCCTTTTCGGATTCGGGGGTGTGTTTTTTCGATTCTTTCTCTCTGGAATGTAAACATTCCAGCCAATGGCAAGAGGAGAGAAAGAAAAAACACGCCCCCGAATCCGAAAACACCACTGCGTTTCTCCGAGGCATTTCTGCTTCACCTCGGAGAAAGGCGGCGGTGTTAATGGCGTCCTTGTCTATATGCATCAGGTGATGGTCGCGTGCTAAAAGGAGCCATGGAGATATTTCTCCTGCCATGTGATATACTGTGTACATTGTCTATATGCATCAGGTGATGGTCGCGTGCTAAAAGGAGCCATGGAGATATTTCCCCTGCAGATATTTTCGTGCCAGTTGCTTGTTGCATATAGGGCCATACCTAATATAGTGCTTTAAAGCAGTTTCTAGGACAAAGGGACGATCAGGCTGCGGGGTCAGGTGGCAGGGAGTGTAGTATAGCTTTGTAAATCACTAGCCCAGGCGGGTGCCCTGCGAAAAGAACAGTTACGACTGGACTGTCGGTTTGTTTATGGTAAAAGTGTTTCTAAGCGCTTCTCTCAAATCAACGATTATGTATTCACTTCCTGCAAGGCCGATTTAGCATTTTGTGTTCCAAAGGGGGACATAATAAGTAACAATAAATTGTTCAAATGTAGCACCTGTGGTTTAAAGTGATTCGAAGGCACACCACTCTAACAAGCGCTTTGTAAAGCAAAGTGCCATTAAAAGAGAGTCACCAGAGAAGCAAGTACTAGGATGAATGTATGAATCGATCTACGAATTGAAAGGCTGTATGTCTGTCCGCTGTAGTCTTCGAGTAACGTGTCTGGTCGAAATATACACCCCAGGCAGTGAACTCCATACAGGAGGCAGCTGACATGCGGTGTGGCCGCACAAAGCGCTAGATTTGTGAGAAGAGTGGCCAGCGCGCGACACTTGGATGAATGCATTTGCGCCCAATGATATTATAGAATGTCAAATGGATAAAAAAGGAGCCAATTAATAAACACATTAATGGGTACGTGGGAATTATAAATACTCTGATCATGGGAGGGATGAAAGTCAAATCTGCTCGCAAAGGCACGGGGGAATGCCTCACGATTGTTAGAATTCATCGGAAAAATTACATTAATTTTAAGATGTCAAAGACTCCTGCAATGGTCACGTGGAACCAATGAAACCCCTAAGTTGTAGGCTTCTTCCAGCCGCTTAAAGCAGACCCGGTATATCAAACGCAATATTTTATGCGGAGACCTGAATCCCTGCTGTGGAGACACGATGCACCCGAGTCCTGTACGGACCCTGGTGCAGGGGGACATTTTGCAAGTATCGCTCCGTCCACACACTGCACCTCGCCCGGGCGTGAATGTATTTACGATACACGTCCAATTGGATTATAGCATGTCATGTATAAAAGGGAACCGTAGTCTAAAAACACATGATTAGGAGCGATGGGAAAAAAAAACACAACAAAAAACAAAACAAAAAATATATATATATATATATATATATATATATATATATAACCATGGCGCTGCATGGGTTGAATCTCGAAATTATTTATTTCGCACAGCGCCTACCTCAACTACTCATCTACAAAATAGTACTATGCATCCAGAAAACTGCCCCTTCCCTAACCCCCTGCCTCGTTATCGTGAACTGCAGTGAAAAGCCAGTGTCTGCGCTGTCCTGACAAGATACATGCAGGGAACGTGGGCGAGCACAACCCCATTCATCATAATTAAAAAGAAACGGCTCATTAAGTTACCCACTCATCCTTCACGCCTTCTTCAGGTCGCGGTTTTGACGCTCAAAGGCCGGTCACCGCTTTTATTTTCGATAGGGGTTCAGGGGGGCTGTATGCATCATGCTCATATCACAGCGCTACCCACACTAAACCCTCACACGTGTGCACTTTGTTGAACCGGACCAAGCACATATTGTCATCGCCGTCATCATTTTCAATTTCTGCACAGAACACGCGCTTTTTCCGGTTCTGTCCCATTTCAAAAAGCTGGAAGCTAAGAACATTATATATATATATATATATATATATGTGTTGCCAATAAGTTAAGTTAAATGTCATTGGGTAAGGGTCGGGAGCACATCACATTTGCCATGAACGTACTATGACTGGCACGACTGTTGTTTTAAAGCGCTTGGAAACGGCAGGACTGCACGAAGCGCTATTAATAGCATCGCCGAGATATCGTCTTGCACAGACTTTGGCAGTACACTGCGGGAACATACAGCACACGTGCCTACACGTGCAAACGCACCCTCACCTGGACACAACAAATGCACGTGCAATGCCAGTCCGCGTGGCATGTACCATGCAGCTGCCCCTTCTTGAAAGTATGCATTTTCATTCATAACATGAAATACACGTCTGAAGCTTGGCCCTGACGAAGCGCACGTGCCTTAAACCTCGACAGAGGGGCAGTTTTCGCTCCGTTTGTACCCTGTGGGTGTGAGTGAAAAATACTTTATTTGTACTTCACAGCTCCTCGCACCACCACACACGTTATCAAGCATATGACACAGGGCTGTGCTGAGGAGGTCACAGGGGCAGCTGCGGGCACGGCTTGCACTAGTGTTTGTTAATTCCTGACCCTGTACGGTGCGCCTCGAAGCTCTTGCCTTCCAGGGTTCGTTCACTTCATCTTTCCAGATAAAAAAAAAGCGGTTTCCGTTCTTTATATCGAAGCTCCACAGGTCGTGGGGATAATTGATGAATCGTGGCCTCCTTCTACGCGTCGATTGTGTCTCCTGCACAGCTCGCTGTCCAGTCATCGATAAACGTATCCATTCGTGTATCCATTTATCCAGTGACTCGCCCGGTGATGTCCATGTGTTTATTCTTGTGCCCCAGATGCAAGCATTCAGGACGGAGAGGCTTGAGGCGAGGTGCAGCGCCGAGAGGCCGAGGCCTTGGCAGTCGCTGCGCTTTACACCGTCCCTTGGATGCGGCGCGCTTCCCCCGGCTCTCTCAGAGGGCTCTGCCGGGGCCCTCCAGTTACAGGGAGCTGTGCCCCAATCAGTGCCCGGGGGAGTCCCAGGTGGCCCCCACCGAGGCCAGGGCCGGTCTGAAGCGGCCAGGAGATGGCATGGCCCCTGGGGCCACCGGTCCCAGGTCAGCAAGTTCACCCGTCGTGTCCCCCTACTGCCCCCTTTCTGGCAGCACCAGGCCCCGTTCAGCCGTGGCTGTCCCTCACCGGCCATGGGGTGCGGCTCCCGTCTGTCCGCCCTCTGCTTTATTCGCCCCTATGCTCTCTCAGCCCCCACACACCCCTGCCCCTGGTCACAAGTCTGTTCACAGCCCCTCCCCCACTCTCACCTCTTCTCGAACTCTCTCCCCCCTCTGCCGACCTTCATACCCGGCGCTGCCCCCACTCCAGCATAACACCCTCTCCTACCTGCAGCGCCTCGGCTGTCTCCTCGGGTTCAGGTGTCCCTTCCCCGCCTCCACGCCTTCCCCTCTCGGCAGAGGGCGCTGCACAACCCGCCGGGTCCACGTTTAACAAACATAGTTCTACCTTCGCCCATATTCCAGGAACACCTCATTCACCCGCCATTCACCCCTCTCTTGCCCATTCACCACCTCCTGCCCATCACCGCTCTCCTGCCAGTAAACGCTCACCTGCCCATTCACCCCTCTCTTGCCCATTCAGCACCCTCCTGCCCATTCACCCACCTCCTGCCCATTCTCTGCTCTCTTGCCCATCACCACTCTCCTGCCCATTCACAGCTCTTTTGCTCATTCACCTCTCTCCGGCCCTTTCACCACTCTCCTGCCAGTAAACACTCTCCTGCCCATTCACCGCTCTCCTGCCCATTCCCCCCTCTCCCACCAGTAAACCCTCTCCTGCCCATTCACCGCCCTCCTGCCCATTCACCGCTCTCCTGCCCACCACCGCTCTCCTGCCCATTGACCCCTCTCATGCCCATTCCCCCCTCTCCAAACAGTAAACCCTGTCCTGCCCATTCACCACCCTCCTACCCATTCACCGCTCTCCTGCCCATCCACCCCTCTCCTGCCCATTCACCCCTCTCCTGCCCATTCACCCCCTCCTGCCCATTCACCGCTCTCCTGCCCATTCACTGCTCTCCTGTCCATTCAACCCTCTCCTGCCAGTAAACCCTCTCCTGCCCATTCACAAACTCTCTTGCCCATTCGCCCCTCCCCTGCCAATTCATCCCTCTCCTGCCCATTCATCCCTTTCCTGCCCATTCACCGCTCTCCTTCCCAGTCACCCCTCTCCTGCCATTCACCCCTCTCCTGCCCATTCACCCCTCTCCTGCCCATTCACCCCTCTCCTGCCCATTCACCGCTCACATGCCCATTCACCCCTCTCTTGCCCATTCAGCGCCCTCCTGCCCATTCACCCCCCTCCTGCCCATTCTCTGCTCTCTTGCCCATTCACCACCTTCTTCCCATTCACCGCAATCCTGCCCATTCACCACTCTCCTGCCCATTCACAGCTCTTTTGCTCATTCACCTCTCTCCGGCCCTTTCACCACTCTCCTGCCAGTAAACACTCTCCTGCCCATTCACCGCTCTCCTGCCCATTCACCACTCTCCGGCCGAGAGTTGTGCTTTGTGTCCGGTTACTTTCATGCGAGCTCTTCCGAAGGTAGTTTGTGGCCCAAGGACTATAATGGCTGTAGTTTCTATGCCCTGTAGAAAATGTAGCTGGATGGCTGTCACTAGATGGACGTCAGGCGGCTCTGTGTTTTTTTTTAAGAGAGCATGCAGTCCATAAAACTGGAGCCACGAGCTGAATCCCCCGAGCCGCGGCGAATCGAGCAGACCGAGCAAACACTGCAAGCTGCAGTCGAGGGATAGCTGCGCCCAGCTCCACAGCTGCATGGCCTCACTTCGAGTGCAATGCCACCCCCCCCCATTAAAACTCACTGGAGAGGAATAGTCGTAATCTCAACAGTCAACTGGCAGGAAACGAGCGATCCTAGTGGAAAACGCCACAATTAGCGCTATTAAGGGCCTAATTATCATGATTCGTGTAAAAGTGTTTTACTCTTACAGTAGTCCTGGTTTACTCATGAATGTCAGGTATAAATCTGTCATTTGGGACCTCAGTAGAAATGCGTACTATCATGGAAGATTTGTGTAGGAGTAAGTGTGCCCCTCTCCTGTAGTACTGGTTTCAGGAGTGAACTAGGAGCGCTCTTGGCTTACTTCAGGCTCGCCTCCAAAATTCAAGAGTACTGCGAGAGTAAGCCACAGCATAATCTCTGTTACTCGGTCCAAGAGGGTTAAGATTGGATCCTGAAATTTGAATGACCGGTTTCCCGGAGGCTCTTCGAAGGTTGCTAACAGCACTCCTGGACCGCTAAACTTACATGTCGTGAGAGAATCTGAGCTTGCTTTGGCCACACCTCCCGTCAGGCATGCTGGTGCCCTTCCAACAATTGATGAGTGAGCTTTTAGGTGTGCAGCTGCTGTCTGTGTGGAAGCCTGCTGTGCTCAGCCTTGTACTGCAGGTAAACGGAGTGCTCTTTCTGGAGTCTCTTCTATCTCCGAGTAGTACACTCGTGGTAAAGAGGTCAAGGTGCATATTTCTTTGCTTCTCTTTATCTCTACATTTTGCTTGATGTTTATTATTTTCAACTCTTCTCACTTGGGGCGTGCACTTACGTTTCGTCACCTGAACTGAAAGGCTAACTAGAAGCAGAGCGACATGTCTGCAACTTATAAACATTGAGTAAAACATTAACTTCAACTGTGTGGCTCTGTGTGTGTGGCTCTATGTGTGTGTGTGGGGGTGGCTCTGTGTGGGGGTGGCTCTGTGTGTGTGTGTGAGGGTGGCTCTGTGTGTGTGGGGGAGGGTCTGTGTGTGTGGGTGGCTCTGTGTGTGTGGCTCTGTGTGTGTGGGTATTCTTTTTGTAGGTGGCTCTATGCGTGGTGGGTCTGTCTGTGTGTGGGTAACTGTGTGTGTGTGTGTAGATGGCTCTGTGGGTGGCTCTATTTGTGTGTGGGTTGCTCTATGTGAGTGGCTCTGTGTGGGTGGCTCTGTGTGTGTGGGTGGCTCTGTGTGTGGGTGCAAATGCAATAGGTCTCGCATTTGAGAGTGATTAAGCTATTGACATTGTAAATAACAATGCCATTTCTTTAAATGTTTTAAAAACAAAAACATAAACAAAAATAATGTCATGAGCAATGCCAATACCTTTAACTTTAACAATGCAGAGACCATTGCATTGTAAATGCTTGTTTAATTACTGGCAGGGCTGCGACCTGAAGGGTCCCTCCCTACTGAAAGCCCTGCATGTGACCAACACTCTAATGCCCTAACCTTACCGACATGACCCAGAGGGAGCGCCTTACCCACGTGACCCAGAGGGTGCGGTCCAGGTCATTTAAAGGGGCACCGCAAGGGAAGTAAAGTCGCTGAGTTTTCCACCAAGCCTTTTGGGCGGGGGGGTGTTCTTGTGAGTGCCCATTGGGTGCCATTGGCCAGGATTAAAGGGGGGGGGCATTTAATGAGGCTGCCATTTTGCTATTGGATCTGGCAGGTTGGGGACACAAGTACCTACAGCTGTGGAGTACTGGCAGTCAGGGACGGCTCCTCTACTATGTCGGAGGATCGTCGCCCCACTGCTTTAATGCGGGGGAGGAGTGGTTTGCCCACTCTTAAGTGCCCAATGACTGTTTGGGGGGACTCTCGGGCCACCCAAATAGTCAAGCACACTTTGCCCTTCTCCATGCGGGCTGCAATACAGCCTGCGTGGAGAACAAATCCAGGCCCCCATTCCCTGAATGACCGTTCAACCAAGACGCTCAAAACCAATCACAACGCTGCATTGCAAATTTGTGATTGGTCAGGGAAGCCTGGCTATACTTCCTGTGCGACGAGGAGGGCAGAGACGCGAGACCCGGTGCGGCAAGGTAAGTGTTTTTTTTATTATATATATTTATTTAATTGCACTATGTTTCCCCCCCTAAGCTCCCACCCCCCGCGCACCCGCCCCGCAACCTGCTAACCATGCCGGCCACCACTGCTGGCAGTTCTGGGATGGCTAGTAGGAGAAAGTAGGGTGACCAACTGGCATGGGTGCAAATTCAGGATAGTGGGAGTGAAAATTCAGGACAAAGGGTCAAAATTCTGGACAAAAATTCATTATAGACAGTCAAAATTCAGGACGAACATTTGGGACAAAAGGTACGTTTTACAGTCACACCAGAGGAGGTCACACAATAGTATATGAGTGAGTAAATTGACAACCAACATAAATACAAGTCAAAAAAAGTTTTTATTAGGTTGAGCCAATCGTGCACTTCACAATTTTTCAGTATGCGCCCAGCTTTGAGCAACTGAGCAACTGTGCAGGTCTTATTGTGGTATTTCATAGGATTATAATCTATTTATGTATCATTCTTTTCTCTCTATTTTTTTAATTCATATTTCATTTTCTTTTCATATTTTCATATTCCCATTCATTTTTTGTTCCTTTTTTTATTTGATCATCCTCTTGTCCTTCCTTTATTGTTAAAACTTTCTTATCTTTCCAGCTCTTTCATTATTTGTATTCTATTTTTCATTCGTTTTCTCATTCTATTTGTGTCATACTTCTTTTTGATTTGCCATTTTAATAATTTATATTTATATTTCTGTTGCTGCTTTTGCCTACTTTGGCACCCTTTGGCCCACTTCCCACTGCTGCATCGCGGTGATTATTCTTGTTTTGTTTATTAGGTTCTTCTACTGTCTTGTGCTGACCTGTGAGCCACAGATCAAAGTTAGGAAGGGCCATGAAACGCATTTATCTGACCCCGTCACACCCTTACTTAGCGGGTGCTTCAATACACCTTTGGCCCATTGTCATTCTAAATATGATAATCAGCCACAGTCAGAATGACAATGGGCCTGTCCACAGTCTGTTGCAGGTCCAGGAGGGGCTGCTGCAGCCTCTAAAGGTCGAAAGAGGAATGAGAGCTGGCTGATATTGTGGCAGGGGAACAGCACAGCCTGCTGCAGTCCCAAAATTACGGACAAAGGGCGTCCATGAAAGCCGGGCATTAAGTGGGATGAAAAACCGGGGGGGGTGGTCTATCAAAGGGGCGTGGCCAATGTAATTGGGGACGCGGCTTAAAAACACGTAAGTCGTGATTCAGCTTTACTACCTGCAAGCTGCGTACCTCACTCCCCTGCGCCTTCACCGAGCGGGCTTGCGCCCGGGCGCGTCATGTGCGAGATGTACTCATGCCCTGGCTGATTTCCTCCACTTGGTTTGGTCGTGCCCCCGCTTGGAGCAATTTTGGGCGTGTATTGAGGTGGAACTTACAGAGGTATTGGGTTGGGAGGTTCCTCACGATCCAAGTCATGCACTACTGGGGATCACGGATGGGCTGGATGGGTCCAGAAATAAAAAGTAATTTTTTAATACAGCTATGATTGTGGCCAAGCGGGACATAGCAGCGGCTTGGAAAAGTTCTGATCCACCTGATCTGGAGAGGTGGCGCAGGGGGGTAGACTGCTGTGTGACCCAGGAGAAAGCCCTTTACATGGCCAAGGGGTGCGGCAAAAAGTATCGTAGGGTGTGGGGGAAGTGGTTGGGCAATGTGGAGGGTTCTGATTAACCTGATTCCATACCTTACCTGTGTATGTCTTATGGGGTTTGTGACGGCGGGATGCATTGCTTACAGGAATGTATTCGTTTTAATGATCTCCGTGTATATGCTGATTTGTTTCACGTGTTTGAAAACAATAAAACTTGATTATCAAAAAAAAAAACCCGTAAGCTAAAACTCTGTGCTTAGCGTGTCGCCCGACTTCTATTTTGCTGCTTGTCATTGCACCCAGATATGTGATACAACAAGTAACATCATACCTACAACAAGTCACGACTATTGGCTTGGTCAATTGTTAGTTGCATATGATAAATAGGTAGCAACTATGGCTTGTATATAATATTGAAAAGCTTCGACTTAAAGCCCGGGTGCACCACGACAATGTTGCTGATCTTGAGTTTTATAAAAGAGAAGGGAAACCCAGAGAGAAAATGACTCTGGAAAGGATTTCCCTTCCCCTACAACGCTCACCTGGCATGACGTAATGCCGTAACTTCTCCTCTAGTGAGAAGTGAGCAGTGTGAGCACGCGCACATCGATGTGCCTGCTGTCACTGCAGTCAGGAAACAAGCACTGAAAATGCAATAGGTCTCACCTTTGATTAAGTTAAAGCCATTTGCTTTGGTAATGGTATTGTATAGCAAAGCAAATGGCTTTAACGTAAGGAAAGGCGAGACCTATTGCATTTTTAATGCTTGTTTGGTCTGGCGTGACTGCATAGATGTCTGCAGAGATGGTGGTATTAATTCTTTAAAATCTACATAGTGTGCTTTGACTCCACCCAGAGTGGCACTACACTCAAATCCTGCTATTGACTATTTTGTGCATCATTCCATCTTCTAGGAAGCGCTTCCATTGGAATACATGAGGCTATTTCATATCTGAAAAGTACACTCGTTCTTCCAGCTGTTTGTTAAATTCAACTCTTTATCTGCTGTCATTTTGATCATCTAAAATCGGCTTCTCTTGTTAATGTTACTGTTTTTTTCATTGTTTACTATTTTGAATTTTCTCCTTTTTGTGTTTGCGTGCCAGATTTACTGTATTCCTATTAACGATTTTGTAAAGGGCTCTGATACCTTCGGGTCTAGCTGGCGCTATATTAAACTTATAAATAAATAATAAAATTCTGTATGGATATTATGCTAAAAGCAATCTGACCTTGCCACATTTCTCCAACACTGGCATTGCCAGCGGGGCAATCCTTAATGTGATGAACAGCTTTTGTGCATGCTGCACATGTAAATAGCATTTGTGAGTGCCTCTGTTTACATATATTGGCATGCTAAAGCCAGACTTAATGGATTTGGCAGTGCTGGTTCTACTCGGAGGGACCGAGGGCAAGAGAGGGGATGGGGAAAGGACTGGGCCGTAAGGGAGGTGGACTGGAGAGGACTGTGGAGAAGGAGGATCCATCCGAAGCCCGGACAGGTGGCCTAAAGGAGGAAAAGTGCATGGACTCAGAGGGGCTCTAAGTTGGAGCCATAGCAGAGGAGCTGTGGTGAAGAGTGGCTGAGCAAAGAAACCTGGAGAGCTGAGAAGGAAAGCAAACTGCACTGTGTGGATGACGAAGAGCTGGTTGGAGAGTGGAGGTCTTGAGGAGGGGAGGTGAGGGGGAAGCTGGCACAGAAGGGAGGAAAGAAAAGCCATGATGAACTAAAGTAGCAGAGGATGAGAGAGGGAGAGGTGAGACGGGCATCTAGTTGGCGCGAAAGAAAATGGAGGCAAGATGAACTCAAGTGAGAAGTCCTGGGCGAAGAGGGGCGTTGATGTGATGTAGAAAGAATAATCTTCAACCAGTCAATCACAAACAATGCTACTGGCCAAATGCTCATTAAGACTCGCTTGGACTTTCCCATACGCTTCTCTTAAAAGTAACTTTTACGATGCATCTCATCACCCCTGCCAAGATTACTGCCCCCTTGATCTTGAGAAAGGACAAATTATGTGACTCTGCAAGTTGTAACTCGTTGCCTGTCTCAGAATCCCTTTCTCGCTCTTGTGACTGCGGAATCTGCCTGAATGTGACTGCCTTCACCCGTGCGCCCCCTCGGCTCCCTTCGTAATGACAGTATTCCCCTTCGCCTTCCGTGCTGCTCCTGCTCCTGTAATTATGCAGTTGAATTGTCTGACACCGCTGTTCCCTGTAGTCGGGTAGCGCGAGACCTGCCACCGACGGCTCGCGCCAACACAAGCTTGCCAATCCATAATGCTTTGACTTTGTTTATTCTGCTCTTTGTCTCGTACAGTGAGCGCTCTTCCGGCGGCAGACTCGGCATCACGAGGGGATGTTACAAACACACCCATTTCCGGTACCGAGGTCCTTCTTGTTGACAAGTGACGGCGCTCGGACAGTGTTCTGTGTAATCAGATTGAAAACCGTGTCAGCTGCAGGGACACTATAACCCCGTAAAAGCAGTTTTAGTATCCCAGGCTAATGATTTTTTCTCAACTGGATGCTTTCCAAGTATCTTTTAGTCGTCTGCTGAATCAGGCTTCCTAACTATTCGGCCTCAGGAAAGTCTTTATTGGTGATGTTTCGAACCAAAAAAAAAACAAACCTACAGACAATAACAAGCTGCATGCCGCGTGTAAGGCACAAGTTATATACCACATGTAGAATAATTAACCCCAAAAAAACAATCACAGCTACCTCAAAATAAGCAAATATTGTGAAACGCTTAAACCACACATGCACTAAAACAAAATAACACAAAAGAACGCAATTCTAGGCACAAGTTCCACACCGCGTGTACGTAACTCTGGCAAGCTGCATGCTGTGTGTGTCAACAAATGTTAAAAAAAAAAAAAATAGCACAGCTTGGTTGCCATGACAACACAAAGCTATTGCCACAAGCAAAACAAAATGGCGTGGGCTTGTCCACACGGGCCGTCCTACAAGTGGACAAAGCGGTAACCTGCAAGCCCAGTTTTCAATCAACGTCAGCGTTTAACATAAACGATGATGCACGCCAATTGAAAACAAAGGCGTGTCTTTAAGTGAGTTTGGAAACTGTATCGATAGCAAAAGGCACTCGCATCGCGTTAGCAGCGCATCCGCGCTGCTAACGCCAGGTGAGACCTAAAAACAGACCGCCTGTGCCAGGGCACAAAACAGAGCCCGATAGAGACCCGTTTCGAGGCCCCCTTTAAAAAAGCTGCCGGCCCACTTAAAGCCCTGCGTAAAAGGAATGACGGACAACGGTGAAGACAGCAAAATAATGGATAGTCCGTGAAATTAACGGGTGGTTGGTCACCCTAGGAGAAAGGAACAGGAGGCTAAAGGGAATGATGAAAGTATCGGACAGGAGCAGTGGGTGCATGGGAGATTGAGAGTCGATTGCTTATATTCTCAGGGGGTGTGGGTCCTTAGGCCAAAGTGAGTTGGGTGCTTGGAGGAAGGGGATGAGTAGGAACGATGCAGTGCTTGAAATGGAAAGATAGTGCAGGTACCCTGTACCAGAGTACCTGCTTGTTTCTGAGAAGTACCGGTACTCTCAAATTAACTGTTACCGTCACTCTTGAGAAGTGTAGATACTATCTTGCTGCCTCCTTGAAAGCACTGGAACGGTATTTGTATTACCGTTCTGGTAGTACCATTTCTGTCTTGCCGCGTGCCCGTGCCAGGCCAGGCTCTCTCATCCCGGTGCTTGGCACAGGAGATATGACCTTTGGAAGAGAGCCTGGCCTCCTGTCCCTGTGTCCTTGTGCAATGAGAAGGAAATGTTCTTTTTCCCCAGGACCTCGAAGATTGCGCCCAGAGATACACCGGTCATATGGGGCTCAAAGGTCACTGCCATAAAGTACACAGAGTCTTCAGCCGCAGCAGGGCACCAAAAGGTCACTTTTAAAATGTGTTCAGATATTCGCATCAACACGGGATCCAATAGGGCGCCTAAAGGCTCCTTTCAAGTGCTTAGAAGCCACTGTCATAGGACACACACTTGCCATACAGTTCGATGGCACAGGCGCTTGGAGTAGTGCTGCAGCGCCTCCAAAAGTAACCATGCTGGAGATCAGAAGGTGAATGTGCAATAAAGATGTCTTGCATTTTCTTTTCAACTAGACTCCTTTGCTGTGTCTTCAAAGACGGAGGTCGAATGTCATTGCTGCTTGTTTTTGTGACCTGAAGTGTTTTAGCATTTTTGTTTACTTTTCTATCTCCGACTGCAAAGTGAGAGGATTTTGTAAAGGGAACTATTCGACAATAAAATTAATGTATGTAGGATGCCAATTCTTTATAACACAAAACATAAATACTTACAAATGAACTGTGCAAATATTTCAGAATATATGTGCAGTTAGAAAGCACACATGAAATACATTTTTTGTAGTCCTGAAGTGTGATGGAAGTAAACTTTGTAATAGGATCAAAGTAAATCAATACACTTGGTCACGAAACATTTGCTGAATCTAGATTTCCACACATTATCGTTTGTGCCTTGTAGTGTTATGAGTAAAACTGTAGGGCACTGCAAATGTAGTTGCCATTTCAATGGAAAATGTGGTATCTATAAATGACAGTGTGCTACCCCTCCATGCTGTGTTATATTTGTGACAGCATGTTCCAAAATGCACCACCAGCTACATACTACACCCTTACCGCTCTCCTACTGAGTGGGCGTGGTTAATTTACTATACCTGGTCCTTATGTATAGCTCAATCAATCAATCAATCATGGAATTTATATCGCGCACTACTCACCCGGAAGGGTCTCAAGGCGCTTGGGGGAGGGGGTCTGCTACTGCTCGAACAGCCAGGTCTTGAGCTGTTTCCTGAAGGCGAAGTGGTCCTGGGTCAGCCGCAGGTGGACGGGCAGGGAGTTCCATGTCTTGGCCGCTAGGTAGGAGAAGGATCTTCCTCCGGCGGTGGCTCTCTGGATGCGAGGGACGACGGCGAGGGCGAGGTTTGCGGATCGTAGCTGTCGGGTGGGCGTGTAGAAGGTCAGGCGGTCGTTGAGGTACCTTGGGCCCAGGTCGTGGAGGGATTTGTGTGCGTGGGTGAGGAGTCTGAACGTGATCCTCTTGTTGACAGGGAGCCAGTGCAGGTCTCGCAGGTGGCTCGAGATGTGGCTGCGTCGGGGGGCGTCCAGGATGAGACGGGCGGAGGCGTTCTGGATACGCTGAAGTCTTTTCAGAAGCTTGGCTGTTGTACCGGCGTAGAGGGTGTTTCCGTAGTCTAGTCTGCTGGTGACGAGGGCCTGGGTGACAGTCTTCCTGGTCTCGGTCGGGATCCATCTGAAAATCTTGCGGAGCATGCGGAGGTTGTGGAAGCAAGATGAGGAAACAGCGTTGACTTGTCTGGTCATCGATAGGGAGGAGTCCAGGATGACGCCCAGGTTGCGTGCGTGGTCCGTTGGCTTGGGTGCGGTGCCCAGGGCCGGGGGCCACCAGGAGTCGTCCCATGCGGAGGGCGACGGTCCCAGGATGAGGACTTCTGTCTTGTCCGTGTTCAACTTCAGGCGGCTGATGTTCATCCATTCGGCGACATCTTTCATCCCTTCGTGTAGGTCGGCTTTGGCGGTGTCGGGGTCTCTGGTGAGGGAGAGAATCAGCTGGGTGTCATCGGCGTAGGAAATGATGTTGAGGTTGTGTTGGCGTGCGATGGCAGCGAGGGGTTTCATGTAGATGTTGAAGAGAGTGGGGCTGAGCGACGATCCTTGCGGGACGCCGCAGAGGACTTCGGTGGCCTCAGAGCGGAACGGAGGGAGGCGTACTCTCTGTGTTCTGCCGGAGAGGAATGAGATGATCCATTCCAGAGCAATCCCCTGGATGCCGGTGTCGTTGAGGCGTTGGACTAGGGTGCGGTGGCAGACAGTGTCAAATGCTGCGGAGAGGTCAAGGAGGATGAGTGCCGCTGTTTCACCTTTGTCGAGCTAGGTTTTTCAAAATCCCTATGAGTTCAGGGAGGTACAATTCATGGCAGCACCCCCATCCTGAAAATTGTTCCAGCAGACTGTTCGACAGACTGATGTCTAACACTTGTATGGTGGTTCTGGGTAGGAAAAATCAGCAATGGAAAACACACCACAAATAGGGTGGGGCTTCGGTGTACTGGCTAAATCTGTCAGTCAGTCGTTTGTTTTGACTCACATCGTTCTTGGCTGGAAAGAAAAATAAAATGGAATTCACCTGTTGCAGTGAAGATGGTTGCTATGAAAATTGAACAGATATATGAAATTGCATTTTCTGAACTCCCGCATCACCTGTGACTTCTCAGACTTGTTATGTTTTTTTTCCTCCTGAAAATGTCACCATTTTGCCACATTTTTCTCAAATATTTCCGGGGTTGCATGAACCCTCATTACTCCAAACTAGGATCAAATTTGCTAGGCACATTATGAAAGTACTGTAATATTTCAAGTATTCTTTCACAGTGTATAGTTTTTTTTTTACAAAGGTATGTGAAAATGACCTAGTATATTTTCAGAGGGAGAGACCACCCACCACCCAAAAACGCTTTGGAGGAAATCAGACTCTTTCACTGTGTTTAATTTGCAGCAGGTATTTAAACCCACCCCCTACCTCCACACACACTTTTAAAAGCCCCAGTGGTGCAATAGTAGTTGTCACCCTCTGACATCACCAGGATCCAGGGGAAAGGCATCACACTAAAGGGGACACTGATTATTTGCAAATCTAAGACAACTTTAAAGGTATGGTACTAGAATATTGTCAGAATATCATCTGACATAAATATTGTGTCTTAAATATTTTTTGCAAAATATCGCCAGTTTGTAGTTAATAATAAAAACTTTTCACTCAGTAGCACAATATTTTAGTTTTGCCAGACAGTATTTATCTATTCAATATTCTGAGACACAACACATTTGAATGCATTTATCAATTTGTTTCCAGCACTTTGCAAAACAGCAAATAGTGATTAAAAGCAAGTAGGACACATTTCTTCATGGACTAAGGTTTTGCCATTAAAATCAGTGAAAACAGAATTGAAAAATACATGTCATGTTAACTCTGCAGACAAGCTTTCAATACTCTGATATAGATGTTGAGTGTGGTGATGCAGGGGATAAATAGATCGACGTCATGGGTCTCTGTATCATCGCAAAGTCACAAGTTCAAGGAGCCACATACATTTCAGTATGTAGGAATCCGCATGACCACACAACACAGTACCTCATTGATGAGAACCTCACTAGAGCCATATCCTCTTTGCGCCTCCAGATGACGTTCTGGGGCACATTACCCCACACAGTACAGGGGCGAATATCACTTTCAAAAGTGGTGATGTTACCCTGGCTACTATATTTCTTCCATGACCTTCCAGTGCTCATACTGAGGGCCATCTTCAGGACCCTACATACAATATTGGGTTTCTTCATATGGAACAAGGGTAGGAGACGAGTAGCGCTGAGGAAGTTACAACTGCCCGTTGAACATTGGGTCCTTGGTGTGCCCAATTTTGAGCAGTATTATCTGGCTGCACAGCTGCTGTGGCCTGCAAGATGGCTGTTGGGACGGTTGACGGAGAAGCTTGGCTCACCGTCCATGGCGTAGGCACAGGCTGTTATGTTGTGTTAAGATATTTGTACAGTGCATGGCTGCCCCAGCAACGGGGCGTCCCAGCGCTAAATTTAGCTGAGTGGGTGACAAGGAAGCTCAGTGATTGGAATATAGCCATGTCTTTACCATTCTTCTAAAGGTCCAGTGGTTGGACACACTGCGGACAGAAAGAGGTAGGAAGTTCCAGAGGGCAGGAGCCATTGCCCTAAACGACCGGCCACCTGCTCTTGCCCTGCGCACCTGAGGTACTCGGGCCAAATGCAGATCCGCAGAATGTAATGCTCGTGTAGGGATGTAAAGGGAGCATATATCGTGCAAGATCTGGGGACAGAGGCCAGAGAGGATCTTATGGATGGTGCAGAGAGTTTTAAAGTAAACTCTATGCTCTATTGGGAGCCAGTGAAGCTGGCAAAGGAGATCCCAGATGTGGCAGCACTTCGGCTGTGGTAGGTGGTATGCCGCTGCCCCGTGCTCAACCCCCCCCCACCCCGAAGAGTCCAACAACTTACTGAGCATCGTCTATGTAAGCTACCATAGGGGACTGCGTCTTATGTCATGGATCTCCCCATATTCCCTAGTGATAAGCCTGAGCAATGTAGTGCCATTTTGAGCATCAATTGGGCGAGAAGGCGTGGCGACCTGAGCTGAAGCTGAGGTGGGCACAATAGGTGACATATTTTGCAAAGGAGTGCTTGTCCCCTTTGACCAGCTATGGGAGGAGAATGAGCTCCCACCGGGACACTTCTTTGCATACGGTGGGCTAGAGGCGGAGCTCGGGAGGCTATGGGAAATTATAGACTCTGAACCAGAGCAGTATCCGCTCATACACCCCTTCATGTTATGGGCAATGGACGTAGACTCATCACATGGTTTGTGAGGGCGCTAGCATACACCACATCAGATCCCTTGTAGGCAATAGGCTACTGGTGGGAAAGAGATATTGGCCGTGAATTCACACCTATGGAATGGGATAAAACCCTGCACTACCAGAGGAGGGTATCTCGCAATGCCAAATTCCAATACATGGAACACAACATTCTTCATAGAGCATATTTTACCTCGGAGCGATTACACAAAATGTTTGGGACATCCCCTCTTTGTCCCCTGTGACCGTCGACTGCCAACATGGTGCACATGTTTTTGAGCTGCCTGGCGGCTGCGATATTCTGCTAGGAGGTGGTGGAGGCATTGGAGGCGACAGGCCAGACGGGGTTCCTTACGATGGAGGGGGCGCGCTGCTAGGAACATTCAAAAGAATGAAGGTACATATGGTAAGCAATAGATTCATAGATTTGGCCCTTCTCATAACTGGAGGTCCATAGCAATGCATTGGAAAACGCACACTCTCCCAACCGTGAAACACTAGTGCGCGGCAACGATCAAGCTGGGCAGGGCCGAAGCAACGACCTTGTGTGCACTGCGTCTGCTGTGTTAGGTTGGGTATTAACTGTCCCAAACACCACGTTCTTATTAGGCATCAAGTATAGTGGCATTACAATCTTCCTCCTCATCCTGATACATGTATTCTTGACGTTTGGCACTAACCATGAATCATCTTGGACACCGGAAGTAACAGTGCTTAATTTGTAAAAGGATAAGGGCCGGGGCTCTCGACCGGGGCTCTCGACCGGGAGGCCACTGTAGCTTGCACCACACATAACCCATGCCAGCGCTGCCAATGACAGTACATACACAGCTACTAACCTTCACACTCCTACAAGGGTGACAAGTCAGACTATTCCAGGCCCCCAAAGCCAGAAGAATGGCTTGGGAGGCAGGTACCAGTCATTATTAATGTAAATTGAACAAATAAACCGCTGTTGTTGTGTTCATACTGAAATTAGCAGGACAGCGCCACCATGTGGCAGACTGTCAGAGCCCCGGTGCTGACAAGAAGATGCTGGTACCCAGCACCGGAAAGCACCGGCTCAAATTAAGCACTGGGAAGTAATCTCTCTGGGTTTTTTGTGTTTCCGCATACGCTCCTGTTTACTAGAATTCCTGCAACAGCTCGCTGCTCCTCGGCCCTGCACATCATAAAACACCATTATCTTTACGGTCATTATCACACCGCAGCTCCATTATAATCAATATCATTTTTATCACCTTATTTTCTCGCTTAGCGATCATTTGGGCATCATTTGCTCGCTTGAAAATCGATACAACTGGCAATACACAGTCATCAAAGTCACGAGCGTTCTTCGAATTCATTTCTCTAAACATTCTTCTAGGAAAGGCACGCCAAAAATAAAATGCATTACAATCAGAGCGACTCGCGAACACAAGGGACACATTTTTTCCATATTAGGCATTAATATCCACGCTCTTTAAGGTTTGATGATGGCAGCTCTTCAAGTGGTGACACGTGGACTCTTCGGCAGCGAGACAAAGGTCCTTCCCCCTTATTTTCTGGTATTTCTATACATAATTTCAAAAAATCTTTGGAAAATGTGCAAAATGTCTGAAATCTGTAGGTAACTAATAAATCTGCATTTTCTGCAGAAAAATGTTCGCTGCAGGTGTGGGCTGTCCATAGTGAAGACTAGAGACGCTGATCTTTCATACTTCCTGTTCTTGCAATGCATTTGTGCCTAAAGGAAGGAGTGTGTCTTCAAGAAGCCACTCCCTTGGTTCCACCCCTGGCATCCCCATTTTCCTTTTACAGTAATAACCCCATGACTGGTAACAAGGACTCTTTTGTACAAATGAATCGCCCATGGAGTGACTGGGTGCCCGCCTACATCGACGTCGTCAGGATACTAGGTTTCCAGAATTGGGCATGCATTTCACATGTTGGTGCATTATGGGAATGGTAGTCACGGGTAGCTTCGACTCAACCAATTGGGCTGACTCGCCTAATGACGATGATTTGAAGAGAATGGGCTGGCCTGGAAACATGGTGCCCTGACGTCTTTGAGTCAAGGGGGGGGGGGGTTAAAACATCTAAAAAGGGTAGCTAGCGCCTTCTGGTCAGTGTATTTTTCCAGACGAAATGTGTAATTATGTTAATGGCAGGTTTTTGATAAGTGGGATGTTAGGCAGAATAATTGCATATTTGAAAGTTATTCGGAGTGCGTCTGCCCTACTGGCAGTGAAGGGTCAGGGAACGCGACAGGAGCTCTTCTGACGCACCTGTTCTGCTGGGCGACAAGGGGTTAATGCCCGTTCAGTAGCGCGAGCTGCCGCGCGCAGGGTCACAAAGGGTTAACGTCTGAGCTTCAGAGAGATGTGCTGTGTGCACTGGGGGTTTCTGTCTCCCTCCTCCTGCACCTGTCCTGGTATCGGTCAGGTGACCTGGCGGTTACACAGGAAGGGATGTGTGTTTTTCTGCACAAGGAAGCGCCAGACATTAGTGTAAGTTAAAGACGTGCATGCGCTGCTGGAAATCGATAGATGCAGAAAGAGAGTTTGGCAATGTTAAACAAAAAACCTGGACTGAAAAACGTGGACAAGAGCAGAGTGTAGGACAGGGACCGGGGAAACTTGGCGGAGATGTATTAAATAGGAGTGTAGGGCAGGGGCCTGGGAAACGTCACGGAGCTGTATTAAATAGGAGTGTAGGGCAGGGACTTGGGAAACTTGGCGGAGCTGTATTAAATAGGAGTTAATGGCAGTAGAGGGAAGGCATGTCCGTGACGTCTCATCCTTCCTTTATCTTCTCGATCCCATGATTTTGCGCCTAGCATGTGTGGCGCAAGAAGAAGAGATATTTACCCTCAGCAATCGGAGTGGCCTAAAGTTTGCTGCGAGACCCTCAAGAGTAGCCAAATGTATAGGTCATCACAATAGGCTCAAACGGAATGTAGGCTCGGCGTTAGATTAATTAGCATCCTATATGGAACGCAGAGAACGGTTCAGCCAATCAGAATGCTTAGAATGATGACCCTCACTACTGTTGTTTGCTTACTTTCTAAGGTCGTTGAGCTTGAGGAACAGGGACTTCAAGCATACAAGGTGGTGGTTTGTTAGCTCGGATACAACGAACAATTCATGCTTTTTCCAATACACCAAGAGAGTGTCCTACATGGACAGTCCGACAAGTCTGCACATGGCACCCATAGTAAGTTTGTGCAGGGAGTATGTGTGATGCTGGGAGGAGTGGGCAGGTGGGTGAACAGACACAGCCCTTGCTTCCCCTCAGTCACAGCTTGTCAGGTTTGGGGGCGCCGCGGGGGAGGGGGAGACAGGTTGGTGCTAGTTGCCTTATAGTCCAACACTGCAGGGAAATACTGACAGCGTTAACTCTTTTTGGGCCTTTTGCCTTTGCTTACAATTGTGGAAGCTGGTAATTACCAGCTGTTATTGGTCGGCTTTGGGCAATAACACTTAAATATATGTTTGAGGCCTGCAATGCAGCTGTCAGTGATGTAGCTGTTGTGTTTGAAAGGTGTTTGGTTGGTGGTCACTGTGTTGTGACTGGGTTTGCTGCACCTGCTTGGTGTTCTGTATGACGGAATACCGCACCACTGATGTCAGCTATATCTGGTCTGTGTGTGAGGGACGTGTGCAGTGCTGCTGCCAGGGGTACATTTGTTCTTTCTAGAGAGGATTCTTGCAGGCCATGCTCTGTGTGGGAGAGAATGTTGCAGTGTTGTTGTCAGTTACACATATTTCGGTGGTTGGAGAAGATTGCAGTGCTGCTGACTATGTTGTATGTTTTCTTTGCATGAGGGCACCTTTCAGTGCCGCTGCTAATGACGTATTGCATACCTGCCAACCTGAACAAAAATCTCACAGTGTGTGGAGGGGGTGTGGCCTTGGAAGGGGAGAGGCCTCAGGCCGAAATGTACCTAAGAAGCACTCTTGCCCCCACCCTGCCCCTAATCCCTCTACATCAAACACATAACAAAAAGCTTGCAGAGGCCTCAGAGAAGGAGCTGGAATTCTACTGTTTATAGTGGTTTTCAGCTAATTTTCTTCGCCACCGTGAGATATCATCTCCTCACCGGGTGACCATGTGATGGGAGCCAATATTGTGTGTCACCATATGAGTTGGCAGGTTTGGTATAGCATTGTGTGTGGGAGGGAGAATTTCAGTTCTGTTGCCCAGAAGTGGCCCTCAGCATATTACATTTTTAAAATTACTTTCTGGTTTCATGAAAACACAACCGTCTTCGCACTTGTAATAGACAGCAGCATTCAAGACATCTCCGTCCGTTTGTATACATACATGTATAATGTGCATCGTAGTATACCACAACCGTACCCCTCTACTACCCAGTGTGGTTGCCCCTGTCACCTCCACATATTTAAAATACAACCATTTCCCCAGAAGGAGAGAGAAAGGGGAGCCGCATCTATTCTTCTCTATTCTTGCGGCCTGTGTGAACATGTCCAGGAGGTCCAGCCCATAGTGTTGTATCCAACTGCCCCAGACCCTACAAAACTTTACGAGATACCCTCTACTCTTATATGTGACCCTTTCCGCTGCCATGTATAGGTCCATTCCTCTCTTCCCTTCGTGTAGTGTTGGTGGGGCTTGAGCGCCCCAGTGTCTTGCTATATAACACTAGGCCCAGTGCACTAAATAGTAACTGCGGTCTGGGATGTCAACTTCGCTCAGGATCCCCAGTAGAATACATTTCGGGTCCAAGGGGAGGGAGACCTGTAACGCAACGTTTACTTTCCAGACAATCTCTTCTCAGGTAGGCCTGTATGTTGGGGCAGCCCCATATTGTGTGGTGGCAGTCCATCAGTTCATGTCGACATCGCAGACAGACTGTGAAGTTTGGCCCTGTCATAATACACTAGGTGGAGGATCTTATATTCAATAAGGCACAGACGAGCCTTGATTGCTACCTCTCTGGGGGTGCATCAGAGCAGCCTCCCAGTCAATACCTTCCATCGCTCCCACCTCCCCCTCCCACACTTCCAGGAGCTTGCCAAGGTTCTCAGGCATATTGTTGGTCAGAGTTTTATATGAATGTGACACTGCCTTAAGTGTGAGTTGTTCCTGCAAAAACCCCTCTAGTGTTATCTTTTCAGGCAGGTCGTCTCTACTCAGGCTCTTCTAGCTATGATTGGGGTAGCTGGGCATATTTGAGAAATTGGGATTTATGAAGCGTAAAGTCAGGACAGAGTGCCCATATCGGTGATGTTCCCAATGGTTGAGATCCCAAGTGTGCCCCACAACCCGAATCCCTGCAGTTTACTCAGTTCCTTGAGCCAATTCCCTTTCCACGGTGGTGTTGCCTGATCCTATATGCCCATCCCAGTGTTCTGGACGGCCACTCCCATGCCTCAAGAATAGTCAGTGTAGCCGGAAGCAATCTATGGTTCCCTTTGCCTCCATAGAGATAGTGGAGGAATGTGAGAGGCGTCAACATTTCTCGCTCCAGCCTGTATGTGGGGTGATCGCCCGCTACATGTATCCAGTCATTGATGGGGGTTAAGTGCTCTGCCCAGTAATAGGCTTCAACATGCGGCAGTGCCAACCCCCCATTATAGGGATTATGTTGTAGTGTGCACAGAGCTATCCACGGGTGTCTCCTCAGCCACAATAGCGAGCGTTATTCAGCATCTATCTCCCGAAATATTGTGCGTGGGAGGGGGTGATAGGAATTCTGAATTGCGTACATGAACTGGGGTAGGGTAATCATTTTAAACATGGCCGTGCGGCCCATTATCGTGAGCGGCAGGGTCCACCACCTCTCCGCATCATCTTTGAATTTAGTCAGTATTCATTGGACATTGTGTTCGCGACACATTCCCTTATCTGTCGTGAGGAATATACCCAAATATGTGAAACCATCTACCACCACTCTCAGTTCTCCCGGGGAGACCACTCTTGCATCCGACCGAGGCTGTACACCATCGACTTGTGCCAATTAAACTTATACCCTGAATGCCATCCATATGTATCAATCGTCTGGAAGTGACCCTGAAACCCTATATCCCTGGGTGTTGTCTGACCTGGTAAGCCAATGTCACGACGGTCAGTGCCAGCAGCAGTGGGGACAGGGAGCCTCCCTGTCTAGTCCGACGACTGCTGGGAAAATCGCGGGAGGTTCTGCCATTTACCCGCACTCTTGCCCTTGGGGATTTGTATAATAGTGCCATCCACCTTCTGAACTTTGGTCCTAGTCCAAACTTGATCAGAGTGGAGTCCAGGAAGGGCCAGTGCACTGCGTCAAATGCTTTCTTTGTGTCCATGGCCAGAAGTTTGTGGGGAGTGTCACGGTCTTTGACCGCCATTAACCAGTTATAGTTTCTACAGAGATTTCATTCGGTAGCCTGGTCGCAGTGGGCCAGCGCTGTTATGACTCACCGAAGTCTCGTGGCCAGGACAGTCGCAAGGATCTGCACTTCCATGTTGAGGAGGGAGATCGGGCGATGGGACTCAACACCTGTCCCTTGGCTTACGCTCCTTATGTATTGTTACTAATGTGGTCGGGCATAGATCCAACAGGAGGACACCTTCTCTGTAGGCATCCTGGAAAAGATTGAGCAAGTGGGGGCTTAGCAGATCAGTGTACCATTTCTAAAACTCGGCCAGTAGGCTGTTTGGGCCCGGAGTCTTGCCCGGGCGCAGTTTGGATGTAGACGCTTTCACCTTGGTAATCGACAAGTCATCGCCCAGCTATAGCTTTTCAGTCTCGTCTAGTGTAGGGGTCTGGATTTCAGTCAGGTAGTCATTGTTCTCGTGGTCGTCGCTAAGGGGTCTGGCCTAATAAAATTCCTTGTAGTATACAGCGAATGCCGTTGCTATCTGCTCGTCGGTGGAGTGCGTCATACCCTGAGCATCTAATATGGACCAGAGCAATCTACTTTCTGTTTCGTTTTTGCTCAGCCAGGCTAGCAGCTTCCCAGCTTTGTCTCCAACTTCGTATTGCCGGTGAAGAGTGACAAAGCGTTGATCCAAGGCGGCATCTAGTGCCAGGTCCTTATATTCCTGTCATAGTGCGTCCAGCTGCTGGGAAAGCAAGGGATCAGGTCTCATAGTGACCTGTTCCTTGAGCATCAATACCCGACGTTCCAATTGCTCCAGACGTTCATTGCCCTTCTTCTTTTCCCACGCTGTACGGTTTTGTGCCCTGTCCCTCAGCACCGCTTTGTACGCCTCCCACAGCGTGACCCCAGACCAGACCGTTACCTTATTCTCCTAGAAAAAATCTTGCTGTTTGCCCTGATGCCTCGTATATTGTCCCCCTTTTGTAGGTCCCAGGTGTTGAGCCTCCATTGTGGCTGCAATTTCCGGGCCCTACACCCCACCTGTACCCATAGTGGCAAGTGGTCAGCTAATCCCCTGGCGAGGTAGTCTGCCCTGCCAATCTTTCCCCGCTCCCCTGTCGCGATAAAAATATAGTCCAGTTTGGAGTAGACCTCCTGCGCCCCAGGAAAATATGAATATTGTTTAGCCTGCAGGTGCTGTGACCTCCATACATCCGCCAGTCCCATCATGTCTGCAAAGCCCCCCAACGGGGTGAGGGCGGCCTAATGTTCTTGGCCTCCAGTGCGGTCCATGAGCATATCCATTACGTCGTTAAAGTTGCCTTCTACCACATGATGGGAGACAGAAGCCTCTAGAAGGACTTCTGTCACCCTAGCCAGTGTGCATGCCTGCAGTCTAGGTGAAGAGTTGACACAGATGAGGGTCAGCTCACGTTGGCTCCATTTACCTGACACCCCCCACGTATGATCCCTATGGATCCGTCCACCAAGTGTGCCATACCTCGAAGGGGGATTACTTTTTTTATTAGGATGGCTACTCCCCGGACCCAGAGTTGTAGCCTGCGTGTGCCAGTGCCACATATGTCCCCCTCTCGAGGAACCCACATCTGGTACCTTGTAGATGTGTTTTCTGAAGCATCACTACATCCGGGTGTAAATGTTTGATGTGGCGTGAGACCAATCCTCATTTAATACTGTCACCAAGGCCGTTCACGTTCCATGTCAGGCACAACAGGGCCTGGTTGCCTATGGGGTCGACATGGGTGTGGTGTATCCCAGAGGTCTGTTAGTGACTTAAGTATCACTGACCTGAAACCTCCCTTCAGTCTCCAAAGCACTGTCCATCAAGACGCGTGCAGTGAATCTGAACCTGCAAAACAATAATCCTGTTCCCTTCCCAACCAACCCTCCACCCTACCCCCACAACCTTCTCACAACACTTAACCTCAGAGCCATTAAACTACTGAGTGTAAGAAGAGAAGGAGAGGTCTGTCGCCCACCCCGCAGTTGCTAAACGTTACGCTGTGAGTTCAAACTCTCACAACATGTAAACAGATAAGAAGCAACAACTCAGGCCCTCCGGTGACCTAATCACTGTCGCAGTTCCTCTGTGTGCGGGTCCCCAGTGGCGGCAATGGGCGCCCGGGTGCAGCTTGTACGCCTGTCACTCCTGTGGCCAGAGCATTGGTAGCAGTTCATTCGTGTAGCTTCCTCCTGCGGCAGTGGCTGATCGGGCTCCATAGTGTGTTCAAGTGCTGGTATTTCGGTGACCAATGGGTGTTGAGCTTCATCCCCGAGACATTCCCGGACTCTCCGAATCCGTATGAGAACCTCTCAGGCGGGAGTCAGCGGTTGCTTTTGACTTCCTCAGGACAGGGAACCCCCCTGATTCCGTGGCATCCCTTCCGTTCTGCCCAGTGCCCGTAGCGCATACGGGGTTCCACCAGTGACGTTTCTTATGTAGTGCTCTACTATCCGCCTCCTATGCGGCAAATCCTTGGGCCCAGTCTCTGTTCTGCCGGGTAGACGTGTCTCCACGCGCATGTTACAGTTAGCGCTCTAGCCTCTGGCTAGAGCGCGGTCGTATTTGCGCAACCTACGCTCACGTCGACGGACGTGGGCGCGTGTGTATAAAAATAAAGGGGTGGGCGAACTGGGGCAGTTCGCGCCCGACTATCATACAGAGTCGGCTCATTATTTCAGCGCGGCGCGCTAGTGGCAAATACCGCAACGCGGCCCCCTGCCCCGCTGGTTAATCCGGAGGTAGAACGGAACACTGGCGACAAAGGTGGGCCCCTGCCCCTCCTTCTGTGCGGAGCAGCACCTGAGCGGCGCATCCACCGGCTGCAGGAGAAGGGAGGCCCACACTACCCTCTCGAGGACCCGCACTATCAGCCACCGTGCAGAGCACCCTGCAGGGAGAGTCACCTGGCAGCGGGGCGGGACGCAACGGCCGGCAAAGTGGCCCTGAGGACCAGGGGCACACAGTACGCCTCTACAGCCGCAGCAAGCACGTGGCTTCCGCGCCTCCATGAGCGAAGATGACCAGGCTGGCCCAGCAAGGGGCCTGCCTCATCACCCCCCTTCAGGGGTGCTACCCCATTCAGCGAAGCCGCTGACCCCACGACAGCTGCGCCGCGATGGCAGACCTGGCTAGGCAGGTTGGAAAATTACTTCATCGGATCCAGGGAGACAGATGGGGGGGTGAAAAGGTCCCTCCTCCTACACTACGCAGGTGAAGAAGTGTATCTCCTTTTCAAACACCTGCCGAACACGGGGAACCCAGACGACTACAGTGCGGCGGTGGCGGCCCTGAACGCGCACTTTGACCCCCAGGTCAATCCAGATTATGAGCATTCCAAGCTCCGCCAAGCAAAGCAGCGCGAAGGTGAGTCAGTGGATGCCTTCCACACGAGACTAAGGGCCCTCGCAGACACTCACCTCGTAGGGGACAGGGCCAAGGAAGAAATCAGGGCACAGCTCATACTAGGAATCTGGAGCAAGACACTACGAGGATTAATACTCCGTCAACCTAACATCCCGATGAATGATGTCCTCGTCCTGGCCAGGACACATGACCTGTCCGCGGCGAGAGCGGAAGAAATGGACCAGGCCCTGGTGAAAGGGACAGACAAGAGCGCGGAAGTGAAAACGGAGAAAACGGATGCGGTGCGAGCGAAAGAAAGACCACAGCGACCACGTGACTGGCGACCACCAGCCCACGCCAGGCTGTGTGGCTACTGCGGGTATGAAGATCACCCCCTCAAGGCATGCCCAGCGAGAGGGAAGATGTGCACGAACTTTGGCATTGAGAACCATTTCGCATCTGTCTGTCGGAGGAAGACGCAGAAAAGTGGGAACAGGTGGGACGGACCGCTGAGGAAGATGGTGCGGCAACTATCGCACACATCACTGTCGTCACAGCCAAAGTCAGGACGCAAGAGGACCAGGGGTTTCCAAGACTCAGATACAGATTCTGACGATGAAGGGGAAACTACCTAGTGTCGTTCACCAAAGCCCTAAAGAGTACCAGGCGCCTGCAGCCTTGCTGTGATGTACTGATCGCTGGGTCTGAAGTTAACGCAGTGATTGACACAGGCGCATCCGTCACAGTGATGGGCATACAGCAATACAACCGTCTCCGACCAAAACCTGAACTCCGACAATCCAAGGCCAAGATCTACGCTTATGGGAGCGACACACGGCTACCACTGAAAGGCAAGATGGCGGTGGCAGTGCGGTCAGAAAAGTCGGAAATTGTCGTCGACATCCACGTCATTGACCAAGAAGTGGACACACTACTCAGCAGACACGCTGCGGAGGATCTAGGACTGATTGCGTTCCTCAGGAAAGTCCAGGACAAACAAGTCGAAGACCTGCTGGAGACATTCAAAAGCCTATTCTCAGGGCTGGGGAAGATCAAAAGGCCGCCAATACGCCTCCACATTGACCCCTCAGTAACACCAACAGCTCTCCGACACCGGCGGATACCGTTCCACCTACGCCCGCTAGTCGAGGAAGAACTCCAGAGGCTAGAGGAACAGGGAGTCATTGAGAAGGTTACAGGGCCCACACCGTGGGTATCGCCAATGGTAATCGCCGAGAAACCCCGTCAGCCCGGGAAGATCCGGCTGTGCATTAATATGCGCCTCCCAAACAAGGCCATCAAACGAGAGAGCCCGATGGTTCTCAAAATTGGACCTAAATGCCGGATACCACCAGCTCACCCTAGCGAAAGAGAGCCGGTACATTACCACGTTCAGTACGCATCTGGGACTGAGACGATACAAACGGTTACATTTCGGAATATCGTCTGCAGCAGAGATTTTCCAAAATACTATCAAAGACATTCTGCTCGGCCTGCCTGGTGTCTTAAATGTGAGCAACGATATCCTCATATATTCCAAGACAGTCGATGAGCATTACAAGCACGTCCGAGCCACGTTGTCGCGTCTGCAGGAACATGGCGTCACCCTACACCGAGATAAGTGCCAGCTGTTCCAGCAAACCATCGAGTTCTTCGGCTACGTCTTCACCACGGAAGGCATCCAGCGTCAGTGGCGGAGGTCCGCAGTTTTCTGGGTATGGCCACTTACTGTGGACGATTTATTCCGAATCTGGCCACCCTCGCCGAACCCCTCAGGCACCTCACCAAGACAGATGTGATGTGGCAGTGGACAGTCGCAGAAGAGACAGCATTCCAAACGATCAAGGAAGCTCTCTTAGACCAGACCACACTGGTCTACTTTGACCCGAGCAAGAAAACGGAGATCCTAGTGGACGCCAGCCCCGTAGGGCTAGGAGCAGTCCTGACGCAAGAGCAAGGACCAGGGCAGTGGGCAGCTTTAGCGTACGCCAGCAAGGCCCTAACGGACACGGAGAAGCCATACTCACAAATTGAGCGTGAAGCCCTGGCGATCCGGTGGAGTTGCCGTCACTTCCATCTGTATGTGTGCGGACACCCGTTCACAGTGGTGACAGACCATCAACCGGTTGTGCCACTCTTCCGAGAAACGGCGCCACACCCGCCTCCAAGGATTGAACGATGGGCCATCAACCTACAACAGTACCACCTCAGCGTATTATACAGGCCAGGATCTGAAATCCGGCGGATTTTCTATCCCGGCACCCCGAGACCGGTAGCAGGCCTACGCCGATGGATGAAGAAGAAGAGGCAGAAGGTTACTTGGACATGGTGGCTGCCCTGACGTGTCCCCAGGCATTGACGTTAGAGGAGATCTTAGAAACAGCCGAACAAGACCCCATGATGGTCAAGGTTAAAAACACAATCCTAGAGGGAACCTGGCAGCAATTTCTACAAACAGCTAACTCATGGACTAGCGAAGAGAGGAATGACCTCCAACACATGTGGAGGATACGACATGAGCTAAGTGTGACCAGAGGAGGATTCATCCTACGAGGCTCCAGAATTGTCATTCCAGCCGCCCTCAGGACACGAGCAACACAGCTAGCGCACTAAGGACATCAAGGGACGGAAAAGATGAAAGCTCGAATGAGGGAGAAAGTCTGGTTTCCGAGCATGGATGAGTTCGTAGATGATGCAGTTCGCAGCTGCCAGCCATGCCAGATAACCAGCGGAGCCCAGCCGCCAGCCCCCATCATAACCGAGGAACACGGCCGATGCCCGTGGGAAAAAATCAGTGTGGACTTCGGGAGCTTGCCCGACGGGCGAGTCACGCCAGTAATCATCGACAGCTACTCGAAGTACCCGATAGCCGAAGCATTGCCATCCACCGCTTTCACACACGTAGGCCCAGCACTGGAAAAGGTGTTCGGAATGTTCGGGTGCCCAGAGGAACTGCGAAGTGACAATGGACCCCCATTCCAAGGACACGAGTTCGAAGAGTTTTTAAAATCGCACGTCATCCGCCATCGGCGAATCACCCCCCAGTGGCCACAAGCCAATGGAGAGGTAGAGCGGCTCATGCGCACCCTCAATAAAACACTGCGCATCGCGATGTCCGAACAACTAGACCCGGAGCGAGAATTGCAGCGGTTTCTGGTAGAATATCGCAGCACCCCCCACTGCTCAACCCGCCAAGCACCGTGGGCCTTGATGTTCAACGGGGCTCGTAGAGACGGGCTACCAGTTGCTCCAGGCTGGACAGCCTCGCCCTTCGATGAGGAGAGGGCGTTCCAGAGGCGCCAAGAGCGAAATGCCAAAGTCAGTGAGGCGCGGAGAGCCGCGCCCAGAGAGGTCCAAGCCGGAGATCTAGTACTTCTCAGAGAACGACGGCCCAGAGGGAAGTTCAAGACGAGGTATGAGAAGGGCTACTGGAGAGTGGTCGACAAGCAAGGAACTATGGTGACGGCACGACGAGGAGGAGAACTAGTCACCCGGAACATATCGTGGTTCAAAGTGGTGAGGAACCCCTCTGACGACTATGGAACTACTGAGGTCGGGGAAGAACACGACCCAGGGGCTCCCCCAGCCAGCTCGCCCAGTCCCATCCCCCATGGCGGCCCCAGGTCGAACCCGAATGACACCGAAAGCCCTGGTGGTGAGAGCCCTGATGGTGAGTCCGGGAGAGGGGCATCCCCAACAACCCAAACCCCGGCCCATCGGGGGAACTCGAGGTATGTGCTGAGAGAAAACCCCAGGCCCAGCAGCCGGCTAAGAGACTTTGCGTGCCAAGTAAGTGACGCCGCTGAATAATGTTTGAACTGTTGTCAAGGACCGAGTTGTAGAGGGATGTTACAGTTAGCGCTCTAGCCTCCAGCTAGAGCGCGGTCGTATTTGCGCAACCTACGCTCACGTCGACGGACGTGGGCGCGTGTGTATAAAAATAAAGGGGCGGGCGAACTGGGACAGTTCGCGCCCGACTATCATACAGAGTCGGTTCATTATTTCAGCGTGGCGCGCTAGTGGCAAATACCGCAATGCGGCCCCCTGCCCCCGCTGGTTAATCCGGAGGTAGAACGGAACAGCGCACTACCCCAGGTGGGCGCAGGGCCGGTCTCTTCTCCACTCAAGTCCGTGACTCCTCTGGCGACTGGAAAACGTGTGTTTTGCCCATGAAGATGGCTTTGAGTTTTGCCGGTAACAGGAGCATATATTGAATTTGGTGAGCCCTAAGTTTCACAGAGTCAAAGGTTCACCTCTGGCACTGTACTTCACGGCTGTAGTTCGTGAATATCATAATTTCAGAGTTTTCGTGTCTGGTCTCACCCAGGCGCTGGGCCTCTCGCAGGATCATGTCCAGAAAATTGAGGAATCTCGCTATGGTGGGCCTAGGAGGTGCGTCCGGCGGAGGCCTGGCACTCAGCGCCCGATGTGCCCGTTCAATCACAATGCAAGAGGAGAATTTGTCAGGTGAGAGGATGCTTTTCAGCCATGAGGTCAAGGGCCCTCAGCATTTTGAACAGGTACAGCACGGAGGATATGATTGCACAGAGCCCCGTGTACATACATTCAAAACCTTTTTGAAGCAGTCAGCATCTGTGTGCCTGTCTCGAGCATAGTGACCGACGCTGTGGCTGGACTGCTCACAGTAGCAATGAACTAGTAGATTATGGTTGCTTCTCACTATGTTGAAAGCCAAAGCATTAACACAAACAACAGTTCTCCAAGGACAGTTTCAGGACTTTCAAGATGCTGACGTGAAATAATCATCTGCGTGAGAACGGTGTCAAAACCTGCATATTTGATCATTATTCCACCTATCCAATCTGCTCGATCAGTGTAGAACCCGCTACAAATATCGATTTTTAGCCTAGATGTCAATCATGCCTTAAATACAACTGATCTATGAGCAATGAAAGTTTCCATTAGTCTGTCCTACTGGAGCTCTCCTGCTGGGAATGGAAGGCTGCACCTGCTGCCTTCTGTGAGAGAGGGAAGCTTGCTTTGTTGCTGCCATGCCGTACCTGTTCTATGAGGAAGCAAAAATTGCACTGCTGCTGCCTGGTTTGTACGTTTAGTTGCATCAATCCTCTGAAGGGGGGAAGAATGCACCTTTTCTGCCCAAGGTGTATCTGTTCCTTGAAGAAATGGTGTTTCCTCTACTGTGATATATTAATAACAAAGATACATTGAATGCACTTGTACAGCATGCTCTGTGAAAAAGGGTCTGTTTCACAAAATTTGAGACCTAAAGCACAGAGGAAGGTGTTTGACCCTATAAGGGCAATATTCGAGCACCAAAACATGTTGATGGAGAAACGAAGCATGGCCATCGCTCAGACCAACTCATTTTTTGGGAAGGAAACACTAGTAAAACATTTTTAGCTAACCCACACAATTGTAATATAGGCTGACAGCTTAACAAAGGGAGAACATAACTGTTGTAAGGGGCATAACCTCTGCCAAACTAGGGAACCCATAACTAGGAGACTGTACATCTAGTGAGCAATAGTATTCTTAGATTGTTCCTAGTGCTGAATGTAGGAACTATTGATCAAACATACCACTCTAGCTAAGTGAGAGTTCATTATCCTATATAAGTACATAAATGTATGGTATTCCATAAGAGGTGTGACTGTTTCTTCCAGGAGTTTGGTATTCTTGCATGCAATGCTTGTTTACAGCGAGCGTACAACAGTCCTTTAACTCCTCTCCCCAGAGTTGGCTACCTGTGTTGTACTAACCCTGTATGTGTGAGAGAGTCCTGTGATGTTCCTTCGGCTACTGCCACTTGGCCTTTATTTGTTCTTTAAAGGTTGGACCGCTGCTCTCCATGCTGCACCTTGTTGTATTGTGAAGCTAGTTATAAAATGTTCCACTACACAAAGACAAATTCATAATGTTTCTGGTTTTCAGTTAAAATCTAAAATAACTGATAATACACCACCAAAGTAAATATGTGCTTTCCCCTGGAGTTGACTGCCTTTTACTGCTTGTGTCTTAGGTGTTACTCCTTGTTCTAAACATTTTACTGTGATGGCTGCTCCTGCTATGACCCACTCAGCCATGCTAAGCCACTTAGTATCCCTTTGTGAATATTTGCCCCAGGATCTACTTCTACATCCATTTTCTCTTTTGGAAGTAATGGTTACCTTATATGGCTTTTGCTCACTGTTCACTGCATAGTGCTGTGTAGTGGCTAGCAGGCGCACAGCCGCGTTGGTACTGAGTCCAGGGAAAGTGGCACCACCATAAAATCATTCTTCTTCACTGAGAGCTGGATGGAGCTATACTTTCTGAGAGCTTAGGTATCAGGATTGTGACAATTGTTTTTATTGTGCATGCATGTGCCTCCAAAATCAATATCCTCCCATAAAACACTGCACACAGCAGTCCTGATTTTTAAGTCTCGCCTAGCAAAGGCAGTGCATGCGCTACTTCGCCTTTGCAAGACTCTATTGTCGTCGGTTTGTTGCTCGAAGGGAGACAAACCATGTGCGCGAACGGACAGACGATGTGCACGCGCATGGTGTCTCCTCTGGCTCACACGCTCCCACCGCACGCTTGACATGTGTGCTCCTGGACAGGCGACCAATGTGCACGCGCTCGCACGATCTCGGCATCTCTTCTAGCTTGTATTTATTAAGGCACAGCAGTGATTCTGGGCTTGAGGGTGACTGTGTCCGTGTTGTTTTAGCCCCACCCTTCCCTTCTCATGTCGTGCAGTTAATTTGCATTTACTAACCACGCGAATATTGATTTCTTCATTTTGAACAGCGTGCAGACCGCGCTTTCACTTTCCTAGAAGCTGCTCCACACTCTACACCTTCAAGCGCTGCTGCTCCCCCGGACTTCTATGACACCCCCACTCTCCACCCCCACCCTGAGCAGAAGAAGCCAGGAGCAGCGGTGCCACCCGGTCTCAAATGCCATCCTGTAGGAAGAAAGCTGGTGGCAATGCAAGGTAACTGGCACAAGATCAGCTATTGTCAGTGTGTCCCCTTGAAGTGGATGTGTGGACATTGCAGGCAGGAGTTTCCCTCGAAAGTATGAACTTTTGCCGGTCATTCTGACCATAAACGTGCAAATATTCCCTTCCTTCGGGATCTTCAATTTCACGGCACTAACCGCGCTTGTCAACATTCCGTCATGAAAACATGCCTAGCCAGTTAGGGACGCAAACTTCTTGTTGGTGAATAAAATATAAACGGTATAACGCAGGTTTTGCAATATTCTGCGTGTACAACTTTGGATCAGAGTCACAATGTCTCATTTCTTGTGTTCGTGAAATCATTTGTGAAACGCTCTACTTGGGTGCCATGTGCTCATGCTGTCTATGAGTGCTTGTTTCATGGGTCTTGTTACAACATACTTGTTCTTCTTCATGGTCCCCAGTAAGTCAGATAAGCTTTATCCATCATGCCTCAGTATCGGTAGCACAAGTGAGAAGTGCAGTACAAACAAGCATGTGCCATGTAATGAAAGTTTGAGCTACTGGTGTTGCATTATTATTTGCAATGCCAATAGTTCAGACTTTTAGTATTGCGAGACCTATTGCATTGCAAATGCTTGTTATTATGAGTATCTAACAAGCCACATCCTCCCTAATAGAAAAATCAGTGGCCATATCATGAATCTAGTCAGCCCCCATTGGCATGGACCAGAAGCAGTTGCTAGAATAAGATAGTTTCGCGATGCTTGCTTCTTATTTGTTAGCTTATGTGGACTTTCCTTCCTTTCCTTGAGCTTGTCTCTCCACTGGAGCATCATGGATGCATTGCTTGTGTCTTTCCACTGCTCATTTTTCTGGTGCTACATTTTTGTTTTTTAAGACATTCCATGAGAGTGCATTTGTTTTCCTGCTGTCTCCACAGTGTGCTTCTCTTCCCCACTCTGTGCTCCATGTTGCGTTCTGTCTCTTGCTTGTGTGCTTCATTCCACCTTCTCTATTGCTGTCTCTGTTTACTTCCCCCATCCACATTGCTCTCTCTGTCGATTGGTTTGCTTCCCTCCCGTCGCCTTATGAATTGCTTTTGCTCCCCACACTCCCTATTGCTGTCTCTCACCTGTGTTTCTCCCTTTGCACTTGACTCCCAGAGAAGCCGAGGAAATTTAGATTGGATTCACCAGGAAGCAAATGACCTGCATAACGTTTAGACCAGCTTAGCTGGGGAAGAATTACTGCTGCTCCACATCTCAAGGGCCACTCTGACGAGTAACACCGGCTGTGCTTCTGCCATCTCATAGATGCTCAAAGTGAATCCCGCAGGGGAGCAAAGCAGTTGCTATTTCTTTCTGCTCCACCAGTTTTAGATTTGACTACAAGGACATCAAACATTTTACAATATCATCATGTTAGAAATGGGATTTCTGGTTGGCTAGAGCTTGCGCCAAAGCCAGGCAGAAACCACCACTCTAGTCAGGGCTGGGGAGTTACACGCCAAAGATAACCCCTGCTCACCTCCTTGGTAGCTTGGCACGAGCAGTCAGGCTTATCCTGGAGGCAATGTGTAAAGCGTTTGCGCGCGCACCCAGCAACAACACCCAAGGCCCACCACAAAAGAAACTCCACACAAGGTTATATATAAAAATAGCCTTTGTATTATACCAAACACATTAGATAATAAATACACACTTTACAATGTGCCACTGGCACGGGCAGAATTTACAGGGGGATTATCTACATGGGACAGGGCCTCATGGACCACTGTCAGGAATAAGCACTTTTAGAACTAGCACGTTGTAGAATTAGCACTTTGTAGGAATAACACTTTAGAACATAGCACATATAATCACTGTAGCACCAATTAGAAAATGTAGCGAACAACCAGTAACCACTGGTAACAGGTAAGTACCACCTACGCAACCCTAACCACCTTAGGAAAATATTACGCAGAGGTTCATGAACACATCAGCATAACCTATACTAGGAAAAACCCTCTCCTACGCATAGGTACAGTTAGAAATAGACATAGTAGAGAGGCAATGCCTATTGCAGGGAGAACAGTACATATGTAAAAATATTCATGTACCCTAGGAGAGGGCACAACACAAGAAACTGTCCCCCAGGCCAACTCGGCCATTCAGGGGCTCAAACGCCCTTTGTCACAAAGTCAGGGCTGGACTGCGCACGCAGTCAAGGCAGGAGCAGCTGGGCACAACCTACACGTAGCAGCTGCCCACTAAGTGCTGGGCAGCTGGGGAAATGACTTATGCCACACGTTGGAGCATGCAAGCCCTAGGACACACTATGCTGTGCTGGAGCCACCTAGGCTCTGGACATAACAATGCCACACGTGGGAGCATGCAAGCTCTACACGAATAATGCCCCGTGGGAGCCTCCCATGCTTTTTAAACAATGTGCCCCGCGTTGGAGCCTCACAGGCTCTTTAAACAATGTGGCCCGCGTTGGAGCCTCACAGGCTCTTTAAACAATGTTCCAGGAATTATGCCCGCTTAACGTGGGAGCCGTTTCTGGCCCTCTGACGAACAATGCCCCCAACCGTTGGAGCGCACTCGCTCTGAACAAATAATGCGGGCCCCGTTCCAGGCAGGCAAGAGCCCCCACTCACCGGACTCTTCAGGCGTTGCTCGGATGCCTCCGGTGGCGGCGGGGCTCTCTCCCTTGCCGGCGGCGCTTCTCTTCTCGGCGCAGGGCTTCTCCTTCGCTCTCAGGGGTCCGGGCGCAGGGGCCTCCTGTGACCTCGCGGTCTTTCTTGGAGCCGGAACTTCCTGCTTCCGCTCAGCGTCGTAATAATGTGGCGGTTGGGGTCCCGGTTGCGGGCAACTCTCTGGCTTCCCTCGGGTCCGGCGTCACTTCTCTTTCCTGCGGCTCGGGCTGCGGCGGTGGTTCCTTCGCGGGGTGTGCACCCGCTAGTAAATACGCAACGGGGCAGAAAAGCGGGGTAGGCACCCGTAATCTAAATACAGAGATAAGCGGGGTGGGCACCCGCCAACGATCACCATAATACGGGATAGGCTCCCGTGGAACCAGTAGAAACACTGGGTGGGCACCCGTCTTAACCAAAGCACAAATCCTTCCGGCGGCAATACCGCGGGGTGGGCACCCGCTATTAATTAAATTCACGGTGGCGCGAAAACGCGGGGTGGGCACCCGCTTAACAGCAATCCAAATTGGGGGGGGGGTCCCCACACTGTGCAGCTTCGCGCTGCAGGCCCCTAGCAGTCCTCCTGGGCACAAACACAGCGCTCCGCACCAAAAAGTAAGCGCTTTCAAGGCGCTAGGATGGGGAAGGTCCAGAGAAAGGCTCTAGATGCAGGGGGCAAAGACTGGGCCCAGGGGCCAGCTCACAGGGCCCTCCAGCAGGTAGTGGCGGTCTCTCCTGGCACCCAGCAGCAGCAGGCCCCCCTCAAGGTAGGATCAGTAGAGCACACCATTCATGGGGTCACAGCCCCTTTTTATACATAGGTGTCCTTTGTCTCAAGGTGCAGGGAAGGGGCGAACCAGATGCAACTGGTTCCTGAGCACTTTGTTTTGCTCAGCCCCTCTCCCTATTCAGAGAACAGGCCAGGGTCATCAGTCGCACCACAGGGGGCGGAGCCAGTATTGTGTGGGGAAAGCCCAGCCCTATTCAGGTCCTAGGTGTACTCCTCCCACCAATCTGGCTGCTGATCTCCCCATTCACCACTGGGTGACTCCTCCTGACTCTGGGGATTTCCTAGCCCATCACATGACCTCAGCCAGCCAATCACACGCCAGGCAGTCACTGCACATTTATGCCAGCGTCTAGAAGTGGCACTTCCACACCAGCTACAGTAACGCCGCACACATCATCGCGCAGCATTTAATCACACGAGTCCGCACATACCAAACTCGCACCTGCACTCCCCACGCATCAGGAAATACCAGGGACACATACATTCCCCCATGCATTCCTATGAGAGGGCAGGTCAACCTCAATACACGCACGCACTTTACCCTGGGACACAGTGGTAAAGTGCGCAGAAGCCAAAAATTACTAACACCAGGTCACAATTAAAAGCAAAAAGTTTAGGGGTGAACCTGCCAGAAGGGCCAAGTCCAACACATCAAAATATCAATATCATTTCAATATCATAAAACCGCTTTTAACTGTCTGTAGGCAAAAGCCTTTAGTGAACCATAGTTCGTTAAGTGGTATGAATCAGGTGGGGAGGGGGGTCTATGAAAGGGGCATTGTCTAAGTGATTGTGAGCATGGCTTTAAACATATGAACTACAATCCTATGCTCTACACAGCATGCTGCGTGACCAACACTTAGGTGCTTCTCTTTTTAGGTCTCGCCTAGCGACGTAGCGCATGCACTGCTCACCTTGGCGAGACCTGTTGTTGTCGGTTTAGTGGGCGAAGGGGGACAGGACATGTGCATGCGCCCAGAAGACAGGACATGTGCACGCCTATGGCTGAAGACGTTAGCATAAAAGACAGCAGGCGTGGGAGGACAGGAGATTTGCACGCGCATACGGCTCGGCCGTTCGCTCCCTCTCTCCCTCCCTGTCTGCGCGCACGCTGTTTGCCTGCTCGCGGTTGCCTTGTTAGCACTGGTAGGTTAAAGTAATGTCTTGCATGGGTCAGTGAGGGCAAAAGCCTATATGCAACTGTTGATGCACATGTGGCGGTAACTTGGGCTTTACACAGACTGGTCGTTATAACCTGTTTTGCAATGGTGTTTAATTCTGCAAACTAGACAAGTGTTGTAAGTTACTACTGTCTAATCTAACAATGCTCCGTTTACCGACCTGGGAAGCATGGAGGCTAAATGTGCGGGAGCACTCATTTTCAGTAAAAAAAAATATGTGTCCCCCTCCCGCGTCGGCGGCCGCCCAGCAAGCAGAGCAGCCCTTGCTCCTGTCTGGAAGCATTGCCGCGGCGAAGCGCTGTTTCAGCCAGGCAGGAAGCGGGCAGCCGCCGAGCCCAGCCAGTGAAACACAACACTGCCACTCCCAACCTGCGCACCCGGGGGCCCACCGGCGCAGGGAGCAGGAGAGCGAGGGGCAAGCTGCCAGGACTGATGTCTGTGTGTGTGAAGGGGGAGCGCAGGAGCGCTGGAGAGGGGCTCTCTGCCGCCACCGGTATGTGTGGGGATAAAGGAATGGGCAGCCAGGCTGGAGAACAGTGGCAGAACTGTGTGTGCGTGTTTGTGGAGTGGGGCAGGCAGCGGTGGAGCAGAAGAGCGACAGGGTGTGTGTGTGAAGAGAGAGGGACTAGGCTGCCAGGACTGATGCCTGTGCGTGCGTGAGGGGGGAGGGGGACCGTCATCAGGAGCACTGGATAGGGGTGCTCTGCCGCCACCGGTGTGTGTGGGAATAAAGGAAGGGGTAGCGAGGGCTGGAGTACAGTGGCAGAACTGGTGTGTGTGTGTGTGTGTGTGGAGTGGGGCAGGCAGCGGTGGCGCTGAAGAGGGACCGTGTGTGTGTGTGTATGAAGTGAGGGCATGAATTGCTGAAGTGCAGTACAGAGTGGCGTGCGTGCTGGAGAAGAGTGTCACAACTCGTGTGTAGAGTGCAAAATGAGGCAGAAAGGGAACTGAAGAGGGACGGTTCCAGGACAGCTGTCTGGAGGGTTGAAGAGGCACATGGATTGCAGGGTTATAGTGCCACAAAGTGTGTGTAAGTGGGTAGGGAGTGAGGGAAAAGAATAGGGACACGCTGACAGGGCTAGTGTGTGCGCGTGTGTTGAGGTATGGGGGTAGGGAGTGCAGCGGTGCAAAAGAAAGACTTTTCGCCAGTAACTGTGCGTCGGTATGTTTGTGTGGCACACTTTAATAACTCGTGTGTGGTAAGGGGCACACTGCCAGAACTGGCGTCACTACCAGGGTTGCCGACTTTGGAGCTGGAGAGCCAGATGCACATCTCGGTGTAAACTCAACATCCTGTGATTCTGGGCAAATCACGTAATCTCCCCGTGCCTGCAATGCATGAATGTTTCCTTGTGTACTGTAGCTGGTGCCCATGTGACGCACTCCAATGCCTTCGAGTCGAGTTTGTGCTATATAAAACTGCAAAAAGCAGAACGTGTGTGTGTGGAGGGGCCCGAGAACTTTAAAAGTAATGAGCACATACATTGTCACAAGTCGTGTGTGGCCATGGAGGAGGGGCGGAAGCTGTTTAGCATAACAGAGGGGCGAACTGCCAGAACACCCAAACTATGAGATAAGAGGAGTGTACAAGGAGTGCATAATGAGTAAAAGGGGCACCGCACTTCCACCACCTCCAGAACTCATGTGTGAGAAGAGGACTCTGGGCCAGGTGTAAGGGAGTCAGATACCTTTTAAAGGATGGCACCTTGCCAATGCCATAAGTTGTGAGGGCCGTGGGCCTTGATGTCAAGGAGTCCAGGAATGTCTGAGAGAGCCACGCTGCTAAAAATCACGAGATGGGCACACTGCTTGTACTTGTGTGTATGTGTTAATGAGGGCAGGGGCAGAGATGTCAGAAAACTAAAGAGGGACAAATTGACTGAATGAATGCGAGTGTGTGTGTGTGGGGGGGCATCAGGGGGTATAGGAGGTGCTCAGCGCTGAAACATGGGAGAACGTGGAGAGGTAATGTTGCCATGTATGCAACTAGTGCCTTTGTGGGCAGGAGATCCAGGCGGTCGGGGTTGGGAGGGGGCGGGAGGACTATGCTGAATGGGAAAGAGATATCAGTTGCAGTGATAAGGGGCACACCCTTAAATCATGTGCGAGTGTGGGTGTTGTTGAGGGCCGTACGACCCAGAGCACAAAAGAGGGGCACTTTCCTAGAACTTTTATAAGAGGTGAGCACGAAGCCCAGGATATATAAATACAATTACAATAAGAGGCAGCTTATTGCAGAGGAAGGCATTGCGCCGGGAGGGAGAGATTTCAGGTAGTTTTTGATATGTATTTATATAATGTATTTATTTTTGTTATTTTGGCTTACTAGTTTTTTTTTGCCTAACGCTATTACCTGAAGAGATCCTAAAGTGCTTTGCATATGACATGTCTGGAAAGAGGATAAGTATATTTACATCAAGAAACAAGTTACAAGAGTTGTCTAAAACAGATTAATTTGTTTGACAAGTGAGAATTAATTACCATAAAATGTATACAATGAGTTTTACAGTGTGGTCCCAGCATACAAAGAGAGAGCTGGGGGAAAACAGATTTAAATTTAGGTTGTTTATATCTGGACTAGCAGCAGAAGAATTTTTATCCGTCCTTCAAAAGATGTAAAGGGCAGTGCTAGAAATGGGAAAATTGAAGTGCAGGTACTTACCTGTACCAGAGTACCTGCTTGTTTCTGAGAAGTGCCGGTACTCTCCAATTAAAAGTATTATGTCTGTCTTGAGAAGTGCCGGTACTCTCCCTCTCAAAATAAAACAAGCATTGGCATAGCCAATAGGTCTCGCCTTTGGGCCCTTATAAGTGTTTAGAAAGAGCTATTGGCTTTGTTAACGTTTTTAATATGTGTTGCAGACCATTGTGAATGTTGCGCAGCATGTTTAAAAGTTTTAAGTAATAATTTAAAAAGTTTTATAACCATTTGTCACTTTATATATAACCAAGAAAACCTTATATACAACTGAAGTATCTTAATAAAAACCAGAATTAACACTAAAATGTGTTCTAGTTTTACGCTGGCAGCAGTCAGATGCGCGCTCCTGTCCAGAGGTTAAAGGGCTGCAGAATACAGACATTCCTCAGCACTCCGATTCACGGGAGACTGTGGGGCTGTCCTGGGCCAATTACCACCTCTAGGAGGGACTCGGGGTTGTTAGGCGCAACGGTCCTTCTTAATTAAAGGCCACATAGCTTCTATAAACTCGGAGAAAAGATAACCCTAGCAGTTTATAACCAAGAAGCCAACAGCCCCATATCTGTTGTCAATACGCAGCCAAAGAGTAAAATGCTTTTTGTGCAGCCTCTTGTGGTATTTTCTTAAAGCAGATGAAAAATAACATCCCATTTATTCATTGTAAAGTTTTTGCTACAGCGCTATAGACCTTGGATTAGTGACAGTGCACTTTGAAACAAGCATTAAAAATGCAATAGGTCTCGCCTTTCATTAAGTTAAAGCCATTTGAACACCATCCCACAACCAGAATTCACCTGAACAACTAAATGTGACTCTGCTCAAATGTACCATACAATCACTGAAAACCCCAATAGATCAGCATTTGAAAGCTGAGGCCTCTTGGCTCTGTCATTACTTAGTAAATTCCAATTACAGTACTAAATTGCACTAAAACAAACCGAGTTTAAAAATGTTAACACATTCAAACTCTGTACTTACGTAGAATATACAATGTACTTAAACTAACATATTGAAAAAACAATTTCAAAGCCATTAAGTCCCAAAGGGGAGACTATTGGCTTAGCCTACGCTTATTTTTCTTCTAGGCATTCCAGTGGTGAAGAGACCAATGAGTGAGAGGTCAGAGACAAGCTTTAAAATGCCAATGCAGGTATCACGCTGCTAAGGAGCTAACCTTAACACTCCTTAGAAAAACAACCCAGAGCTATAAAGACATTACAGTAAGAGCAGCAGCAACAGTTGGACATGTCTGAAGAGACGCTGAGAAAGGAAAAACGAACTGCTGGCCCTCCTCTTTGTGAGCCCATCCTCCACCTGAAGGTTGGTCTGACTTAAATGGAGCGCCTACAACTTCACTGTGATGTGCTTTGCCTTGAAGAGGTGCGGCGCTGTAGGGACTGCCAGTGCTACTGGCAGTAGTGTAGCATGTTGAGTAAGGGAAATCTTGCAGTGCTGCTGCCACTGGTATATGCCTTCTGAAGGGGAGGGACGCTTGCAGTACTGATGTCAGAGCTGATGCATTAAAGAAAGCTGGTAATACTCGAAGTGTTCCCTGAACAGGGGAAGCTTGCAGTGCTGCACCATACCTGCCAACTGACACGGTGTCCCTGACCTGATTAGCATGATGAAGGCCAAACCTGTAATCCAGAAAGGGTTTATTCTCCCAGCATAATGACCCGGATGAAGATAGAAAACACATCTCAATTTTTTTGAGAAACTTGCCCCACCTCTCCTGAGAGCCTATGAGGCAACTTGTGGCCTTCTCAAGAGCAACCCTATAGAATCTTAATCACACATCTGTCTGGTGAAACAGTGAACACCACAGTATGAAAACTCTTCAGGCACTAAGTTTATCGGTAGGGAATGTCACGCTATAGCACCATTTAAGGGAGGGAATGTAGGTCAATAGCATCATAGAAATCTAACCTGGAGGGAATGTAGGCCGACAGCACCATGAAAATCTAACCGGGAGGGAACGCCAGGCTATACCACCATAACAATATAGGTGGTAGGCCTAAACACCATGAATTTCTAACCGTGATGGAGTGCCTGCACAATCAGGGCTCGGAATCATGTCTGGGTGTCGCAAGTGCGACTGACAGAAATAAAACAACCTTGGTGCACACTGTAAGTAGCTCATGCCACTGTTCTGCCAGTTCCACTCTACTCAGGCTGAGATTAGATAACCAAAATAGAGCCTTGATGATATGCGAGTGGTGAATTCACACGTGGCAGCCATACTGTGCATGACATGGGAGGAAACAAAAAAGGAAATCTCTTCCCCGTCACCTGCAGATGGGTGATACATTGTTGAGGCCCCAAAAAAACCAAAATATTTTCAAGGGAAAAGTGATATCTTGTATCTTGCGGTAGTTCAATAATAGGCAATGCTTTGTGCATACATATATAGTTATACTTTTGCCACGTAATAATATAAATCAACTCAATAAGATGAATGTTATGGGTTCTTGAAAAGTAAAGCCCAGCAAAGTGTCCAGGGCCATTGGAATTAAGTGCCAGGTAAGGACCAATTTATATGTCAAAGTTGACTAAATTATGCGGCAAGAAAAGGCAAATTATGCGTCTCAATGCAATTTGTGTTAGTTTTACCTCATTATTTTGCCATTTTTGCACGTTAACACTTGCTGGGAAAAAGCTGTACCTCATTATTACCACTTTGAAACACAAATAAGCAACAGAACGGTGACCAGTCAATCTTTGTGAAGTGCCTTTCACTGTGCAGCAACACATGCTGCTGACTTTTTTTGTTTCACAATAATTTTATTGTTGACAGACATAAGAGCCCTGGCGATACCAGGGTAACACATTGTATGAGTATCATGGCAATGGTAAAGATGTCAACTTTTATAATATGCAGTTGTCGCAAATTGGAATGAGCAAAGATCTGAATTAAGCTCAACCAAACAATTGAAGCAAGGAACATCAGTGCCACGAAGTCCGTATACATGTTATCGTACAAAATCTCCGATCATAATATTTGGATACAGGCATAGTTATTATCGGTGTTGGTACCCAGGGTTAAATCTTTATGACAGATCTTCATTGTGTAGTGTAGGGGAGATAGGTTCAAGATACATGGTAGATACTATGTAGGATGAAATTGCCCCGTGTGGTCTTGGCACTTACTTGTAACAGTATAAATAGCTTCGTAATATTTGGTTTGTAGTGCTCAAGGGAGGCGGAATCATCCACTCCTCCAAATTTTTTGATCACCGGGGATCAATTTAATACTTATATACAAGCCCGAGCACATATATGGTGTTTGTCCTGTATTCAATAAGACTAGCACATTGCACATCATAGTTTAACAAGCTTTTCTTGCATATTTAATTTTCTTTCTTCGGTTGATCCAGCCAACCCGTGTTTCGTCGTCCGGGATTAACCCACAACTTCCTCAGGGCTTTGTAGAAGTAGAGCGATCAGTAAGCTTCTGTGCAGGTTATACTTCCGTCCCAGCCAGGAAGGCAGCTCCCAAATTTTCTAGTTCTTGCGTTAATTATTTTAATTAATCAGTTGGTGCCAATTCCCCTTAAAATTCTGCACGAAAATTGAACACATTATAAAATGTAACAAATCTCATTTTAAGGTAAATGATGGCGTTCCCTCAAAATATGCCCCCACCCCCTTTTCTAAAACTCTCCTTCTTTGTTGTAACACATGTGGGATCCTTTTCAAACATATATGTTTCTTATGAAGTCATAAGACCTCCTCACCCCGATTTCCTTGGACTGCTATTTTAGTTACCCTATGGCTCTCAGTGAGACCTTCACTTTCACTTTTACTGGACATATCCAATTTGTATTAACAATGTAAATCGTTTAAATTCTAATATTCCTTATGTTCAAAAATCTACATTAGCCTTGCCTTTTCTGAGACACTTGACCATGATTCTTTTGTTAGGAAGTTCTTGTAATCTCCCTGTGAAATTCAAAATTTGGGGCTGGGGGTGTACGGTTATTGCTTTAATCTCAGTTTCTAAGCTGGATGCCTTGCAGTTTATGCCTTTGGCAGGCCGAGGACAGAATTCCATATTTCTGGAAGTACACCAGGCTCCCATGGAGAGCTGCAGGGACCACCTTTCCCATGTAGGTTGTCATCAAACGTTCCACTGTGTGCTCCCCCATACCCGGGACAGAAATCTCCCGATGCCATCATGTTTCACAATGTGCCGCCTTCGTAGGGCATGCATCCTCCAGTGGGTCCTAGACAGATGGGTGCACAGGCAGTGCTTGACGGGTGAGGCACAGATGTTGAGGAAGGGGCACCCAACTAGAGCCATACAGTGTTGTGTCCTTCCTCAACCTCTGTGCGTCATCCTCTGTTTAAAAAAAAAAAAAACATGACCTTGGCCTTATTGTAATTTAAGCAAGTTTATTACTTTTACAATCCTCAGTATAATTTACATGTTTGCCTTGGCAACTATTTTCTGACTCATCGAGCTGTAAAATACATTTTATTGTACCTTTGGTGGCGTGACCCCTGCGCCCCATGCCACTACACCGGCGCACTGATGGTAGCTCCGCCCCTGAGGTAGTGTCGAGGCACAGCTCTCCTTTCCGCTCCAAGGCCTGTCCCCTCGCCACACACCGCCGAGTTACACTGAGGAGATTCATACAACGCCATGGCCGACCGGTGGTTTAAGGGCTTCTGCTTCCTGTGATTTGGGCGAGATGACGCGCGCGGGCGCCCAGCCAGTGCGATTCTCCCGTTCCCGCCTCGCGCAGAAGGCCGCACTCCGGCTGGCTGGCACGTGGCAGTGCGGCTGTGGCACACAGAGTTTTCCTGTAGAAAATGCTCTTCAGGCCAAAGAGATACGTATGTGTCGTGTAAAAGGAACTGTTGTTCTCTTTGGATAGCGTGTCTCATTTAACCACACTGGCACACTCTGTTTAGGTCCACATTGCATCGGGTTTAACGCTCTCGATTTAGGGGGTGACTTCAGATTTCAAGGCTAGTCTCCCGATTACCGCATGCAAAAGTCCGATTCCTGGGTGTGTTTTTGCCAACAGGGATCGGTGTTGTGTGACTGAGTTCCTACAGAGCAGGGCGCAACATTTTGCTCACTCTCTCTGCTCCTGACAGACGAGGGAAAAAACGTATATTTGCCTTTCTGATAACCGATCGTGCAGCTGAACACTTGCAAGTACCATGCATGACAACAGACCTGATTCAGGCCTCAGTAAAAGCAATAGGAGAAATTCATTCTCCCGATATTTTTTTATAAATCTCCCACTTTTCAAAAAAGTTGGCATGTATGACATTGGTGACAAAGTAATGTTGGGCATTTGACTGTGTTTAAACATTCAGATTCTTTTTTGCGAATCAAAATATAGGAAACTTTTCCAAAAAACAGTGAGGTAGTATACAAACACAGTATAATATGTAAATGTGCAATTCTATATATTGTTATCTTGTTGACCAATTAGGACTACATAGAAACTAAGTCTTTTCTTTCCATTTATTGAATGTTGGTTACTTTGTAAATATATTTATAGACATATACACAATCAATCATTTCAATTTTCTCTGTATCATTCTTGTACAAACAGTTTCTGTTGTGGGTGCTGTACCAATACAAATTGATCCAACAATTACATATTAGTTCATATTAAAAAAGGAAAAAAGAGAAAAATTATTATTGTTGAACATAGCTCTATTTAAGTCTACGCGCGTTTCGGCGTTCAGCCTTCCTCAGGTAGCCATGGTTTCTTTAGGTCCTATAACGTAACAAAAACAGAAAAAATCTAATAAACTCCAATTGTTTGTATACACCAATTTATTTAAGTGCACGACATAACAAAAACACACTGTACAATTTTTCTTCATACATACATTATTTACATATTATATTATTATTTTATACACATTAAAACAAACTATCTCCAGCTGTGTTCCCTACTACATGGCTCCTCTAAGATTCAGATTCTTTCATTGAAGAGGCTGCCTGGCAGTGACTTAGAATCATTAAAGAATTTAAAAATCCATCTGTTTCACAACTTGTTCCCTTCATTACCGTGTCCACCACCAGGGGGCTGAATTGTGGGACTCTCCCATGTCATAATAAGCTACTGGACCCTCCCCTTCATGCATATTCTAACTTCCAGCCATTTGGACACTATTGGGGAATTGACATCCATTTCCAATCCATGCCAGGTTTTGTGAAAGCCAGCCTGCTCATGAGTGAAGCCAGCCTGCTCATGTTTGACATTCCATTACCCAGAATTCCCTGCTCACTGCTTTGTCTCCACCCCTGCAGGCCAAGGATGGGTGGAGGAATTCAGCTCACCAGTGACTGGCTGCTGCTAGCCTGCTCACACCTGATGCATGTAATTACTGTGAGCTCTTTTAAGCCCCAGCTCCCTTCAGTCCACTGTTTTTAAATATTTTTTTAATATTTTTATTTTGTTTTATCAAGAATATAACATATTGAACATAATATGAATACGTGACACATAGAGATTGCATATCAGTCACAGCCAGCCAATGTTCATATTGCAATTATGTTACAGGGCTATTGTTTGAAGGACACAAATAAAAATAAAATAAAATCCAGTGGTGCATAGAACATAACTCAAAATTACACATTTCTTGTTCAGCGCCAATTGGGTCATACAATACCTCAGTTAAGGGTCCTCCCTCAACCTCCCTGACAATGAACCCTCTCCCTCTGGTTCTCCATCCAACTCTAAGCCGTAATATTTCATCCATGGTGTCCATATCTTCTTAAATTTTCGCGGACAGCCCCTAGCCTTATATGTCACCTGTTCTGCCACCATGTATAAGTCCAAACATGCCCTCCATTCCTTAAGTGTGGGTATTTATTGCACTCCCCAGTATTTCGCTATATCCCGCTTGGCCACCACTAGTCCCAAGTTAGCTAGTATTAATTTTCGTCGTGGGATATCTACATCTGTGGAAATACCTAAAAGAAGAAACCTCGGCTCCATTTCTATCTGAACATTAAGTATGTTGTTGAGCTCATCCACGACCTTTCCCCAGTATACCTGGATAGCCGTACACTCTCACAGGGTGTGTATAAAAGTCCCATCCACCCCATGACATCTAAGGCATTTTGGACTATCCGCTCTCCCTATTTTGTAAAGTCGGGCTCTGTCAAAGTATATTCTGTGTAAAACTTTGTATTGAATGAGGCGCAGCCGAAGTTTGAGTGCCACTTCCCGTGGATGCCTAAGAGCGGCCTCCCAATCTATGTCTTCCAATGTTCTGGAAGTTACCTCCCATTTGGGTCGTAGTGGACCAAGCTTGTCGGGCATGTTATTGAGTAAGGTTTTATAAGTGTAGGATACAGCTCTAGCCGGAATCTCTACCTACAAAAGGCGACCCTCTAGTGGGGCATACTCTGGTAGAGCCTCCCCATCTAATCCCTCCGCCATCCATGCATGTTTCAAACGAAGGTATGCATAAACCTGCTTGTCATGAAGTTGGTATCTGTCCTTGAGTGTATCAAACGAGGCCAACACCCCCCTTTCTAAGAGGACCCCTCTCTTGGAGATGCCTATTAGGTCCCATTTTCTAAACCCTCTAAGCTTCCCTATCTCGGTCAGTCTATTTCCTTCCCGTAGCGGGGTCTCCCTGGTATATTTCTTGTCCCATTGCATTTGCTTCTCGGCGTGTTTCCAAGCCTCCAGTGACCTCTGGGTCGCCTGGAGTAGCCGGCCACCGCCCTTGCCACCATAGATATAGTGGAGATATGTACGATTTCTAAATTTCATTCTTTCTAGCCTGTATGTCGAATGATCCCCTGATATATGAATCCATTCATTAAGTACAATAAGGTGGGATGCCCTGTAATACGCCCTAATGTCCGGGAGGGCCAGACCACCATTGTATGAACTCCTCTGCAAGGTTTGGAGTGCCACTCGTGGGCGGGTCCCATCCCACAAAAGCAAGCGTACTTCACAATCTATTTGATAGAACAATGTGTCTGGGATTTTATTATGAATATTTTGCAGCACATAGAGTAGCTGCAGAAGCGTAATCATTTTATACATGGCGGCCCTTCCCATAATGGTTAGCGGTAGTCTTCGCCACCTATGAACGTCTGTTTGAAAGTTGAGGATAACTCTTCTGATATTACGTGTTAGACTCTCTGCTACATCAGTGGTAATGTAACGGCCAAGATACATGATACATGAATCCCTCCATTGACCAGCGTAAACATTCAGGGTACACCTGTGGCTCCACCCTCCCCCCAATCGGATACAATGTGGATTTACTCCACTTGATTTTATATCCCGCATGTTTCCCATATATTTCAGAAATCTGCAGAATTTGGGGAAGAGTTACACTCGGGTCAGTCACATACAATAATATATCATCTGCATATAAAGATATGCGTTCTTCTTCAAGTATCTTGGCATCATCCATGAATTCGCCTAGCCCAGGGGTAGTTCTAATGACACAGACAGCCCTCACCACCGAAGACACTGAAGACAATGAAGTCAATCTACTCCGGGGCCCCCACTGACCCCTGCCCCCACCACATCTTCAACAGAGCTGCCGACACCATCGCACCCATGCTCTGCCACACCATCAACCACTCCCTGGCGACCGCCTCCTTCCCTGATGACTGGAAACACACTGAGGTAAACCCCCTCCTGAAGAAACCCTTGGCGAATCCCACTGACCTCAAAAACTTCAGACCCATGTTCCTGCTCCCGTTTCTAGCGAAAGTCATCGAGTAAGCCATCAACAGCCAACTCGCCACATTCATCGAATAGCACAACATCCTTGACTCCTCCCAATCCAGCTTCAGGAAAAACCACAGTACAGAAACTGGCCTCCTCGCCGGAATAGATGACATCCACACCCTACTGGACAAAGGAGAAACAGTAGCCCTCATCCTCCTCGACCTCTCGGCGGCATTCGTCACAGTCTCTCACCGCACCCTAATACGCAGAGTACACGACGCAGGCATCCGGGATAAGGCCCTCAACTGGAACCGCTCCTTCCTCTGCGGCAGAACGCAGCGTGTCAGACTCCCCCCTTTCCTCTCGGATCCCTCACCTAACACCTGCGGAGTCCCCCAGGGCTCCTCCCTCAGCCCGACACTCTTCAATGTCTATATGGCTCTGCTCACCCCCATCGTCAGAACCTACGGACTCAACATTTTGTCATACGCAGACGACACCCAACTCATCCTCTCCCTATCCAATGAACCCAACACCGCCACACAACTTTCAAGAAGGCATGGAAGCCATCGCCAAATGGATGAAAAACAGCTGCCTACAACTAAAAACCAACAAAACAGAAGTACTCATCGTGAGCCCAAACCCCGATGCCTGGAACGACACCTGGTGGGCCCCTGCCCTCGGAAACCTGCCCACCCCCATGGAACACGCACACAACTTGGGAATCATCCTGGACTCCAAGCTCAAAATGGACTGCCAGATCAACTCCGTCTCGTCCTCCTGCTTCCACACCCTCTGCCTCATACATAAGACCTTTAAATGTATCCCCCTCGAACACAGAAAGACCGTCACTCACTCCCTCGTCACCAGCAGACTTGACTACGGCAACAGACTCTATGCTGGAATAAGCAAAAACCTTGCAAGCTACAGAACATCCAGAACGCCACCGCAAGACTGGTCCTCAACCTGCCAAGACACTGCCACATCTCCCAGCACCTGTGCACACTCCACTGGCTCCCCAACGAGGCTAGAGTCACCTTCAAGATGCTCACCCATGCACACAAGGGCCTCCACGACACCGGACCAGCATACCTGAACAGCCGACTCAAATTCCACACACCCCAAAGGACCCTACGATCATCCCAGCTCTCGTACGCCTTGGTCCTCCCCAGGAGAAAGACCAGATGGGGAGGCCGCTCCTTATCCTTCTTTTCGGCCAGAGCCTGGAACGCCCTTCTGCTCTACCTCAGACAAACAACATCGCTTCCCATCTTCGCAAGAAACCTCAAAACCTGGCCCTTCGACAGACCCCCTCCTTGATAGACTGGAACCTGCACCCCCCCACCCCCAGCGCCTTGAGACCCTTACGGGTGAGTAGTTGCGCTTAACAAACGCCTGACTGACTGATAGAACCAAGGTTTCGGAAGATAGTCCGCTTCCTCTATCACAACCCCAGAGCCCAGGTCCAGGTGAACGGCATACTATTGGCTCTCTTTCTAATCCAATGGGGAACGAATCAGGGGTGCCCACTCTCCTCTTTATTATTAGCTGTAGCCATTGGGCCGTTGGCACACCTTATACGATGCGAAGTGCATTTCAGTGATTGGAGGTCGGGAACGGTGTTCGAGGATTGGGTGGCACTCTATGCAGATGATGTTTTCCTCTTCCTCAGGGATCCTCCAAGCTCCGGCCCTTGCTACCTGGAGATTATTCACCTCTACGGGGAGGCCTCAAGCCTCCATTTTAACCCGGCCAAGTCCGTACTTGTGGAAGTGAGAGGGGAAGCAGAGTTCCATTGCTGGTGCCCGACTATTACACCCTGGTGCTACACAAGTAAGTACCTGAGGGTCCACATATCCCACCTTCCAGACCTGGCTTGGAAACTTAATTTCCAAAGCATGTCCGCTTCCCTTGACCGAGACTCTCACTGCTGGCAGCAGTTGCCACTTCATCCAAAGGGGCGCCGCGCAATGTGATCTTTCCTTACCCCATACTCGGGCAATGGGTTTTCTCCCTGACCTCCAAACTGACCTTCTTTATCTGGGCTCGGAAACTCCACATGGTGGCCTTTTCAGTGGCATGAAAGTCACCCTTTGTTGGGGGACTGGGGGTCTCCGACATTCATGCACACTTCTTGACTGCGCGATTAGTAGCCATCAATGAATGGTTTACAGGATGGGACCTGGAACTCCACACAATGAGATTTGAGGGCCTCCTCTGCACTCTGTATGGAAACCCTGTTTCAAAGGAGATGTCCCTGTGCACCTGAGTGGCGATACACTGCTGAAGGGTGGAGCTGCTCTTTATTGGCTGGGACGTTAAGCCAACCCAACTCACCCCCTCTGGTGCGGCGCATGGCTCCACCAGCTCTCTGCTCTAGAAGGGTTCCACCAATGGGAGCATATGTGTATCACATATTTAAGAGATGTGTACAAAGGTACTACGCTGCTATCCTTCCAAGAGTTGCAGGAACAATATGCCCTGCTGCCGAACATGCAGTTTGTTTGCTTTCTCCAACGGCGCCATGCCCTGGTGACACATCTTCCCTCCGGCACACAAATCATGGACTATAGCCCGCTGCAAGCATGGATCCTGACGGGCATGTTGGGGAGGAGATCGATAGCCCATATCTACCGCACATTGATTATTCATGCTTCTGATAACTTCGACTCCCTTCGCCAGAAGTGGGTTGAATAGGTGGGGGACTTGGACGACGATGATTGACAAGAGGTTTGGATGGCCTCTTGGGAACTGGCAATTTCTGCTCGACTGCATTTGATACAGATAAATTACCTCCACGTGACCTACCGACCCCCCTCACGCATACAACAGATGTTATCTGATCCCAGTCCCCTAGGTCCCCGGTGGGCACGCTGATAATGGCCACCTGCCGACCTTGTGCAGGTAAGGTGGGACTGCCCTAAGGTGAAGCCCTTTTGGATTAGGGTGGAGAGGGAAATGATGAGGTCCTGGGTCGCTCACATTAATTAACCCCAGAGTGACCTTATTGGGGCTGGTGGAGGAACTAGGGACCCGCGTGCTGAATGACTATTCGTAGGCTTGGCCTGCCCAGTGGCCAAGCGAGATACAACGCGTCTGTGGTAGTAGTTTGCAACACCTTCGTTATCAGTCTGGCGCATGGGAATAGACTCGTGTGTGCAGCAAGAAAAACCTATATATGAGGCTCGTGAGTGTCCTCAAAAACACGATAAAGTGTCAGGGACTTGGTGGGCTTACCAAGGTCTAACTATGTAAGTTGATTGCTCCCTGCGTTGGCCGATGTTAATGTTACTGCTGATCTAAACAATCACACCCTTTTCTTTTTTTTTCTTTTGTGGGTTGTGGTGTATGGGCAATGCCAGCTGTGTCTTTAAAAATAATAACATTGGTTATAAAAAATTATTGGGTTCTGGACATCCCTGCAGCCCTGTATTCCAGCCTGCCGTAAGTGGATCCACCTTCCCCTCGAGGCACGCAATATGTCCATTGGCCAGAGCAGCAGTAATTGACCCGGCTCCAGCCAGTCTTCCATCCACCGCCTGTTGATTGACACTCATCTCACCTATTTTACCTCTCCTGCAACAGAGTGCTGGCAAGTGTCAGTATAAAGGTGCCAGGCCCTGCTGGAAGTCTCATGGCTAAGGTCCTGAAGTTCCGCCTTGGGACATAAAATATTTTTGCGACCCTGAATTGCTCAAATGAGTTGAGCAAGAAACAGGAAATTGGTCAAAGACAGATACCCTCAACTCAACATTGTACTAAAACCTCTTTGGAGGTTCTCAAAACCTTTATGCAGGCCAATCCTTTGGCTGCGGCTCAAGGCAGGTTCAATACTTTAAATATCAAACACCTCTCGATGCAAACAGAAGACTGGTTCAAAATCCCAAAATGAGCAAGCAGCCAGGAGCTCTCTCGAAAATAAGAGAACCCTCACCATGACCCCACTTCTAGAATAAGATGTCCCCAGCATCAAAATACACTGTCCCCGACAGACACAGGCCTAATTGTCTATGGATGCAAATTGAGGACGCTTACCAGTTCTGGAACAGGTCCTTCACAGCAAAACAATTCAGCTGAGCAGGTTACAAGTATAGCTTTTTGGGAAATTAGACCCCTTTCGAGACTATTCAAACCCTTCCTTAGAAATCACATAGGTAGACGCTTAGTTCAAATATTTTCTGCCATTCCCAAGCCAGGGCCTAAAACACAAACATTCTCGTCACAGCCCATACTTGCCTAAACCTTACAAGCTGCCAGATGTGTGGTTACCACTCTTCGAATCCTTTGCAATCCTACCCTGGCTACCTGTTGTATAATGGTAATCACGATGACACCTTCTGCCTCTGCTTTGACGTGGTGCTTGCATGTCTTCTATTGTAAGAATGACATACATAGATGTTCTAATTTTCCAGCCTTACCTGCTCCAAGTATCTACTTCTAACTTCTGCTTCTTGATTAGTGTAGCATCCTCCCCAGCCCAGGTACTCGTCAATGACTTCACCACACACAGAGCTTAGTAAAACAAGTCTTTATTCTTCTGCATGTAACCATGAACCCAACATTCTAAACCTGCATTAAGTTCAGTATGGTCTAATGCTTACGTCACAGTTCTATAGAGTCCATCAGGAGCCACAAAGGTCCTGTCATTACATTCTCACACAACACTACATCTCCCCCTTTATTAAATAAAAAAGTAAAAATGTATACAAATATACACAATTAGAGCTCTTCAATGCGTCTTTATGGCGTGTGGCTCACATGTCCCGACCGTGTCTTCGGAAACCGGGGATCAGCAGTAGAAATATCCATTACGATCGTTGGTGATGAAGAGACAGTAGCGGTCAGTAGTTCTTCACTTGTCTTTTCAGACCCAGTCTCTACAATGACATCAGTGCCTGACAAGCAATAAGCCACACGTTGGAAATGCGAGCAATCTCCCGCAATAGACTTTCTTTTCTGGTCACAACATGAAATGGTTCAGGATCGAAAAGAGCATCAGACTTTCGTCAAAGGAATATCCCATGTCTTGAAGATGCTGTCTAATCTCTCAATGACTCATTCTTTTAAAAAAAAATGTTTTTATTGACATTTTTCATAGTTGCAGTACAGAAACAACTCTCAACAGTAAAGTGAAGACGCTTTGCTAGTGTTACATCAACATCATGGTCTTTTAGCAGTGGTAAACTGTAAAACAGCGGTTTTATGTCACTCAGGTTCACCTCAGGCCCACCCCTCTCATCCCACCCCCACCCCGCACCAGGAGATCATTGGGAGTCAGTGAGCGTAAGTCCGTAGTTTTTGAGCCACGGCTTCCATATTCTCCAGAACATTTTGGGACAGTCCCATGCCTGATAGGTCGTTTTCTCCCCAAGCATATACATGTCCATATTTGTTTTCCACTCATTCAGTGACTCAATGACACATTCTTGAGTGATAGATGAGAGATCTTTGATCAATGTAAAATGGGAATATTCATCTATGATCACCATCAGGAGTTATCCCTTGACAAGAGCACCGAAGAAGTCCACTGCAATTCTTTCCCATGCATGCACTGGCAACTCCAACATACTTAACGGGTTTTGAGTGGTTGTCGATGACAGGCAGTTGCATAGATGACAGGGTTTTAATTATTTTTCAACTCTCTTGTAGAGATGTGGAAACCAGACTTGGTCTTGGAAAGCTCATTTGGTTGGCAACAATTCCTCAATGTCCTTCATGAGCTACTTCAATTATCTGTTGTCGCAGACTCTCCGGTATGACAATTCTTGACCCTCATAGGATAATATCTTTCTGAGTAAGGGACAGTTCATCTTTGACATTCTTAAACTTTTGACATTGTTGGAACTAGCTCTTTCTAGTTGACTGAGATGTTGCCCCAGCCAGGCACAACCTACCACTCCTGTCAGAGGTAGATGATTACACTCATTGTATAACTCGCGCTCACTCTTGGGTAGCTTGGCACTGAGCAGTCAGGCTTATCACAGAGGCAATGTGTAAAGCATTAGCACAGAACTCTCACACAATAAATAAACTGAGCATCACAAAAGAGACTTCACATTTAGTGTATGTAAATAAAGACTGTATTCAACACACACATTGATTAACAAAAAGTAGGAAGCTGGCTCTCTATATAGTGCACTAAAACGAAGTACACTGTGCAGAGAGTTCAAAGAGACCCAGATTGGTATACAGAGGCATATATAGATAATACTAAAGCTCTATTTGTGGTAGTGTGGGTGAGCAGTTGGGCTAATCAGAGGGTAGTGCCAAGCATTTGTTGTACAATTAATGATACACACAGTCAAGAATATATCTGAAACCAATTTGCAAAAATAACATCGATTTTGATATAATTTTTCAGACCAAGAACATCGTTCTACAGTAAGTACTTTTAAAGAAATACATTTTTAAGTTCGCAAAATAAATAACCTTTGTTCTGAATTGCGCACTATTTAAGTTAATAGGAGAAAATAGAAAAATGCATATAAAATCATACTGTTGGTTTTCGAGGTTTACCTTCTGGATTTAGGTAAGAAGCAAGCCCAGGTCCAATGTTCCACCAGCAGATTCTCGGGAGCTTCCCAGAGTTAGCCAGGAGCAGGTTGCTGAGCTCGTTGATAGCTGGTGCGCCAAGAAGAAGGGGGCCACCGGAAAACACATTGCGCAAGGGGACTTGAATGTAACTCTAAGGGGGTCCCACTCAAGGGAGTAGGTCACAAGGGCCTCAGGACCACGGGAGCAATGCTGGTTCATCAGTACCCAGGCCGGGCTGGGTGCAGAGCAGATAGGTCAGCCTGACGTGGTGCGTCAAGATGTCTTCGTGGTCAGGTGCAGGCAGGTTGCAGGGAAAATTCTGGGACAGCTGGGCCACTCACTAGTGGGTGTCAGGGGTCTCAACGTTCCTTGATGGGTGCTTGGTTCCTGGGCAGTTGGAGTCTGGAATGGACTCTTGTTTTCGGTGTAGGCTGCAGGGGGTCCGGTACCAGAGGGTATTGGTATGGCACACCTCCAGTAGGTTCTGGTGTCTCTAAACTCGGTGGAGAGACAGGTCTGACCCTAATGAAGCTGATGTACCTCTTTGTGCTTGGATGCTGCATCGAAGTTGCCGGGGCGCAGCAAGTTGTTAAACTAGACTATGCGGGTTTGGTGTCTGCTGTCTGCAGGGGAGTAGTTCCTCTACCCCAAGGGAGTTCTCTGGTGATTAGCGAAGTGCTGAGGCTGCTCCAGGGTTCTTGGAGTCCTCATAGAAGCAGAATGAGACAGCACACCACAATTGTTGAGTCCTGGAAGCAATAGGCAGGAGTTTGCACCAAAATTCTGCATCAGGGCTTCTATTCTCGGGTCAGTAGCTCTACTTTCTCCATATCTTCTTTGTATCCATCGAATATGAAGTTCAGAGTCCAGGGATACCACCTAAATTTAGGGGCGCTAAAGGGGGTGACAGGTAGTAGCCAATGGGCTACCTACCATGGGGGTGTCTACGCCCTCTAAGTGACCACTTCCTGTGGGAAGTGGTCCTACCCTAGCCCTGATAAGTTAATTCCTGCCATCCCAAGATGGAGAAATTAAAAAAGTCGTGCCCACATCACTTGACCCAGCTTAGGGGTGGTGCTGGTTGAATGTGGGCACACCACCTTATTTATTTAATTTTCCTACCTGTCCTCCTGACAAAAATGGAGCAGGACAGGGGGGTTGGCATCCTCCACTAGCTGAAGCTGCCTGAGTTGCATTACAAAGGCGGCACCGCCTTTTGAAGCTTCTCGCTCTGGAAGGCCAACCTGGCCTGGGGGAGGTGTAAAGCACCTCCTCCTGGAGCGGTCTTTGTTTCTAGCTCTGTGAGCCCCATGAGGTCAGAAACATGTCTGATGGTGGCAGGCTGGCTAAGACTAGTCAAGAGTATCGGGTCTAACAGATATTCACTGTCGCTGGTAAGAGATCGAGGGTGCTGCTACCAGGACTGATGTGTAAAACTGTCTTTCAGTTTTAGTATGTCACTAACTTGATTTGTGGGAGTTACAAGTTGTTTTAACGAAATGGCAGCTGGAGTGCTTGATTTCACTATGAAATTTATGTCAACTTCAGCCGCCTTAGAATGGCTGCCAGGGCATTGTAGAGACACTTGTGAGAAGTACTTGGCAGGGTTCTGCTCTTTCCTTGGATGATGCACGATGGTTTAGTTGTACTCTGGCATTTGCAGGCCCCAACGTTCAATGCGGGGAGACATCTTTGCTTTTGGATTTCCAAAGATAGTAAATAATGCTTGACGACCGGTCAGAAGCCTGAAGAGCATCCCATACAAGAATAAGTGGATATGTTCACAAGCCCACACCACTGCCAAGCTTTCTGTGCCAGGTTGTGCGTAAGTGTGTTCAGTTTGGGACAAACTTCAGCTGGCGTATGCCAGAATATGCCTTGGAGCATTTGGGTGCTGTGCAAGGATGACGCCCAATCCGACAGGTTTAGCGTCAACAACAACCTCAGTATGAAGCTTTGGATCAAAATATGCTTTTTCAGTAGGGTTCTGAAGGCTTGCTGGCTTTTCCGAGAGCTTTGCTTGCATCCATGTGACCAAAGAAAAGAAACATTCTTTATCATCAAGTCTCTTAATAGCAAACTGACTGCGGCAAAGTCTCGTATGTATCTCGAGCAATAGTTGGTCATGCCAAGGAATGAAATTAACATGGAAACATCTTGTGGGGGACTGGCAGTTGACGGCGCTTGCACTTTAGCAGGATTGGGTGTCATGTCCCAATCAGAAAATATATGGCCAAGAATTTTAACTTTGTCTTATGGAACTCACATTTGTCGGCATTTGAAGTTAAACAGTCATCTGTGAGCTACTAACACACTTGTGTGAGATCTTTGTCTTGCTCCTTCTGTGTAGCTCTAAAAACCAATATGTCTTTTATGTATTTGAAAGCATTCATGACAGGCTGTGTGATATGTTGAATGACATCTTGGAATAGATTACTTTCCCAAGTATTTTCCATGAACGAGTCTCACGCTTGCCACTAACCCAAGAGGACTCTTTCTTGTGCATAACAGTTGTTTCAGATTTCTAATAATTTGGCAGTTCAAGGTCCCGCACTTTCTACCCCTAGTGATGTTTATCTTCACAGTACTTTGTATGAGCTTTTCCTTGAAGTGATCTCTCTAAATGTCAGATGATTATTTGAGAGAGAATTGGTGTTCTCTAGTTTACTTATCGATCATACCATTTTGTACTCAAATCATTTGTCAACATGGGATCACATTGTCTTTCTGCAGTTCTACTACTCTTTATTTGTTTTTGGACTATGCACAGCAGCAGGGATACCAACACTGATTGTGCTACGTATTCTTTTTTCCTTACCAGGTCTCTTCGCGATGCGACTAGGCAAGGTTGTGTAGTAGACTGCTTTGGCACCACAAGATCAGTATTCTTCACAGGTAAGTGCTGAATGCTTTCACTCAAGGTTGCTTGCATTGCTTAATAAGGGTGCAGCAATCAGGCACTGTATTTTTACCTTTTGAGTCCAAGATGATCACTGATATTTGGAAATCTTACACAATTGATTCCACAAGCTTTCTGCCACAGGTTATTGCAGACTTGTTCGTGCAAGTGTGAGCTACATTTCCATCACGCTCCTGTTTGCTTGCTCTACTTGGAACTTGGCCTTCAATATTTGACTGTGTCCTTGGTATGAAAACATTGCTGCAAATAATATCTCTTGTTGCAATATTGTCCTCAAACATTTGTCTCATGCCTGGTGGCTTGCTCAACACAAAAACTCCTCTTCTTATAGATAACCGTGGGTGTGGGTAACTGCTAGCCTTCGTCTCCATGCAGCCACTCATGGATGGATTGGTTTGGGCAGGTAATGTCTTACCGGACCTCAGAAATTGGAAGTGGACTGCAGCCACATGAAGTGCACTAGCCATGTTCACCAAACTATATAGTCAATATATTGAGCTGATGTCGCATACAACTTTTGTACATGAGGGCAAACGTTGCATACAGTTTTTATGCCAACGACCATAATTTATCTATGACCCATGCGTTTTGCAAAAATTGCATGTGGTTCAAACAGGAAAAACATAGTACAAATATCAATATTAGGATTCAATTTCTATTTGTAGACATCTATAGGCTCTAAGTATTTGTGGATATAACAACATTGAGTCTAAAAAAAACCTCAGTCACCTTTTCTTGCGTACGTGAACAAGCATCCTAGAACAGGCCAACCTCTGGTCCAAGGAGGAAAGAGAAGGCTAAGCAATGTCAAAAACGCAAGGCTGCCGCAGCTCAGTGGTTGGCTCTATCAATCAATGAATCAAACAGGATTTATATACACAGCTAATCACCCGATGGGGTTTATTGGAACAGCCAGGTCTTGAGAGCCCTTTGCGATTCCGGAAGTGAAGTGATGGCCCGATGCTGCAATGGGAGGCTGTTCCAGGTCTTTGCTGCGATGTAGGAGAAGGAGCATACTACACTTCTGCTTCGGTAGATGTGGGAAGTATAGGCTAGTGAGTAGGAGCGTAATCTTCATAATGGTTGATGGAAGTTCAAGCGGTGGTTGACGTAGGCATGTCCTTGGTTGTGTAGGCTTTGTGTGTGTGGGTCAGCAGCTTGAATTGGCATCTCTTCTGTAAGGGAAGCCAGTGAAGTTGCCTGAGGCTGGTTGTATTGTTCTGTATGGTTCGGAGTCTCTGTAGGAGGTGTGCTGCTATTCCTTCATAGAGAGCATTGCCATATTTCAGTCAGCTGGTGATTAGGGCCTGTGTCACATGCGTCTCGTGTGCAGGAGAGGCCATTTCAAGATCTTACGTAGCATGCACAGAGTGAAAAAGCAGGCAGAGGAGATGGCGTTGATCTGTGATTTCATGGTGAGTCTGTAGTCGATGATTTTGAGGTTTTTGGCGTGGTCGGACGGTGTGGGTCCTAGGTCTGATGGCCATCAGGAGTTGTTCCATGGGTTGCTGTTGATGCCAATAATCAGTACTTGCATCTTGTCCATGCTCAGCTTTAGGCAGTTGTTCTTCATCTAGTCGGCCACGCTTGTCATGCATCTGTGGAAGTTGGTCCTGTTGGTGATAGGGTCATTGGTGAGTGAGAGGAGGAATTGATTGTCGTCTGCATCAGATATAATTTGAGACCATGAGATCTGGCGATGTTGGCCAGCTGTGTCATGTATGTGTTGAAGAGAGTCGGGCTGAGGGATGAGCCCTAGGGGACACCGCAGACGATTAGCCTTGGGTTCGGAGGGGAAAGTTTGTAGGAGGATCTTCCGTATTTTTTCAGTGAGGAAGGAGGTGATCTATCTGAGTGCGCCCCCTTGGATGCCACTGTGGTGGAGACTTCCTATCAGTGTGTGGTGGGATGCGGTGTCGAGGACTGCCGAGGGGTCAAGGAGGATTAGAGCTGCTGTTTCTCCTCAGTAGAGCAGGGTTTGAATGTCATTGGTGGCTGTGATCACGGCAGTCTCTGTGCGATGATTGCTGCGGAAGCCGGACTGGGAGGGGTTGAGTAGCTGGTTCTGCTCGCGGTGCATCGTGAGTTTCTTGTTGATGATCTTTTCCAGTACTTTAGGTGGCAATGGGAGCAGGGAATGAATGCTGAATGCAATGTTTGTGGTGGCTGGTCGGGTTATGTTTTTGCCATACATCACTGTAGTGCCAGGCATTGTCTGTTCCTCTGACAGTCTTTGTAATGAATGTCTGACATCGGCTCAGGAGAGATGGTTCCATACCAAGACTCTGAATTTCTCAATTTTGACGCAACGCTGCATGGGAACTTGCTGCGCTGTGTTGCCTGAAAGGGAGAGAGCAGTAATGCACTATATTTACAAAGATACGGCGCCGTTCTGCTCTCTCCTAGTGCTGGGCTATTTGTGCCTAGCACTAGCCCATGCACTCTTGTGCCACGACACCAGGGTGCCTGCGTTACATTTGGAAACTGTTTTGTGCAGGATGGTATACCTTTCTGCACAACAAGTATTCTTGGAGATATATTCCTCTTTGTATGTCTGCTACAGAATGCACAGAATGCAACGAAGTAACAAGGAGAAATAAAGATATTAAAGATATTTCTCATTGTTATGCCAGCCTCAGGTAGACACACTGTTCTGGCGCACACCCAGGCTTACAGACTTTAGGAAATCTGGGTTGGAGTCAAACTCCATGGGTGTATGTATGGGAACTACCATGCTCCACCCGTGGAAGGACTCGCCAACAAAAGGTAATGCATGGTAGTGTAATGTGCTGTCATGAGTTAATTTGTTTTACTGAGCCACGCAAACCGGGCTTTGTGCTGCTTAGCAAATCCCAAAATACAGTTTGGGTTAGGGCTGCGTCAAAAAAGTGACGCATCCTGAAATATCAGTAAATCTGCGCCCAAGTCTTCAAGGCTATCCGCATAAAATTAACTTATGTGCGGTTGAAGTAAATTTTAATCGTACGTGGTAAGTGGCTTTGCTGACAGTCTGGCAGGGATCCTGTTGTCATGGACCTATTAGGTAGCTGTTTGATCCTGTAGGCTTTGAGAGGCTGTGCTGGAGAATTGAATGTTGATGGGTTTGTACAGCATAGACTACATCAGGTGGAGCCAAGACACAGGTTCCTGTAATACACCTGTGAGTTCATGAAACAGCAGCATTGAGAGCAGCTGACCAGGAAGTTGTGAGTCAACAAGCCTGGTTTATTATTCGTTTCATTTTCACACTGGCCTGTTATAGTAAGAAGGAATGACTGTGTGAAGGTAAGATTGAGCAATGCAGTAATTCCAGGAAAGAGACAAAGTCAAGTATTAGTAAATAGCGAGAGTTTATGATGAATAAGAGGTTTATCTCTTGTTTGCAATTCATTCAGCGGAGCAGCACTGTATGTAACAGTACAGTGCCTGTTTACACTGCCACTGCATGTGCTAACTTTAGCTGTTATTTGAATAGGAGAATCTTGCACTGCTGCTGCCCCTGCCAAGCCTCTTGTGTGCCTGAGAGGAGCTTTGCTACTGCTTCCTGTGAGTGACTCCTTGCTCTGTGTGCCGGGGAATCTTCCGCTGGGTTGAGACCTGCATTTGCTCTCTATGGGCCTCATGTAGGTAGCCAAATACCGGTCGGTAACGGCCGATTTTCGGTAATTATACCGTTACCGACCGGTATTTTGGCTTTTGGTATGTAGGGGGTGAATTTCTGTATTCGGAATTTACCGAATCGGTAAAATTACCGAATCGGTAAAATTACCGAATCGGTAATTTTACCGATTCGGTAAATTCCGATTACAGAAATCAGATGTAGGGGGACTGTGTGGGTGTTGTTAGGAGTCGGTATTTACCACCAACTAATAGTTGGTGGTAAATAAAGTATGGATGAGTAAAAGCATTTAAAAGCGCTTTGAAGTGTGCACATGTGGCAGACATACATGCCCTTAGGGCATGTATGTGTGCCACATGTGCACACATGGCCGAATCAGGGGTGCAACAGGGTGTCAATGTGACACCCTGCCACCCTTGCATGTTCTCCCCCATTACCGAATCGGTATTTACCGATTCGGTAATGAGGCATACCTTCCCCTCAATGGGAAGGTATGCCTCATTACCGAATCGGTAATTACCGATTCGGTAATTACCGACTCACTCCGATTCGGTAACATTTACCGAATTTTTACCTACATACACTTTACCGATTCTTAAATACCGAATCGGTATGATTCGGTATTTTAGAATCGGTAAAGTGTATGCCACCTACATGAGGCCCTATGTGAGGGAAACGTGCATTGCTGTTGTGTGTGCATGTGTGTATAGCTTGAACTGTTCCTCCAGTTGTTTATGAGTCCGATTGCTTTGATATTGTGTGTGCATGCGTGCTGTGTGTGTGTGTAAAGCTTGAACTGTTCCTCCAGTTGCTTATGAGTCCGATTGGGGGGGGGGTGGTGTGTGTGCGTGTGTGCGTGTGTGCGTGTGTGTGTCTTGAACTGCTGGTCCTCTTGCTAAACCTGTTTTGTGCACGATTGAAGCACACATTGGTACCTTGCTACACTTCTGTATGTGAGAGTAACCTTGTTTTGCTGCTCCATGTGCTGTACATGTTGTGTGTGTGAGTGAAGCTTGCACTGCAGCTGCACGTGCAGTATGTACACTGTTCCTGCCAATGCTGCATCAGTCCCGTGTCGATTCTCTTTATGACATCTGGGAGTGAAACTTGCACCGTTCCTGCAGCACCAGTTCTTTGCCTGTTCTATTTCTGATTCTTATGAGCGAAGCTTGCACTGCTGCCAAGCTACAGCGGTAGGTCCAAGTAAAACATGCACTACTGCTGCCAGTGTTGTACCTGTTCTGTGTGAGTGAAGCTTCTGCTCCACATTGAGTGTGTGCTCTGTAGGCGGGTAAAGCTTTCACTAGTTCTGCCATTCTGTACCAGTCCCATGCCTGTTCTTCTTGAAAGTTCTGTGAGTGAAGCTTGCACTACTGCTGCCAGTTCTATACCTGTGCTGTGTGTGTAAAGCTTCTGCTCCACATTGAGTGTGTGCTCTGAAGGCAGGTGACACTTTCACTAGTTCTGCCATGCTGTACCAGTCCCATGCCTGTTCTATTTGAGAGTTCTGTGAGTGAAGCTTGCACTGCTGCTGTCTGTGATGTACCTGTAGTGTGGGCGAAGCTTGCACTACTCTTGCCAGTGTTCTACCAATTCTATGTGAGTGAAGCTTGCACTGCTGCAATGTTGCACCTGATCTGTATGTTTGAGGGGAAACCTGCAGTGCTGCCCACACTGTATCTGTTCTGTGCAAGAGTGAACCTTGCACTGATGCTGTGTTGTATCTGTTCTGTGTGTGCCACTGAAACTTATATCGCTGCTGCCTATCTAGTGCCTGTATGTGCACGAGTGAAGGTTTTTCCACAGGTTACCATGTACACAGGTAGCTTTCAGTAAATATTTTGCTCGTGCTGATTACTAATACTTCATGAGTTGCAGCATGGGAGATGAGATTGTATGCAGGGAAAGGATTGTTAATGAAGAGGATGTTTTGGGAAAATATGATTTCTTAGATTTTCTGTGAAAAAAGATAAATGCACCCTGATAGAGCATATATTCTAATCATGACCTTAGTGGTTTATTTCAATTAGTTGATGACTGGTTGTTTAAACGAATACCAGACTAAAGCATTGAATGGTGCTCCATGTATTTCTGTATGTCGTATATATGTATATGTATATGTGTACAGTGCTCATGTAGAGAACTATCAGTGACCAGTCAGCCACACTATGCTTTTATGTACATTGTATACCACAGAAATAAGGTGTTCAGCTTGGCAGCTGTTCCTGTTAACCAGTAACATTTAAGATTTAAACTGATAAAATCCAAGATTTGCAGAGATGGCTGGTAACTGTTAAGACTGTTAAGGGTGCTCTTGAAGTGCCTGGGTGGTGTGCGCCGCCTGGGCACCGCACCACCCATAAGTGGCTTTGCTATTGATCCAATAACTACAGCCCCTAGGGATGTGTTGTCAGAATATACTTCATAAGTGGTATATCTGCTGCCACCGGAAAGGATATTTACATCAACTACTGTTCTTTAGGGCTATAGAATACTTTTTGTATTAAATTGTACTCAGAATATAGAAATAAGAGCGCTCCTTTTGATCTTCGGTGTTTTTACTTGCATGTCTTCCATTTATTTTAAAAAAATAAAGGCATGGTACCTACATCTCTTCAAAGACTAGAAGTACTGAATGTATTGCTTTGGTATGCAAATTCTAAGTTATCATTTGTTATGTTATATTTAAGTAATGAATGAATAAATTAACCAAATTTGTTATAGCGCTACAGTTACTCGCAAAGAGTGTCCTGGCGCTGACATAGAGCGGGTGGGGGAGCAAGAAAACGCTGCTAAGTTCTAAAAAGCCATGTTTTCAGGTGCTTGTTAAAAACTGAGATGTCTGGGATGGCCCGAAGAGTGGCCGGTAGTTTGTTCCAAGCCTGCACACCCAGAAAACTAAATGATTTGTCACCCATATGGGCCAAGCGCACCTTGGGTGTACGGGCAAGGTCAGAGGAAGAGGATCTTAGGGACCGTGCTGGAAGGTAGCGGTTAGCTTGCTTGTTAAGGTATTCTGCTCCTTTCCCATGAAGGGCCTTAAGAAGACAACGAGGGCTTTGCATATAATCCTTTCTTTCAATCATAGCCACTGGAGGGATTTATGGAGGGGCGACATAAGAGACCTGGCTTTAGGTCTGAGAATTGCCCTGGCGGCAGCATTTTGTGCTACTTGCAGGCGTTGTACAAGGCAACTGGGAAGGCCCAAATACAGGACATTTGCGTAGTCCAGTCTTGAGGTCACCAATGCCTGGACCACTGTTTTCCTAGTCTCTAGTGTTAGAAGTGGAGGAAATTTTCATAGCATGCGCAGAATGCCGAAGCAGGTGCCGACCAGACTTTGGACCTGGGACCTCAAGGAAAGTGCATTATCCAGGAAAACACCAAGGTTTCTCACAGATGATTGCTCTGAGTGTGAAGGCGAGTATTCTTCAGGCCACCATGCGTTCCAAATACTGACTACAGGTTGGCCAAAGAAGACAATCTCTGATTTATCCGAGTTGCACTTAAGCTGATTCGTCTTGAGCCACTGAAATACCTTTGTCAGACATGCTCTGATGTTTGTACCATCTAAGTTAGCTCCTTTTTCGCAGGTGAAAATCAATTGCATGTCATCCGAGTAGGATATAATCTTGGCGCCATTTGCCTCTGCCACGAATGCTAAGGGGGACAAGTACAGATTGTAAAGTGTCGGACTAAGAATGGAGCCCTGGGGAACTCCAACCTTCAAGCCAAGCATGGGGGCTGAGTGGGGGGAAGCCATATTTCTTGGGCTCTGTCCTGTAGGAAATAATCCAAACAGGCCAATACAGTCCAGCCAATTCCCAGATGCCTCAATCTGTCAATGAGACTCACGTGCGGGACAGTGTCAAATGCTGCAGACAGATTGAGTAATTTCAGGACAGCCCTTCCGCCCTGATCCAATTTTTCTCTGATGTACTCTGTCACTTCCAGTGTGGCTGTCTCAGTGCTAAAATTAGCCTTAAACTCCGATTGAGACGGGTGCAGCAGATTGTGGCTTTCTCCGTGATTAGAAATGATTTTATTTACATATTTTTCTAGAACTTTTGAGAGGGCCGGAAGGAGAGATACCGGCCTATAGCTGGAGGGATCGTTATGGTCAGCCGAAGGTTTTTTTAAAAGTGGAAGAATTTTGGCCTGCTTCCATATGCATGGTACTTTCCCCGCAGAAAGGGATTCATTCAGGACCTTATTTACTGTGACATTAATCGTGGGAGCAAGGGAAGTCAGACATTTTGCAGGGCAGGCATCGCTTGGCGATCCCGGCCGAAGACCTTTAAGATAATGGAGCGAGTCGGCTAAATATATTTTAGCAAACTCTAATAACATCAGGGTCAGCAGAGCATCTACCTTTTTGGTCAGAGATTACTCTATCGCTCGGTTCTCTTCAGAGGTTGCTACAAAAGATTATTGAAATAAAGAAATCTTATTGTGGAAGGATAGAGTCACTTGCTGAGTCCAGTCGGCTGAGTGAATAGATTCTTTCTTTATTGCCCCAAGGGAGGTACAAGATTCCACTATGTTAAAGATTATTTTTCCCTTATTTTGAGCCATGTCAATCTTTGCTTGAAGATGATTCATTTTGGCCTCTTTCACCAGAAGGTAATAACATTTTAGGGCAGTCTTATATATTTTCCTATCATCTAGAGAATAATATTTGCGCCATTTCCTTTCCAGAGCCCTGCATGTCCTTTTACTGGTTCTTCGGTGTTCAATAGGCCAAGGAGCGTATGGATGGGTCCTCCTTGAGGTGCGTGAGGACAGAGGAGCAGCCTCTTCCAGGTTGGTCTTCAGCCAGCCTTCCAACGAGATGGCGTCAGACTCAACATCGCCGCCCAGCCAAGGTGCGGATGATTCCATAGCCTCACTTAGTGAGGGAAGAGGTAATGGTTATAAAATGTCTTACACTGCACCAACATTAGACTTGTTACTAGAGTATTTGTGTAGATCCTTGTATATTTCCTTGGGGAGACTTTTTAGTATATTTCTTGAACATTTTTCTTTAGCGAAGGAGCTATTGTTCTGGCACTTTAATTCCCTATAATTTTACTTTAAGGCTTTGCTTAACAGTGCAGTTGTTTGTAATACCTATTTTCCCAATTCCTTAACACATATCCAGAATGGCCCTAGGCTCTGCCCATAGTAGTATTTTCCCCTCACCTCATGCTAGTGGCTGTTTGGTGTATCATCTGCCTCCTGTGGAGTACTTGCATTACAGTGCATGAAGAACTATTTTACGTGTCAAAAAATACGCTGGCTAAACACATATTTAAATTCTTTAGCTGATAGATGCATTGCATACAGAAAGCAATGTTTGTTTTTTCACTTTAGCAGGCTGTTTATAATGTTTTAGTGAGGGCTCAATTGCAAGCCAAACCTAGTAGTTTTGCCAAAGCTTGTTTCCTTTGCAACTTTCACTCTGTCTAACTGAGAGAAAATGTATTTTGCTTCCATGCTTCACCTGGTCTTTGAGGGAAACCTGCATTGCTGCTGCGTGTGGTGGACCTGTCTTCTTTTTCAGATGCATTTACCTGTGCGGCCTCCATTCCATGTGTATGCATCAGAGGAGCTTGCACTGATTATGACCATGCTATCCTTGTTCTGTGTGTGTGAGGGGCGCCTGCACTGATTATGACTGTGCTATCCTTGTTCTGTGTGTGTGAGGGGCGCCTGCACTGATTATGACTGTGCTATCCTTGTTCTGTGTGTGTGAGAGGTGCTTGCACTGATTATGGCTGTGCTATCTTTGTTCTGTGTGTGTGAGGGGAGCTTGCACTGATTATGACCATTGGATCCTTGTTCTGTGTGTGTGAGGGGAGCTTGCACTGATTATGGCTGTGCTATGCTTGTTCTGTGTGTGCGAGGGGAGCTTGCACTTATTATAGCCGTGCGATGCTTTTTCTGTGGGTGTGAGGGGGGCTTGCACTGATTATGACCATGCTATCCTTGTTCTGCATGTGTGAGGGGAGCTTGCACTGATTATGACCGGCTATCCTTGCGATGTGTGTGTGAGGGGAGCTTGCACTGATTATGGCTGTGCTATCCTGGTTCTGTATGTGTGAGGGGAACTTGCACTGATTTTGGCCATGCTATGCCTATGTGTTTGAGGGGAACTTGCACTGATTATGACTGTGCTATCCCTGTTTTGTGTGTGTGAGCGGAGCTTGCACTGATTATGGCCGTGCTATGCTTTTTCTGTGTGTGCGAGGGGAGCTTGCACTGATTATAGCCGTGCTAAGCTTGTTCTGTGGGTGTGAGGGGTCTTGCACTGATTATGACCATGCTATCCTTATTCTGTGTGTGTGAGAGGAGCTTGCACTGATTATGACAAGCTATCCTTGCGCTGTGTATGTGAGGGGAGCCTGCACTGATTATGACCGTGCTATCCTTGTTCTGTGTTTGTGAGGGGAGCTTGCACTGATTATGACTGTGCTATGCGTGTTCTGTGTGTGAGGGGAGCCTGCACTGATTATGAACGTGTTTTCCTTGTTTGTATGTGTGAGGGGAGCTTGCACTGATTATGAGCGTGCTATTCTAGTTCTGTGTGTGTGAGGGGAGTTTGCACTGATTATTACTGTGCTATCCTTGTTCTGTGTGTGTGAGGGGAGCTTGCACTGATTATGAGTGTGCTATCTTTGTTCTGTGTGTGTGAGGGGAGCTTGCACTGATTATGACTATGCTATACGTATTCCGTGTGTGTGTGAGGGGAACTTGCACTGATTATGACCGTGCTATCCTTGTTCTGTGTGTTTGAGGGGTGCTTGCACTGATTATGACCATGCTATCCTTGTTCTGTGTGTGTGAGAGGAGCTTGCACTAATTATGGTTGTGCGATGCTTGTTCTGTGTGTGTGTGAGGGGAGCTTGCAGTGATTATTACCGTGCTATGCTTGTTCTGCATGTGTGAGGGGAGCTTGCACTTATTATGACCATTCTATGCTTGTTCTGTATGTGTGAGGGGAGCTTGCACTAATTATGACCATGGCATCCTTATTCTGTGTGTGTGAGTATAGCTTGCACTGATTATGACCGTGCTATGCTTGTTCTGGATGTGTGAGGGGAGCTTGCACTGATTATGATCATGCCATTCTTGTTCTGTGTTTGTGAGGGGAGCTTGCACTGATTATGGCCTGGCTATGCTTGTTCTGTGGGTGTGAGGGAAGCTTGCACTGATTATGAACATGCTATGCTTGTTCTGGGTGTGTGACAGGTGCTTGCACTGATTATGACCGTGCTGTCCTTGTTCTGTGTGTGTGAGGGGAGCTTGCACTGATTATGACCTAGCTATCCCTGTGCTGTGTGTGTGAGGGGAGCTTGCACTGATTTTGATCATGCTATCCTTGTGTGTGTGTGTGAGGGGAGCTTGCACTGATTATGATCATGCTATTCGTGTTATGTATGTGCGATGGGAGTTTGCACTGATTTTAGCCATCTTATGCCTATGTGTGTGAGGAGAGATTGCACTGATTATGACCGTGCTATCCTTGTTTTGTGTGTGTGAGGGGAACTTGCACTGATTATGACTATGCTATCCTTGTTCTGTGTGTGTGAGGGTAGCTTGCACTGATTATGACCGGCTATCCTTGCGCTGTGTGTGTGAGGGGAGCTTGCACTGATTCTGATCATGCTATCCTGTGTGTGTGTGAGGGGAGCTTGCACTGATTCTGATCATGCTATCCTTGTTCTGTGTGTGTGAGGGGAGCTTGCACTGATTATGGCTGTGCTATCTTTGTTCTGTGTGTGTGAGGGGAGCTTGCACTGATTATGGCCGTGCTATGCTTGTTCTGTGTGTGTGAGGGGAGCTTGCCCTGATGCTACTGTCCAGTGCCTCACCTAGTCTACTTTGTGAGAGGGGGGCGAGGCTGCTGCGCATATGTTGTGTTTGTGCATTGTGTGAGGGAAGCTTGCAGTGCAATTGCGGATCATATATAGAAGACGCTTCCAAAGATATTAATACGTTCTTTGTCTTTACTGTGTTACAACCCAAATATCGCTCACTTGTTCATGAGCCTATTGGAAAAAATATTTTCAATTTTTTTCTTGGTCAAAGACTCCCTCTGGTACTTTCCAGAATGGTGAGGTGTGACTCTGACAGAATCTGTCATTTCACAAAAGGATTACCATTGAAGATTAGATAAGTCTCAAGAGGCCTTAGCCCCTTTGTGCACTACTTAAGAAAGTTTAGCTTCTATAAATAGCTTTAAGTACAATTGAAATTCACGAGATCAAGAAATTACCTCGGTGAAAATTGTACAGCATTAATATTTCAAAGCACGAGGATTGTCCAATTGAAAATTGGTCAGTATCTTACTGCTAAAGGAAGACTGAAAAGGGGAATGACAAGTGGAAAGACTACATCTCCCAGACTGCCTTGCGTCTTACAGACGGCAACCCCCTATGGAAAGGCATGTCCTATTTCGGTTCCACCATAATCTTTGTTAAAGCCCCTGGCCGGTTTAACAGTGTGATCCTCAACTCCCACCAATGTTTTCCGTTAGATCGGCTTCCAACGGTGCACAACATTTCACTGTCCATCTGGACATCCACTGATGAAAAACAGATACACATCCGGCCCCTGCGAGAACACAATCGAGGAAAGACAAAGCGCCCCGACAATTTCAGACTTTCCCCCTTGGGGACTGGAGGCAGCAACAGAGCCATGGACAACCAGGCAGGAGATCCTAACTGCTCTTGGACCCCTGCACAACTCTCCCTGGCTCCCAGCCCCCCCCCCCCCCAACCCTCCCCAGCCGTGAGTCCTAAAACCAGCCCCTGGCACTAGCTCCCTGTCCTAAAAAAACCCACCTCCCAGCGCTGAGTCCTAAAGCTTAGTGCCAATATCGGCAACTGTTGTCACATAACACATAGTAAATACATAAATAAACCACACAACACTTTTTGTAAGTGGAGAAATATTGCTGCAGGTTTATTAGCATAACCAATATGCAAACATGGTTGGTTATCTTACGGGCGATCCGATCCCAGGGCAGGCCAACCCCTAGCAGCCTGCCCGTCTGATAAGCCTAAATTACACCATGGCAGTCGCCGATTGGTGCATACCAAACCTTGGGAGGGGCCACCCCTCCCATCCGTGGACCACCAGTCCACGTGCTTACTCACGCCCCCCCCCCCCGAAAGAGGTGGGCGGAGCGTATGCTGGCAGCCCCCGGTTGCTCAGACCCACAACCGCCCGTAGGACTAAACGGGGCGCCGTAGTTCTTCCAGGGGACACTCTAGACATCCCTGGGTATCCTGGCTTAGCACCACGCTGTGCTGCTGCATGAAGTACCCCTTGGTATCTGCAGACTCTGGTTCGCCCTGTAACTCCTCCTGCAACACAAAATAACATGTTAGAGAGCCTAACCCCCCTCCTTGTACCTCCGTCTGCTGGGTAAGCGGAGGGGCGGGCAAGGCGAGACGAGAGGGACAAGAGGGCGAGGAAGGGGCGGGCAAAGCCTAAATACCCTTGCCCCCTCCCCCACCGCCGGAAGTAACCATTCGCCGGACGTCTTCCCTGGCTGAGCCCAGGGACTAGACCGGCTGCCCCCAGTGCCTTCATGCGGCACTAAGGCGGCCGCCCTGTTAGGGGGGCTGCTGCGCAACCCCCCGGGGCAGCCTTTCATAGTGCCAATATCGGCAACTGTTGTCACATAACACATAGTAAATACATAAATAAACCACACAACACTTTTTGTAAGTGGAGAAATATTGCTGCAGGTTTATTAGCATAACCAATATGCAAACATGGTGGGTTATCTTACGGGCGATCCGATCCCAGGGCAGGCCAACCCCTAGCAGCCTGCCCGTCTGATAGGCCTAAATTACACCATGGCAGTCACCGATTGGTGCATACCAAACCTTGGGAGGGGCCACCCCTCCCATCCGTGGACCACCAGTCCACGTGCTTACTCACGCCCCCCCCCCCCGAAAGAGGTGGGCGGAGCGTATGCTGGCAGCCCCCGGTTGCTCAGACCCACAACTGCCCGTAGGACTAAACGGGGCGCCGTAGTTCTTCCAGGGGACACTCTAGACATCCCTGGGTATCCTGGCTTAGCACCACGCTGTGCTGCTGCATGAAGTACCCCTTGGTATCTGCAGACTCTGGATCGCCCTGTAACTCCTCCACAGCCTTGGGAGTGGCCACCGTCACTACCAGGGCCCCCCACCAAGGTAGCCTTATTTCCTTACAACCTGCTGCAGCCAAAGCTTCCCCTCGGTCCCGAGGAAAGGATCCATGCCTAAACTAGAGAGGTGCACCCCATCTCCCTCCAAGCACCCTGTGTACTCAGCGTGTAAAGACCATGCCTGATGAAGCCAAAACCACTTAAGGCCGGGCTTCTCCCAGGTCCAGCCAAAACAAGTCTTAACCAATACCGGACCAGAGGCATCATGCCCCATCAGGACAGGTGGCCCCATCCATTCTAAACTCCCCATGGATTTCTGACTGAATTAACCTGCCTAAAAATAGGCGATGGTCCAATGATACATTTGCCTGGCTGAAGAACAAAACCTATTCCAAGCCACTCCTGCCAGGAAGTGCCAATGCGAGTGTAGTTAAGAGTTAACAAGCCCGCTCTACCTCCTCTTTCCTCAGTTATCTGAGTCTAGCACTAGTCGGAGTATGACCATCACCTTCCGACAGTCACCACCCTAAGTGAAGCCTTGCCCTCCCAAACTTCTGCTAGCATACCAGGGAGCAGACAGGACAGCGTGACCCAGGGGGGAACCAGAGCGTAAATACCTCTCTCTGTTGAATACTGGGAATGCCAGTAGTTCTCCTGCTACTTAGTAGCCCAAAATGTTTCCCAGGAGTTTCCCCCAATCATATGGACCAAATCGCCCTTGTTGGAAGGCCACTTCCACAACCTGCATAGCTGCCAGCCAGTGCTGGAGGGCGGGAGAAGTTGCCCTTTACCGTTACTCCCATCAATGGTACCTGTTTCGTCTAACTCAAGGACGGGCTGCTAAGTGGGCTTACCAGGCTCCGCCCTTGAACCAGAGGTCAGACCCAAGCCCCTCTAAGTTCTGCTGCTTCACCTGCCCGTTAACACGAATAAGTGGAGCAACTGAACCACTTATCGCCGTGCTACATGTCCTTTTGGACAGGTGCGCGGGCACCTGTCCAAGCATCCAAACGCAACCAGAAAGTCGGACCGTACCCAGAACTTGCCTCGAAGCGAAACAGACAATGCTACTGCCTCAACAAGGTGTGTCCTGTGCCTATTCCGTGTCTGGCTGTAAGGGTTAGACATTGCCAGTCCCAGTCCCGGGTGAAAATAGGAGCTATACAGCTGCAGGTGCTAAAGATGGAACACGTGGCCTGATGAAGCAGACTGTAATTCCCTTGCTACTGTTGTGCACAAACCCACAACCATTGGCTCTCCATGGTACAATACCTTCATGCTAATCATGGTTTCCTAGGAGGATGTTGAAAAGTCTATGTTCAAGAAGTCTAACCGTGTCCTGAACAGTAACCCCCAACTGGCCCTGAAGCGAGACAAACCATGCCAAGGCACATAGGAGATTTTAATAACTAATAGCAGGTCTAACAGCGTAAACAGGCATCCTAAGCTTACAATAGGAGTGTTGGAGTAAGGGTATCCAGTGAGAATAAAGACGACCCTCCCATCTGACCAATCGAGGTGGGAACCACTCCTGTACATTCCAGTACATATGGTCCCTGTTGACCTGTCACTGCCTGATGCACGTGACCTAGTTACATGGTCCCTTTGCATGGCGGCATGCCATTGAGACAAACATCCATTCCCCGATAAGTACCACTACCTGCCTACGCTACAATCTTGCCTGGCAATCCTCCATGCCCAGATATACCATGCGATGATTGCTCTACTCCGTCACTTGACCCGACCATACTTCGAAGTGTAATGCAGGACATGTGTCCTAGAGTACCTATTGTTTGGGTGCAAATATCAGTACCACAAATACCTGGTGTGTTCAATACTAATAACAGTACTAACAACTCAATCATCGTCTTAAAACCGCGTGTGACAAACAGGGAGATTAAAGGCAGGCTAACCCCAGTGTGACACAGAAAGACCCACCACGCGGCTGTGCTCCAAAAACCACCAGACGAGACAAGAGGGACAAGAGGGCGAGGAAGGGGCGGGCACAGCCTAAATACCCTTGCCCCCTCCCCCACCGCCGGAAGTAACCATTCGCCGGACGTCTTCCCTGGCTGAGCCCAGGGACTAGACCGGCTGCCCCCAGTGCCTACATGCGGCACTAAGGCGGCCGCCCTGTTAGGGGGGCTGCTGCGCAACCCCTCGGGGCAGCCTTGCAATGCGTGGGAAAGGTAGTCATGCTGTAACCATCACGTGGTAAAGCCTGTGCATGGTAACAGCCCGTTGTAATGGCTGTTTCCCGTTAGCTTAACTAGCTGTGCCTAGTGCCTGGAGACCTTGTTGAGGTGACAGTGTGCTTTACAGGATTCCTTTAAAAGTACACACTTGTATGTGAGTGAGTGAGTGAGTGAATTTATGACTGAACATGAAACAAAGCTAAGGCAGTTGTTTGAATCTGTTTGAAATTTTACATGTCTCCTTGTAATTTGTGACTTATGGAAAGCTAGATTTGATCGTCAGATGCTGGCATTTTTTTGCCACCTCTGCAGATCAAGCGAGAGGAAGTGATGGACATGTCAGCTTGTGCTGAGATCGACACACCTCGGTGCATCAATGACAGTTGGGTAAACACCACAACATGTAGGTAGTCCTCAAATGTAAAAGGTCTATTAAACCCCACAGCTACCAACAGCTAAAGTCCACCTGGCTGTACAGTTCCTCATGCATCCCATCAGGCCATTGGTGTACTCGTCTACTCATCTGCTAGTTAGAACCAAGAGATCGGATTTGCAAATTGGTTTGAGCCCTTAAATCCTTCTGGCTCTTTTTACTCCTCCAAGCCTGCGTGTTGTGTTGAGGTAGTATTCGTGTACTTGCACTCACTATGTGTTAATGTGTGGATGCTGACTGCCTTTTGCATTTCCATGCCTCTCAGTAATGCTTGCTGGACGGTGAGGTAATGTAAACACCTTCCCACCGATGAACATCTGACAATCTGACAACGCTTGTAGGCCCCGGCCGCCTCTATGCCTTCCAAGCGTGAGGGTATGTGCTACCTGCCCCGGCCAGACTGGGAGCGGAAACCAGCCCTGGCAATTCCGCTCGACCGGTCATGGAGGATTACTGGGAAGCGCCAATCAGGGCGGAGGCGGGGGTGGGGTAAGGGGTGCTACTGAGAAGTGCCGGCCCTGGGGCGGGTGCTGGTGTCAAGCACCGCTTCCGCTTTTGTTACAGGGGCCGATATTGCAGAACCACCAGCCCTCAGTAACAAAACTGCCCCTCACCCTTCCGGCCCACCAGGTAAGCACCCGGTGCCCGCTAGGGCCAGTCCAGCTCTGCTACCTGCACCCAACAAGCATGTTCTTCCGTGGCACATCACCTCCACTGAGTCCCTCACAGTTTCTGTTGAGCTAGCGTTGCACACAGTCTTACCAGACTGGCTCTCACCATCAGTTCTTTGCACAGAGCTGGGTCAACATAGATAAAGCGATGTGTGTGATGTGTGTTGGAATGGTCAGCGGGGGCGTAGCTCTGTCAGTAAGACTGGGGGGGGATGAGCTTCAGATTTTCTGACAATCATGCTATAATATCATGTTATTCATTATATGAGAAGCAACGCATGAGGGAGTCTTAGGGGCAAGTGGAAAGAGGAAGAAATGTGGATTGTGAGAGATACTTAAAACACAGTATTTTGTAGATAACTGTGTTTTAAGACCTTCACAACTGAGACGAGTGTGGGTGTGCGGGTGTTTTTGTCTGAGAGAGTAATTAAAAAAAATCCCAGGTGAAATCCAAAAGCACCTTACCATATCCGACTAAAAACTCCTGTACCCAACTATTTATTAAATAATACATTTATTAAGAAGGTGTAACACCCCAAACACCTCACCCCTCTGTAGCTACACCCCAGAAGATCTGACCTGATCTGGTGCAAGGAAGCCTGCGGGCATGGGACCACTGGAAGAGGAGCCTTTTATGGTGTGTTACATAGTGAAATGCTCGCCACACCCTTTAAAAACAGTCCGCTGCCTAAGCGAGGTCAGTTGTTTGTATCTGACGAGAGGTGCGCTTGGAATCTGAGCTCAGAGTATTTCCGCCCACATTTCTCTACCTCCTGGTGCCGCCACAAGGTTTTGGCCCAATTTACGCAACACCACCTGAAGATGTCTTCAACGTGACTTCCCATCCACCTCGATGTCGTCACCGTAAACGGAGCAGCCTGCTACTGATGACACGCCGCAGCTCACCCTCTTGCACAGAATGCTGGAATTGTGCGGCGGGTATTTCTGGACTTGTCCCTGCACGAGGGCGGCTTTAAGATGCTGAAACAAAAAAAGGGAGGTACCCTAAAATTGTTAATAGGGACAGGGTAAGTATAGACAGAAAACACACAAAAGTCCCTATATAGTTTTTAGCATACTAAAAGAAAGTGATGAAAAAACATTGCAGAATAATGAATCCGATTCCTTTAAATACTGCACATATAGTTTAGAACGTTAAAATCTCTGACAATTTTTAGCACACCCAAGCGATTATTAAATTCGTCAAATGGAGCGCTATAATGAAAAGTGTACTAAAAAGTTTTAAGATAAGGCCCATAAGTGAAATATATTTCTTCTTTATAGGATTTTGACCAACCCGTTTTTTTGATGATCATGTCTGTGTTATAATCAAGTAATAAATTGACGGGCTATTATTTGTAGACTAAGAATTAGATTACAATTATAATCGTTTAGAGATATATAAATAAAAATGTTTCTGTTTCCATTAGAAAAGTCTCCTCCTCGCCAAAACATATAAAATAAACGGCGAAACTTGGGAACATAATTATAGTGCATGGTATCACGGCGGATCAGCCTTTAGCACTATTTCATCTTTTTCCTTGCCTGCTGGTAAACTTATTATAATTTTTTAAGATTATTTTTATTATATAGATGTAGAATAGACTCTACATATATTTGTATATATTTTCTTACAGAATATATGGACCTCCTTGAAGAATAATATTATATAATGGTGGCCACAGCAAACACAACTTCCTCAATCTGGCCTCTAATACAATAGGAACAGATAAAAACTGTAGATGTGATGTACAGATTATTTTTGGAGTTATTGTTGAATAATAATTCTGATTGGTCTGGTTCTCTTCATTCTAGAGTTTTGTTTTTTAAAAGTGACACATTCTCAGTTCTTAATGACAAGAAGATTACTTCTACAAATCAAAAACCTAACCTCCATTTAGGTATGTGTTAAAATAATCTTTATGTTTTTTCATTAGAATGTTATACTGCCAGGATGAAAAATGTAATGAGATTGTAGAGTGTCTATTTTTTATAAAAAAAATATATATATTCATGATTCTAGTTTAAAACAAAACATATTGAGGATGGTAAATAAATATGTAACATGTATGTCAGAAGTAAGAACTTATTATGTCATGAAATCTTTAGATTAATATATATAATAATTACAGTAGTAACACTGGAGATAAATAAAAAAAAATGTTTCTATGACTTAGAAAACTGTCCTGAAGAAGGTGACAAATCAAAGACTCACCGAAACGCAGCGTCGACTTTTCCTGTTTTCTAACAATATTACAAAACGTGTACTTTTATAATGAAATGTTTTTCGTTTTAAATTTGAATTGTGTATTGTGATTTTATGAATTCTATTTTATTGTATAATATTATTGAATAAATTCTATATTGATTTTAATAAGGTTCTTATTCGCTCTTTGTGTTGCACTGACCAATTGTTGTTGGTTTATAAACTGTATATCTATATGGTCTTTTGAGTTTCTTACGGTTATTACTCTAGTGTATAACGTTATAGCTAAAAACTATATAGGGACTTTTGTATGTTTTCTGTCTTTAAGATGCTGCCAGTGCTGCGCCACGGTCCCGTGGCGGACTGACCACCGGCCGTGGGGCTTGCGCCTCTACCCGAGGCGGGTGAACCGAGAGCCGGGTAAACAAGGTGGTATCTGGTGGTTTTTGACAGGTGCTTCTCACCCTAAAGTGCTGCTGTTGTTTCAAATGAGGAAGTGAAAGCAGAGTATGAGAACTGATGCTGCGCACATCTTGTTTACTTAATCTGAACACACAACATATGAAGCTCCCTACATCTTTTGTTATGTATTTCTTTACACAAGCTCACAGCCGCGTCTGGGGATTGAGCTCCTGTGTACCTACCTATTGTGTTAATGGGGGTGGGGGTGTTTTCAAACTTATGTCAATGCACACACACAATCTTTTTACCACTTTGTACATGCTGTTATAGTACATTTTGCTGCACAGTATCATCCATATATAGTGTTGTAAGTGTGCATAAACCAGTGTGTACAGTCTAGACACCAGACCCTCAGGCCTAGGGAGGTGTCTATACCCTAGACACTCAGGCCTAGGGATTGTCTAGACTCTAGACGCTCAGGCCTAGGGAGGTGTCTAGACTTTAGATGCTCAGGCCTAGGGAGTGTCTAGACTCTAGACCCTCAGGCCTAGGGAGTGTCTAGACTTTAGATGCTCAGGCCTAGGGCGGTGTCTAGACTCTCGACCCTCAGGCCTAAGGAGGTGTCTAGACTTTAGCCCTCAGGCCTAGGGAGGTGTCTACACTCTAGACCCTCAGGCCTAGGGAGGTGTCTAGACTCAAGACCCTCAGAATTAGGGAGGTGTCTAGACACTAGACCCTCAGGCCTAGGGAGGTGTCTAGACTCTAGACCCTCAGGCCTAGGGAGGTGTCTAGACCAGTCGCGGTCGGTAGTAGGAGTACCTGCAAGGCGGTGACGTGGGGAGGAGGAGGGGCAGGGTGTGGGGTAGGAAACTATGGATTACGGAAGCTTACAGGTAAGTTAACATATAAATTAATAAAACGAATTTCGTTGCGTGCACTGCATCGCATTTGGGGATGCAGTGCACGCAACGAAATTCGTTTTATTATTTTATATGTTTACTTACCTGTAAACCTCCGTAATCCATAGTTTACTACCCCCCACCCTGCCCCTCCCCCTCCCCACGTCACCGCCCTGCAGGTACTCCTACTACCGACCGCGGCGGGTCTAGACTCTAGACCCTCGGGCCTAGGGAGGTGTCTAGACTCAAGACCCTCAGGTCTAGGGAGGTGTCTACACTCTAGACCCTAAGGTCTAGGAAGGTGTCTAGACTCTATACCCTCAGGCCTAGGGAGATTTCTAGACTCAAGACCCTCAGGCCTAGGGAGGTGTCTAGGCTCTAGACCCTCAGGCCTAGGGAGATGTCTAGACTCTCGACCCTCAGGCCTAAGGAGGTGTCTAGACTTTAGACCCTCAGGCCTAGGGAGGTGTCTAGACTCAAGACCCTCAGGTCTAGGGAGGTGTCTACACTCTAGACCCTAAGGTCTAGGAAGGTGTCTAGACTCTATACCCTCAGGCCTAGGGAGATTTCTAGACTCAAGACCCTCAGGCCTAGGGAGGTGTCTAGGCTCTAGACCCTCAGGCCTAAGGAGGTGTCTAGACTTTAGACCCTCAGGCCTAGGGAGGTGTCTAGACCCTAGACTCTAGACCCTCATGCCTAGGAAGGTGTCTAGACACTAGACTCCCAGGCTGTGGGAGTTGTCTAGACTCTAGACCCTCAGGGCTAGGAAGGTGTCTAGACCCTAGACTCTAACTCCTCAGGCCTAGGGTGGTATCTAGACCCTAGACCCTCAGGACTAGGGAGGTGTCTAGTCTCTAGACCCTCAGGCCTAGGGAGGTGTCTAGAGTCTAGATACTCAGGCCTAGGGAATTTCTAGACTCTAGACGCTCAGGCCTAGAGAGGTGTCTAGACTTTAGACGCTCATGCCTAGGGAGTGTCTAGACTCTTAACCCACAGGCCTAGTGAGGTGTCTACACTCTAGACCTTCAGGCCTAGGGAGGTGTCTAGACTCAAGACCCTCAGAATTAGGGAGGTGTCTACACTATAGACCCTCAGAATTAGGGAGGTGTCTACACTCTAGACCCTCAGGCCTAGGGAAGTGTCTACACTCTAGACCCTCAGGCCTAGGGAGGTGTCTAGACTCTAGACCCTCGGGCCTAGGGAGGTGTCTAGACTCTAGACCCTCGGGCCTAGGGAGATGTCTAGACTCAAGACCCTCAAGCCTAGGGAGGTTTCTACACTCTAGACCCTAAGGCCTTTTGCCTTCTGTCTCCCCCTCGCTGCCCTTGTTTTGTGCCCATATTTTGCTTTCTGTCTCCCCCTCGCTGCCCTGATTGTTGCCTTTTTGCCTTCTGTCTCCCCTCGCTGCCCCTATTTTGTGCCCGTATTTTGCCTTCTGTCTCCCCCTCGCTGCCCTTATTTTGTGCCCGTATTTTGCCTTCTGTCTCCCCCTCGCTTCCCTGATTGTTGCCTTTTTTCCTTCTGTCTCCCCCTCGCTGCCCTTATCTTGTGCCCGTATTTTGCCTTTGCCTTCTGTCTCCCCCTGTTGTGCCCGGTTACCTCCAGGTGCCCCCACCAGCTCCCGTTCCTGCCGCTGCGTCCCCTGCAGCCCCGCCCTCTCACTGCCCATTCGCTGTCCCTGCCTCCCGCCTCCCGCCTCCCAGCTGCTCCTCCCTCCCACATCCCCATATATGGCGGCAGCCGCGCGACCGCGCCGCTGGCGCACCGAAGGCGTGGCTAAGGCAAGCCTGTCTGTGCCCGTCTGCACCTGGACGGCGCACAGCGCCAGAACCCCTGGCCCCCGCGCCCGCCACGACGACTGCCAACGCTACGATGCCAGCACACTCCACGCTCTCATCCCCGAACGGACCCACTCCTGCTTCAAGCCCGCCCCGAAACGCACACACGGACCCTTCACCTTCCGGAACTGCAGCTACACCAGCCTCAGAGCCGCCGAACAACCCGCCAAGAAAGACCTCAACCACCTCCAGTGCATATTACTGAACACCCGCTCCGCACGCACACACGCCGTCGAGCTCTGGGACCTGCTCGACACATCATCCCCGGACATCGCCTTCCTAACAGAGACCTGGATGAACGACTCTTCTGCACCCGACATCGCCATAGCCATCCCAGACGGCTACAAGATCACCCACAGAGACCGCACCAACGGAGTCGGAGGAGGAATCGCCATCGTCCACAAGAACAGCATCAGGGTGTCGACCAGCACCGAAGACACTCTCAGCACCGCCGAACACATGCATTTCCAGATCCACACTGACCCCAATTCCACCCTCAGAGCCACCCTCGTCTACAGAACCCCCGGACCCCGACCCTAGTTCAGCGACTCCATCGCCGACTTCATCAGCACGCACGCCCTGACCTTCACCGACTACATCCTCCTCGGAGACCTGAACTTTCACCTGGAGAACGACAACGACAGCAACTCGACAACCCTGATCGACAACCTCGCCAACCTTGGACTGAGGCAACTCGTCACAACGCCTACCCACTCCACAGGCCACACGCTTGACCCCATCTTCTCCGCAAGACCCCACGTCGCATTCAGCCACACCACCGAACTCCTCTGGACCGACCACCGCTGCATCCACTTCTCCTTCCAGAAACCCACCCCACACCACCGCACCCAACAGATCGCTTGCCACTGCTGGAGAAAAATCACTGCAGACCAACCACAGGTAAACCTCGCTCTCAGCCCACCCACCGAACCCTCCAACACCGACGACGCTGCCTGCAACCTCAGACGTTGGATCGACGACTGCGCCAACACCCTCGACCCGCTGAAGAAACCCCCCCACAGAGACACCAGCAAGCGGGCCAGCTGGTTCACCCCAGAACTCCTAGCCTCCAAGCGAGCCTGCCGGAAGCTAGAGAAGAAATGTCACAGCAAACAGACTCCGGATAGCCACGCAGCCCACAAGGACGCCACCTGCAACCACCATCACCTCATCAGGACTGCCAAGAGGACCTCCTTCAAAGACCGCCTCGACAACAACGCACATAATAGCAAGGAGCTCTTCAACATCGTGAAGGAACTCTCCAACACCAACAACATCCCGCCGTCGAAAGCTCTGTGCGACTACCTCGCCACTTTCTTCCCCTGCAAGATAGCAGACATCCACGACAGCTTCAAAACCCAGACAGCCCCAACAGACACCAACACAACAGTATCCCCGCACACCATCGACCACGACCTCCTGCTAGCCTGGACCAGCGTGAGCATCGATGACACCATCAAGACCATGAGCACAATCCACTCCGGCTCCCCGTCAGACCCATTCCCGCACCACATCTTCAACAAAGCCAGCAGCATCATTGCACCCCACCTGTGCAACGTCATCAATATCTCCCTCGAGACCGCGACCTTCCCAGAGAGCTGGAAACACGCCGAGCTCAACGCCCTACTCAAAAAACCCAAGGCAGACCCTAGAGACCTCAAGAACTTCCGGCCCATCTCTCTGCTCCCGTTCCCGGCCAAGGTCATCGAGAAGATCGTCAACAGACAGCTAACCCAATACCTGAAAGAAAACAGAATCCTGGACCCTTCCCAGTCAGGGTTCCGCAGCAACCACAGCACCGAGACTGCCCTCATCGCCGCCAACGATGACATCAGGATACTGCTGGACAACGGTGAGACTGCGGGCCTCATCCTCCTTGACCTCTCCGCTGCCTTTGACACCGTCTGCCACCGCACACTACGCGCACGCCTCCATGCCGTAGGGATCCGAGACAAGGCTCTGGAATGGACCACCTCCTTCCTCTGCGGCAGAACCCAGAGCGTCCGCCTCCCCCCATTCCGATCCGAAGCCTCCAAGATCATCTGCGGCGTACCTCAGGGGTCCTCCCTCAACCTCCAAGAAGGAATGAAGGCCATCGCCGACTGGATGAAGACTAGCTAACTGAAGCTGAACTCGGACAAAACGGAGGTCCTCATCCTCGGCTCCAACCCTTCAGCTTGGGACGACTCCTGGTGGCCGCCGGCACTGGGGACAGCCCCGACACCCACCGACCACGCACGCACGCAACCTTGGAATCATCCTCGACTCAACGCTCTCCATGACCAAGCAAGACAACACCATCTCCTCCTCCTGCTTCAACACCCTCCGCATGCTCCGCAAGATCTACAGGTGGATCCCGACAGATACAAGAAGAACAGTCACCCAGGCCCTCGTCAGCAGCAGACTCGACTACGGAAATGCCCTCTACGCGGGAGCCCCGACCAAGCTCATCAAACGACTGCAACGCATCCAAAACGCCTCGGCACGACTAATCCTCGACGTACCACGCCACGGCCAAATCACCCCCCACCTGAAAAACCTGCACTGGCTCCCCATCAACAAGAGAATCTCCTTCAAGCTCCTCACCCACGCACACAAGGCACTCCACAAGACCGGCCCAGCCTACCTCAACAAACGACTTTCCTTCTGCACCCCCAACCGCCAGCTCCTCTCCGCCGACCTCGCACTCGCGACCGTCCCGCGCATCTGAAGAACAACCACCGGCGGGAGGTCCTTCTCCCACCTCACCGCCAAGACCTGGAACACCCTCCCACTTAACCTACGACAGACCCAAGACCAGCTGACCTTCAGGAGGCTACTCAAGACCTGGCTGTTCGATAAGTAGTGCCCCCCCAGCGCCTTGAGACCCTCACGGGTATGCAGTGCGCTCTACAAATGTTGTTTGATTGATTGATTGATCGGAAGGTGTCTAGACTCTAGTCCCTCAGGCCTAAGGAGATGTCTATACTCAAGACCCTCAGGCCTAGGGAGGTGTCTACACTCTAGACCCTCAGGCCTAGGGAGGTGTCTAGACTCTAGACCCTCAGGCCTAGGGAGGTGTCTAGACCCTAGACTCTAAATCCGCAGGCCTAGGGTGGTGTCTAGACCCTAGACCCTCAGGCCTAGGGAGGTGTCTAGTCTCTAGACCCTCAGGCCTAGGGGGATGTCTAGACTCTAGACCCTCAGGCCTAGGGGGATGTATAGACTCTAGACCCTCAGGCCTAGGGAGGTGTCTAGACTCTAGACCCTCAAGCCTAGGGAGGTGGCTAAGAAAGCCCGAGGCTGTGCAAGAAAGTCTGATGTAATGCACCCAGTGTGAATCCTCTGGCATAGGGAGATGTGAAGAAAGGCTCAAGCCATGCTCAGAACAAAGCTCTTGGGTCTATGGAGATGGAAAAGAAAGGCTCGGGCTGGGAAGTGCAGGGAACCAAACCTCTCAGAACCCATTTCAGAGCCCACAGGGCAAGAAGGTGCTATTGGGCCCAATACGTGGGGGTTGCGGCATGTTACTCCTGGTGTCCTGGGGCCTCAACTGCTATGAGTCCTGAAAAACTGGACCAAATACTACCCCGTTTAGCACATGACTCTCAGTGGTAGCGCGAGTTGAGCAGTGAAAGGCATCTTGGGGCAGGGAGGTAGGGGCTAGGCAACACGGGCTCACAACTCAGCATACCAACAGTAATAGCAAGAATTGGATTGTCCAGTCAAACATAAGCATTTATGAAAAAAAGTCTTTAATGTAAAAATACAAAGCATCACATAACCCACACAGCCTTCTCAAGCCCTCCAGAATGCTAACAATACACATTGCCTGTTTGCAGGTTGCAGTCCTCATCTCTGTAGCCTCTGCAGGACCTGTGCTTCCATAATGTTACCCACAGGTCATACACATGCAACCCAACATGCGCATGCAAGTATCATGTGCTGTTGCAGCATGCGCACAAACGTTTTGCATGCTATCCTGCGCTGCACACAATCCATGCACACCAAGGGTGAGTTAAGTACACAGCCACAGAACTTTACACAAGTGGGCACATAGGTACCACTTCATTGACACAGGTAAAGAGGCCTGTTCATATTACTGAGTCTACTGAATACAAAAATGGGTATGCTGCCACCACTGTGCTTGTGTTACTTTACTCCAGATAATGCTAATAGCCCCCTACCTTCTAGATCGCCACGACGTTCGGAACGAGGGATTGACCCGGGATAGCTGCTCCGCTCTAAATAAATAATGTCAGCTTTTATTATATTTACTAGAAGACCGATGTATCGTATATCAAATCAAAAGGAAATTGTTTCTCTGATCCTCTGATTAATCCATAAGCCTTGAAAAAGCCCTGGTGGTATTGACCACCTAGGGCGAAACACGTGTCGGCTGTTGCACCTTTACAGTACAAAACAATATAACTCTGGAAATACAAGGATGTAACCAATAAAGAATCTTTTCAAGATAACACAAGACAATTGCCTTTTTCTAAAAAATACATCAGAACCTAAAAGGGAGTTACCTGAGAAATCTAAATACACATACCAATCAAGGAGGGGTACATGCTCAAACTCCCATTGTACTGTTACAGAAACGAAGCAGGAAAGGTCCAGTGCCTCGAGCCAAATCTCCTCCACCATTTAAAAACAGATGTAGGCAACACCACCCAGAACCAGGACACTTGGACCTATCTTGCATTTACGGACTTCATGAGTGTAGCACCTGGTGCACCCCTCCCAATCTAAACAGACTATATTACAGTGAGGCCCGCCTAGCTGAAGGCGCAAACCTGTAATCAGTGTTCATCCATGACCAATAATCAGCACCAGGGATCCAGATTTCATTGCAGATGGGGCACTCAGGGCAGCGATTCATGTCTGTCACCAAGCAGGGGACTTTTCAGTCCTAACAAAAGCCCTAAGACCACAAGCAGACTGCTAGGAAAGGAGCCTTGATACTGATATACAGCAGGTAAGAAAAGCACTCATCATGCTACAGCACAACAACTCAGGCTGCTAGGAAATAGTGAAATCCAAGGGAGTTGTGCAAAGCTGAATCCCTGCGGGCATTAGGTGTGAAAGCCACATGCAATGCGCAAAGCCAAATTCAGACCTAGAGGCAACTAGGGACCTGGAGAGTCTGGTGGAGAGGGAACTCCGCCACTTAACATTCTCTATTTAGGGTTAGTAAACTGTCAGATATCTGCCAGATATCTGCCATCAAAGCCCCGCTGTTTTTTCGCCAGCAGAAGCCTTGCACTGATGGCCTTAAAGACATCAGCAGACATTCTGACATCTTTTTCCCCTGTTTGGGATGGCCAGGAAGAGTCTGCCAGTGCCGAACAAAAAAAAGACCCCCACACCATAGGAGAACCTCCCAGGATGTCAGAACCATTCTTTTTTTTAAAACAAAGTCCATGAGTTTGTTTTTGGAAAGAAAACCAGTTTCCTGAGTGGCTGCATGGAACATAGTGGCTGTTCAGCAAACTTAAAGTGCTTTGAGATAAACCATCATGGAAGTGGGTCCTCTGAGGGCAAAGAGATTTTCAACAGGCAGCCAGAGACCTCTACATATGGCCGGCTGCACTTTATCAGAGCAGCCTCTGCCATGAAGGAATGGAGTATATCTTGCTAAACTCGAAATGTCTTCTCTAATGCATAAACTTCTGTGGATAGGTGAGAGGACCCAGGGCGTGGGATGCGTGAAAAAGGAACTAGCAGTGTACCTAAACCAAGCTCGCATGCCTCTGAGCAGCAGGTTAGAAGGGCAGCCACAGTGTGGACAGTCAAAACATCACACGCTCCACCCCATGGTCAGTGGGTAAGACAGCAAGCCTGTCTGTGCACAACGCAATCTTTCATGTCTCTGGGCATAGATCCAGCTCTCCACACCGTGGGCAATGGATGAGAAGGGCAGCCACGCAGGCCAAGCTCCCAGGCCTCTGGGTGGTAGGTAACAGAGACACATGCAGTGAGTACAGCCTCAGCCAGACAGCTGCCCTTACCTGTTACTGCGCTGGGATGCCCGCGGGTATGCGCTCTATAAATCCCTAAACCTAAACCTAAGCTCAGAGACCACTGAGAATGGGTGACAAACCCAGGAAGCATACACAGCGGAATCCCTCAAACCTCTGTGCAGTGAGAAGGCCCTTGCAGAGCACCTAACCCCAGCTGTCATGCCTCTGCTCAAAGGTTTACAAAAACGTCCAAGCTCCGAGCGATCCACCCTCAAGCCCATGAATATTCAAAGTACAGGCCGGGGGCGCATGCACCCCCCCACACCTGACCTTACATGCGGCCCCTGGTCAAAAGGAACACTGGGCTGCTGTTTACTCAACTCGACACTAACAATAAACAAGCATTTACAATGCAATGGTCTCGGCAATATTATAGGTAGAGCTATTGGTATTGCTCATTATTTTTTTTAATCATTTTTGTATCCCTAAATAAATGGCATTGTCATTTCTATTGGCATTAGCTTTTTTTTTGCATATGTGATACCTATTGCATTAGCAGAGAGAGAGTGAGGTAGTGAGATAGAGAGAGAGAGTGAGGTATTGAAATAGAGAGTGAGGTAGTGAGAGAGAGTGAGGTAGATAGAGAGTGAGGTAGTGAGATAGAGAGTGAGGTAGATAGAGAGTGAGGTAGATAGAGAGTGAGGTAGTGAGGGAGAGGGATGTTGTGAGGTAGTGATATATAAGCATAGAGTGATGTTGTGATGTAGTGAGATAGAGAGAAAGGTACATGCACCAGAGTGAGACAGAAATAGATAACACTCTGTCACGGCAGCGCTCTGAAGAAGTCACGAGCGAGAGAATACGCCTTCAGGCGTTTTACTTCAGCGACCAGCAAATGAATGAGCAAAGCTGCTCCATACTGGAAAGCACATACACACCCTGTGATTGTGGGCAAATCACTAATCTCTCCTTGCTTATCAAAAATGAGTATCTCCTTGAGTAGTGTAACTGGTGCTCATGTTAAGCGCTCCCTGTGCCTTCGGGTCGAGTTCTTGCTATAGAAAACTGCCAGAAATAAAAAAAAAATCTGGATCTGTAGAAATTATAGCTAACTAAACGTCCCATGAGGGGAAGGAGGCAGCCCCGACAGCCTGTTCGGAGGAGTTGGACGTTTTGGCCGGATTGACATGTTAAACAAGAGTCCCAAACAGCGCTGGGTAAGTGGGTGGGAGAGGGGGACACGGTGGCTTAGAGGGGGCGTCTACCTTTGTCTGCAGATGAAGAGGTGAGCTATGCAAATGGCGGGGATTAGCAAGGAAATAAATACTCCCGATCTTCAAATGCCCCTTTGCTGGGGGTTGAACCTCCTGCAATTAACCTGTCAGTCAATCCACAGAGATCAAACATTATGAGCTGGAATTGGAAAAAACTCACTTCGGTGCCCATGCCACGCCCCATTTCACCTAAACCACCACACATCCTTCAACATGGTATGGATGAAAGGGGAACTTTAAACTAAGCATCTCCTCCCACAAAAATTGAAGAACATTTCTTTTATTAAAAGTTCATGGGTGGCCCTAATGGAGGGAATTCGTGCCAAAGACAGAAAGGACTACTATTGGAGCCATCCTCCAATGGGTGAAAACATTTCACTTTATAAGAGAGGAAAGAAGACGCCCGATAAGCGTATGCACTTTTCAATTAAAAAGGAAATGGCTTTCTTGGTTTCAGACTGTTTTTTTGAACCATAAAAGCCATTCTGAAAGAAAACGTTTAGTGTTTGGAGGAACAAGTCCAAAGCCTACGGGGTAAAGTGATTACCGTACCTACAGGCCCGCCGTCCTGGGAGCTCAGAGGTCCGTGCCGTTCTAAAGGTGAGCTCCAGTCAGTGCACTCCTTCCAGCCTCACCTGAGACGCTTATATGTCCAGCCCTGAAAGAACAGCCGAGCTGGAGACAGACTCTTCTGCAGCTGTCCCTTCGGGGCCTGGTGATGACAGACTGGCGTCAGGGTAGATCCCTGTGATTACAGGTAACAGGCGTGTAATGAGGAGGTGGGCTGTTGGGCGTGTAAACGTGCACTTACACTCACACACTGACAACCCCCAGCCAGGACTGTCCTTTAGACTGGCAGCCGCTACCACCAGAATGAGGGGGCTCTGTAACAGCAGCGTCTGCGTTTACTTTAGAAATTAAGCATCTTTCTACAAAGCGGTTCACGGAAATTACAACAGGAGGTAGACATATTTGATGTGTCATTTGTTGCACGCTTCTTTCAGAGTTCCGGAACAGAGCATATTTCCAAACCCTTAAGCAGTGAAAACGAAAGGACATAGGAAGGGAAACATTTCAGAAAGCTAGGCTGGGAAATTAAGCTGTATGTTTTGGGGCTCAAAGAGAATGCTCTCGTGAACTTTCACAAATCGCATCAGCATATATTCGCAAGTGGCCCTGTTATATTCGGGCTAAAATGCAAATAAATATTCACAGTTGAAGGTTGTACCAAATATTTGGGCGTAGAAGACAGCCATGTCGCCTAAAAATGTGTTATTGTGTTAAAACCTTAAATTCCACCAATCCGCTGTGCGTTGCTCTGAAATGGGTGGCGGCATGTTATCTCCCTCTTGATTGGTGGAGCCCCACATACTGCTATGCTGCATGGCCATACAGCTGTGATATACCGCATAACATAGGTATAAAGCACATTCCACATACCAGCAGGGCTACGTAGCGCGAGGCAAAGGATATCACTGGTAATATATGTAAAGTAATTATGTTTATTGTATTAAAAACACGATTAGTGAGACTGAAAGACAGAGCTTGATAGACGGATATCATAATAAGCCCTGTGGGAGCCTGCCTTCCACCCAGGAACATAATTCTCTGAAGCCACTCTGAAGATACGGCATTTACATCAGTGATTTCCAGCACAGGACGAATAAGGAAAGTGAAAACAGATGGATGAAGAGTTAATTTAAACAAGTCTTACGTGCTTGAGGGAATCGTCGTTGAGGGAATCGCCCTGAACACCACCGCCTTTCTCTGAGGCGAAGCAGAAATGCCTCGGAGAAACGCAGCGGCGGTTTCAGATTCGGGGGCGTGGCTAAAAAGTGGAAAGAACAGCACGGAACACGCCCCCGAATCTGAAAAAGACGGAGCCTATTTGGAGGGACGGCTCTCTCTTCCAATGGCTGGCCTCCGTTTAGGAAGCCAGCCAATGGAGGAGAAGCAAAAAGAGAGGCGGGCTAAATAGCCACTCTAAGAAACATTAAATCTCCGGACTTCCGGTTCTGCCTTCGGCAGACCGGACGGTCCCTCGACCTAAAAAGCTATTAAATAGACAATCACTGCGTTCATGGTTAATTGTTGGTAAAAAAGGATGTAACTAGGGAGTCCTGTGCTTAGCTTTACAAACGCCTTCATTTCTAAAGACATCTTGCAGCAAAAGTATAAAATTATGAAATTCTCTGCAAAATTCAAAAGTGTATTTAATTAACATGCAGAACCTTTTCACCTTAGTACAATGGATTATATCAGTGCATTGAGAGTTATTAATTTAAAGTGATAGTTTTCAAGCATGCATTTAGAAGCATTCATTCTTCCCCCTACCATGACAAAAATGCCAATAGTGAACTAATAAAGTCTATTCTAATGTGCACTTTTTGGGTGGCCTGGGTTTCCGTTATACAAGAACAACATTATAGTTTATTAATCAAACACAGGAGCAGGTTTTGTACAGCGCATACCCTGAAGTCATGTATTTTGCAGTCTTTTTGTATGTCATAATGAAGAAAAAGGATGGAGCGTAAAATTAAACAATTGCCTAGGATCACACAATTTGGAAAAGTGAGAAAGCTGGGATTAATCCCAAGGTTTATGGTTTCAAATTGTTCAGTTCAGTCACTAGATGTGTATCCTTCCCTTCTCTTGCTCCTACCTTACCACCAATCCCCCCCCCCCCACTCCCCTCGCCCGACCTCCATCCCGCTAGCATCAATGCGGCCCTCGGGCACATCACAAATCAAACCTTTTTGCCCTTGAGAATATGCTTGTCAGTACCCATGCTCTAGCCGAAGAGTAAGAAAGGTGACCACAGTGTGCACAGTCCAAGCTCTCAATCCACTGGCACTGGGTAAGGAGTCACACGCAGTGGGCAGCTCTGGGCAATCAGTAGGAAAGGCACCCACAATATGCATAGCCTAAGCTCTCAGTCAGGCCTCTGGGTAATGAGTAAGATGGACCACCACAGTATGCACAGATTCAGCCCTCAGGACTAGAGGCAATGGTTAAAAATACACTTATGTAAAATCCAATCAGTGTTGTACAATTCCTCCACATCTGACATCATTTGCATCATGAATAAGCTGTCTGATGAGGGCAGATTTATCTCTGCAAAGGCTTCCCATAAGGAGCTGATGGAAACGGCTGTATGTATGAGCAAAACGTGCAAATCTGTTATTACATTTCACCCATAACAATCATATCCGAATTCCTCACAAACACGTAATAATATATATATTCGCTGAAAACCACAACACGGTTCAAAAATATATATGGCTTTAATCCTATTCAAAAACATTCCATTATAAATAAATAATTTGAAAAATACACATACATAAAAACATTTTTTTTTAATTAAAGCTTGGAAGGGCATCAATTACGTTGCACCGTTGGTTTGTATATACTATTAAGGAACTGCATGGACAATGAGTTATATATATAGTATTGGTGCACGTATTGAAAGGCACATTGTGGGGTCTTTGGAATGTCCTCCTTGGTTTTAAAAAAATTATACGTTTTTATGTACGTGTATTTACCAAATTATGTATTTTTAATGGATCGTTTTTTTAATAGGATTAAAGCCATATATATATGTTGATCTCTTGATGGTATTTAGCTATTATATACATTATTACGTGTGTGTGAGTAAATCAAATATGACTGTTGTGGGTGAAGCATAATAGGAGATTTGCATGTTTTGATTTTACTAAGGGAAAGTTTTGAGATATTTGGTTGACAGAACCCTGTCCCCTGGGCTTGAGTGGTTATTCTTTATTTGTGTCTGATTGTATGCATGAGGTCACTAACATTCTGGGCACCACCCCCTGTCTGTCCAGGGATGGGATATGTTGGCATTCACACAATACCGCCTTCAGCCAGTGACCTCCAATGCTGCCTTCTGATTCGCTGCGGACATACAGCCACAGGAAAAGGCCAAAGCGAAATCAGCCAATGTGGCTGTGCATCTGTCCACTGATTTACTGCTGCACTGTAGTAATGGTAGCTCAGTCTAAATTATGTGGGTATTTTACCTCCACAGGGGGAAGTGATATATCTTCTGCCAGTGGAAAGGCATTTAACACTCTAAAGGCATTTAACACCCAGGAAGGCACCAGTGGAAAAGGCTCCTAAGGGACTTCTATGCCAGGTTAGGGTGACTCAGAGCCAAGACCTTTGTCTGTAAAGCAGACACAAATCACAAGTTCATGTTTCTTATTGGCAAGTAAACAAAAGATTTGTTGATGCAGAGAAAAACCAGAAGCACAGTGATCCTGAGAGAGCAGTTCACTTGAATTCACAAGGAAGGCTGATGTTAAGCCTGAGAAGTGGGGATCATGGCAGGGCTGTACAGCTTTGTGACTGCAAGGGAGTAGCTTACATTGGTGCAGCATGTGCAGCGGCACCGGGGCCAAGAGGCCGAGGGGCTACTGAACCCTGAATGTTATTGTATTTCACAGTTCAAGCAGAGATCGGGGGCATTTATTTTCTTGCACTAGGTCTCACCAGGCTCCTGTGTGTGATTGAAGGGTAGTATGGATTGAGAAAAAAAGGGGTGAAGATGGATGATTTAGGATGGTTGGAGGGGGCGAAGGAGAGAAATATGAAGAGGCAGAGACTAGTACGACCAGTGCTTAATTTGTGCTGTTGGTTGCATGTGTTGGGCACCAGAACTCATCTTTGGAGTCCAACACTTATTTTTCATCATTAAACTTTGACCCTGAGCAAGACAGAGAAAGGGAGAAGCAAGGAGGAATACACATATAGCATAATAGCGGCAAAGGGGAAAAGCAGCCATGAAAAAGAACCTGCAAGAGTGAGATAGTTAGACTTTACGAAGGGAAGTGCTGTCCACAGACCAGCTGCAGCCTAGAACTCACCACTAGGGTTCATCAAAACTCCCTGCATGACGTCTTTCTGCCTACTTGCCTTCTCAACATTGGACATACTGAAAACCCCACTCTTGTTTCTGCAGACTACTGATCCCAGAATGCACTTTCAGGTATTCATGAAGACCTGGCAGCCACTCCATAATTTCAATAGTGCTAGCCCTCAACACTGGATTCCCTCTACCAGGGCGTGTAAGAGAATGGGAATGCACACCTTTGGTTAGTCTTATGTGTTTTATTCATCCCTTTCATGTGACTTCCCCCTGGGATTGCTCCTGCTTCGAACTGCATGTATGCTGCCATTGCTTACAGCTCCTTGTTCATGCATTGATGTTTGAACCTTTGTGTACTGGAACTCTTGCTGCCCAATTCCTTCTTTGCTGCTGCCACAGTCAATGCTCTTTTCTGGTGCAGATTGCTGCAGATGTATCTCAGTTCTGCATTGCCTTTAGATTTACTTGATTATATGTCTTTACTCCGAAGTTAGGTGCAGCTTCTGTGCTATTCACTTTCTAATTCGCTCCAAGTTTATTTCTGTTATTACTATTGTAGGATAGTAGGATCTGCACTTATGTTGCCCCCACTTTTTTTCTGATGTTAACACTGGTTTCTGGCTATAGTCTGGCTGGGTCCCTGCTAATCAGGGCCCCAGTCTCTCTGTTCTCTCTAAACAACTTGGAGTGCATACTAGATGCACTAGTGATTGGATACTGTGGTGCCTTACGAGCCCCTAGTATATGGTACCTTAGGTACCAAGGACATAGGTACTTTACAGGCCTACCAGGGGCTGAAGCATGTATTTTGCCACTCCTGGGAAGCAGACTAATTCTGACAACACAGGCCTGCTACTGCAGCCTGGGTGAGGTAGTGTTAGCATTCCTCACAGAGGTATAGGTTCCTATATCTCACCATATACACACATATAAACCTATCAGTCACCCCTAAGGCAGGCCCTATCAATCCTGAGGGCAGGGTGCTTGGTTTACAATGTGAGGGGGGGCCTCTGCCTGAGCAGGGCCCCTCTCCAGCTGGCAGAGTCTATTCTCTGTGGCTGTTTGTGGATGCGGTTAAACCATATACTCTTAAGTGCATTATAACCTCCCGGTAAATGCTAACTTTGGAATGACTGCATCAAAACATGTCGTGTTTGGTGTCAAACAACTTAGAATCATACCCCCTCACCAGTAAGTGGTGTGGGTGTATGATCCCACCCTTCTAGAGGGGACGACATGTACCCACTGTGGAAACACAGTAGAAATCTGAAAGAGCCCTGGCATCACAAAATGGATGCCATCAGCACAGACACTGGGCTGCCCTCCTGCTGCTGACTGAAACTAGTAGTGGAGGAGGCCCAACAATAATTAAAGAACAATTGAGTGTAGCCACCCACCCCCCTGACCCTCCTAGAGGAGTGGTAATAGAGCTAGTCCCTCTCTTTCTTTTAGTATAAGATAGGGAAACCTTGCCATTGCAAATCAGATATCCCTGGACGACGCTCTACAAGAAGAATCCTGGCCCTTCGACGTTCCACTACCTTTGGAAGACGGAAGATTCTCCCTTGGAGTCAAGGAGTGACACCCCTGCTTGGCAGGCATCAAAAACTTGAATCAACGGTCGCAAACTTTCCCGCTCCCACCGGAGAACGAAGTCCCTGCAGCCCTGGAAGTGGATTTCCTGACTTCTCAACGGCCATTGTGAGTCCCCAGCAGAGCTGAGGTGAGTGGACCCCACGAGTGATGAGGAACTGCAATACCCGGGTACCGTGCACTATTGTCGAGTGCAACCGGTTCATGACATTCTATGAACTTGTGCATTGGACCACGTGTGGTCCAAGCATTCAGCAGGATTTCCCTTGAAAATCAGAGGCCTACCTCGTCCTGATTGACCGTGGGCTCCTGTGAAGCGAATCCTCATGAGGCGTCTTTGTGATCCCTTGCCGGCTGGCTTGTGGGTCCTCTGAAGACTTCTTCATCAAACCAAAGGGCTCCCCTGGTTGCTCCAGGCCTGCCCTGACTTACCTTTGCTGGGTGAGTCCCTCAGACCTTGCTGGTCTGCACCGCTGACTTTCATTGATTTCCACAAGACTTGCTGTTGTCAAGGCTTGTTGGCACCAATCCGGTTGCCAACACCTCAGTAAGCTGTAGACTTTGCGGGACACTGCGAATCCAGCTCCTGGCCATCGTCGACGCTTCCTGGACCTCGTGGCTGAAGAGTCAAAACACCCTTGATCACCTGAAATCACCCGACTTCCGTGGGCATCCATCTTCCTGGCCCCGGGTCACTGGCAAGTGACTGTGAACACTGTCCCTTCTGCTTTCTGGTCTTCTTCATCTTGAATCCAGCCTTGGATTCCACTGGACACTTCTTCAGTCTTCACAAGCAGCAAAACTTCTTCGGCTTCCATAGAAAACGACGACGCGACCCGACACCAAAAGACACCTATGCACCCGGCTTCCCTGGGTGAGGTAACTTGTGCACTCCAGTGCTCCTGTGGGTGTTGGCCCTCAAACTACATACCTTGTAAGTGACTTGCTTGTAGACTTCCTAGAAGTACCCTAAAACTTTAAAAATCCAACCGCGACTTGCTCCATTGAAACCAATAGGGAACCCGCGGCTGTGTTCTTACACTGCACGCGTCTCTCGTGGGTCTTTTACTTACCTGCCTTGGGTGGATTAGTGAAGCCCCAGCGATTCTACAGGCCCTAGGCCTGGTACCCTTGCAAGTCGACTTTCCTAAACCTCTTTTTTAGTATATGGTCTAGTACGCCCCTAGGGCCCCAGCCATATTTGTGCTTAACTTATTGTGAAACGTTGATATTTGCATATGTTCCTGACTTCTAATCTCATAAAGAAATTAGTAGAGTGTGTCTAGAAATTAATACATATATATTTGATATATATACCTGTGTGGTGTCCTTTCATTTGGTAATTCAAGAGATTATAAGGTAAAACAAGCTGCTTTACATTCCTCTGAGACTTAGCCTGAAGGCTGCTCTCCACAGCTACCACTAGGATAGCTTTCTTTAAAAAGGTTGTCTTAAACCTATCTACCATAAAAGTCGAATTGGACTGGTGCAAGGTGGCCACTATAACTAGTGACCAGCATGTGCCAGGCCAACTTCTCACCTTGGTGGGCAGCGTGTGGGATTCCAGCTTGCCATTGTTTTACCAGAAAATCTCTATTTGAATTACTAACTGAAAACCACTAAAGGTACTCAAGGTACATATAAAGTCAAGCTTAGTATCAATAAGTTCTACTGAACTTAGAGCTGTTTGTGAAGGGATAGCACACCGTTGTTACAGCTCAAGCTATGATCAGTCGGCCACAAACTAGTGTAGGTAGTACAACACTGCACAACACTAGAATGTCCTCAGGGGATGGAGCCAGTGGGTCCACCCAGCCTCAGTATAAGGACATGACTTTCTTTGACCTGAAAGCCATGTGTGTTGCAAGACACCTGAAGCTAGGACAGAGTCCCTGACAGCAGATGATCTTAGACTAGCTCTAGGAGCTAGTAGATCTGGATCAGGGGGTGGGTCAGCCATAGTCTCTGGGTCAGATGATGAAAATCAAGATGACCTGGAGTCTGTAATTGAAGGGCCAGATCCAAAAGGATCTGAAAAGGACAGAGGAATTCTCAATAAGAGAGCTGACAGAGTGGAAGAGTGGCCTAGGTCCCTTTCAAGGGAATCTGACCACTCATATCACTCTGGCAGAGAATCTGTCCAGCAGAGGAACTCATACTTTAATAGAAGAGAGACCTCCTCTGACAGGATGTGCAAACTGCTGCAGTATGAGGAAGCCAGAGTAGCCCTCAAGGCCAAGCAGTTGGCGTTAGACAAAGAAGCCTTTGAGCTTCTGCGAGCTTCTAGAAGAGAGGGGTTAGAACCCCCAGGTGGCAGCAACAGTGTCCCTAGAGGTAGAGAATATATTCCAGACCATAGGAACCTTTCCAAGGTTGTTCCTCCCTACCAGAGTGGGGATGATATCCACAAATGGATAACTGCTATGGAGAGGGCCTGTAGAGTACAACAGGTCCCCCAGAAGCAGTGGGCAGCAATCTTGTGGCTCTCCTTTTCTGATAAAGGTAGAGACAAGCTCCTCACTGTTAGAGAAGAGGATGCTGATGATTATGAAGTCCTGAAGAGTGCATTAATAGATGGGGTTGGCTTAACCACTGTACAGTACAGGTTGAAGTTCAGAGACACCCAGAAAGCACAGACTCAGGACTGGACTGACTTTGTTGATTGTGCAACTAAGGCTCTGGAGGGTTGGCTGGTTGGTAGTAGAGTAACTGATTTTAAGGGATTGTACAATCTTATGATGAGAGAACAGATCCTTAATAATTGCCAAAACCAGTTGTTGCATTAGTACCTGGTGGACTCTGATCTGACCTCTCCCCAAGAATTGGGAAAGAAGGCAGACAAATGGGTCAGAACCAGGGTGAGGCAGAAAACCCAGAACCAAGGGGGTGACACCAAGAAGCAAGATCCTAAAGGCTCAGAGAAAGGTGGGGGTAAGTCAAAAGACCAGAAGTCTTCACAAGGGCCCCAAAAATCTGCATCTGGTGGGGATTCACAGTTTACAAAGGGAAAAGGCCAAAAGAAGCCCTGGTGCAAATTCTGTAAACAGAAAGGGCACTGGACTTCTGATTGTACCAAATCCAAAGACCAAACCACCACCACTCCTGCCCCTAAGGCAACTGTTCCCCCTAGTGCAGCTACTGGTGGAGGTGGTAATCAGAATAAGGGTGTAGTAGGTTTGACCCTTGGTTCTGAAGTAAGTGGACTCTGGCCTAGTCAGAGTACCCACTCAGGCATTGCTGGTTTGTGAGGGAGACATTGATATGTCCTTCCTAGTGAGCCCCAGTAATCTGGGCAAATACAAACAGCAGCCTATAATAAATGGCAAACAGGCTTTGGCATTCAGGGACACCGGTGCTAGTGTCACCATGGTGGCAGAGGACCTGGTGGACCCTGAGCAGATCATCCTGGGTGAAATGTACCAGGTTACCAATGCAAGCAATGTCAGGACCAACCATAGTCTCGCAGTTGTGAATTTCTCCTGGGGAGGGGTAACTGGCCTCAAGAAGGTAGTAGTCAGTGCAGACCTCCCTGTCGAGTGTCTATTGGGCAATGATCTAGAAGCTTCAGCCTAGTCTGAAGTAGAGTTATGGACTCATGCTGAGATGTTGGGCATACCCGCAGAGGTATTTGCTGTAACCAGGTCACAGGCCAAAATGCATAAAGCTGAACCAGCTTTGGATCCTGAAAATATGGATCAGATGCTACCCAAGAGGAGGAGCAGTAGGGTTAAGGCAGTGCCTTCCCCTCTGTCTCAGATCTCAGATTCCCCTCCTGAGGGAGGAGAAGCAGATCCTGAAGAAGGAACTGCCCCAGAGGGACTTGAGCCTGATCAGGTTGAGTTCTTGGGGGCAGGGGGACCTTCCAGGGAAGATCTGAGTAAGGAGCAACAGTGCTGCCCCTCTCTTGAACCCCTCAGACAGCAGGCTGCTGCTGAGGCTGCCTGGAGTGCCATTGGGTCCCATAAAGGTTATTGGGATGAGGCACTCCTATATTCTGAGGCTAGAGATCCTACCCCTGGAGCCACCAGGAGGTTGGTAATACCTCAGAGGTTTAGGGGGTTCCTCCTGACCCTAACACATGATATCCCTTTGGCAGGACACTTGGGCCAAAACAAGACCTGGGACAGGCTTGTTCCACATTTTTATTGGCCACACATGTCAGAGGACACAAAGGAGTTTTTTCGCTCCTGTGTCACTTGCCAAGCCAGTGGCAAGTCAGGTGGCACAACAAAGGCCCCCCTGATGCCACTACCTGTGGTGGGGGTACCCTTTGAAAGGGTAGGGATTGACATTGTTGGTCCCCTTGACCCTCCAACAGCATCTGGGCACAGGTTTATCCTGGTGGTAGTGGATCATGCCACCAGGTACTCATAAGCAATTCCCCTCAGGACCGCCACAGCCCCTGTGGTGGCAAGAGCCCTCTTTGGAGTTTTCTCCAGAGTGGGTTTCCCTAAGGAGGTTATATCCGACAGAGGTACAAACTTCATGTCAGGGTATCTAAAAGCAATGAGGAAGGAGTGTGGTGTGAACTACAAGTTCACTACTCCCTATCACCCACAATGCAATGGGTTAGTTGAAAGGTTCAACAAAACCCTAAAGGGAATGATTAAAGGCCTCCCAGAAAAGCTTAGGCGAAAATGGGACCTTTTACTTCCCTGCCTTCTGTTTGCATACAGGGAGGTTCCACAGAAGGGGGTTGGCTACAGCCCTTTTGAACTTCTGTTTGGGCACCCTGTAAGGGGTCCATTATGTTTGGTGAAGGAGGGCTGGGAGTTACCTCTCAAACCTCCCAAACAGGATGTGATGGAATATGTACTTGGTCTCCGCTCCAGGATGGCTGAATACATGAAGTAGGCAACCAAAAACCTGGAGGCAAGCCAAGAACTACAAAAAGCTTGGCATGATCAAAAGGCTGTGCTGACTGTATACCAGCCAGGACAGAAAGTGTGGGTGTTGGAGCCTGTGGCCCCAGCAGCTCTCCAAGACAAGTGGAGTGGCCCCCATACAATTGTTGAGCAAAAGGGAGAAGTCACCTACTTTGTGAATCTTGGAACTCCCAGGAGCCCCCTTAGATTGCTCCATGTCAACAGATTGAAACCATATGTTGACAGGGCTGACATGGGCTTGCTCATGGCAACTGAGGAGGAACAGGAGGAGGAGAGTGACCCTCTCCCTGACCTGCTCTCACAGAACCCTGACGATGGGTCAGTAGATGGTGTTGCTTTGGCAAGTAGCCTCACTGACCATCAGCAAACTGAATGCAGACAAGTTCTGCAGCAGTTCAGACATATGTTTAGCCTGACCCCTGGTCAGACTTCGTGGTGCACCCATGAGGTGGACACTGGAGACAGTCTGCCTGTCAAGAGTAAAATCTACAGGCAACCTGACCATGTCAGGGACTGTATCAGGACTGAAGTCCAGAAAATGTTGGAACTAGGTGTGATTGAGCCTTCAGATAGCCCTTGGACTAGTCCAGTAGTCCTTGTGCCTAAACAGCAAACCCATTATGGTAAGAAAGAAATGAGGTTTTGTGTAGACTACAGAGGCCTCAATGCAGTCACCAGGACTGATGCCTATCCAGTTCCCAGGGCTGATGAGCTCATTGATACTTTGGCCTCAGCCAAATATCTGAGTACATTTGACCTAACAGCTGGCTACTGGCAAATCAAGTTAGCTGATGATGCCAAGGCCAAAACAGCATTTTCAACCCCTGGTGAGCACTACCACTTTGTGGTGATGCCATTTGGTATGAAAAATGCACCTGTCACTTTTCAAAGGTTGGTGAACAAAGTTCTGACAGGTATGGAAACTTATTGCTCAACTTATCTAGATGATATTGCTGTCTTTAGTTCCACCTGGCAGGATCACCTGGTCCACCTCAGAAATGTTTTGGAGGCCCTGCAAAAAGCAGGCCTCACCATCAAGGCCACTAAGTGCCAGATAGGGCAGAGTCAGGTTGTGTACCTGGGCCACCTTGTAGGTGGAGGCCAGGTTCAACCTTTGCAGAGCAAAATCCGGACCATAATGGAATGGGTAGCTCCAACCACCCAGACACAGGTGAGAGCCTTCTTGGGCCTAACTGGGTATTACAGGAGGTTTGTTAAGGGATATGGATCTATAGTGACCCCCTTAAATGATCTGACCTCCAAGAAAATGCCAAAGAAGGTTCAGTGGACAGCTAGCTGTCAAAAGGCATTTGATGACCTGAAGCAGGCCATGTGCACTGCCCTCATCTTACAGAGTCCAGACTACACAAACAAGTTCATTGTCCAAACAGATGCTTCTGAGCTGGGTGTGGGAGCTGTACTGTCTCAACAGAATGATGAAGGTCAAGACCAGCCAGTAGCTTTTATAAGCAGAAGGCTGACCCCTAGAGAGAAACGTTGGTCAGCTATAGAGAGGGAGGCCTTTGCTGTGGTGTGGGCCCTGAAGAAGCTGAGGCCATACTTGTTTGGCACTCACTTCATAGTTCATACTGACCACAAGCCCCTCCTGTGGCTTAAACAGATGGAAGGTGAAAATCCTAAACTGCTAAGGTGGTCCATTTCCCTACAGGGGATGGACTATACAGTGGAACATAGACCTGGGACCCAACATGCCAATGCAGATGGACTCTCAAGGTATTTCCACTTAGAACACGAAGACTCAACTGGTCAAGGTTAGTCTAGTGTCCCTGCATTGGGGGGGGGGGGTTGTGTAGGAGAGTACGATCTGCACTTATGTTCCCAATTTTTTTCTGATGTTAACACTGGTTTCTGGCCATAGTCTGGCTGGGTCCCTGCTAATCAGGGCCCCAGTCTCTCTGTTCTCTCTAAACAACTTGGAGTGCATATTAGATGCACTAGTGATTGGATACTGTGGTGCCTTATGAGCCCCTAGTATATGGTACCTTAGGTACCAAGGGCATAGGTACTTTACAGGCCTACCAGGGGCTGAGGCATGTATTATGCCACCCCTGGGAAGCAGACTAATTCTGACACCACAGGCCTGCTACTGCAGACTGGGTGAGGTAGTGTTAGCACTCCTCACATAGGTATAGGTTCCTATATCTCACCATACACACACATATAAACCTATCAGTCACCCCTAAGGCAGGCCCTATCAATCCTGAGGGCAGGGTGCTTGTTTTAGAATGTGAGGGGGTGCCTCTGCCTGAGCAGGGCCCCTCTGCAGCTGGCAGAGTCTATTCTCTGTGGCTGTTTGTGGATGCGGTTAAACCATATACTCTTAAGTGCATTATAACCTCCTGGTAAATGCTAACTTTGGAATGACTGCATCAAAACATGTTGTGTTTGGTGTCAAACAACTTGGAATCATACCTGGGGGTATGAACCCACCCTTCTAGAGGGGACGACATGTACCCACTGTGGAAACACAGTAGAAATCTGAAAGAGCCCTGGCATCGCAAAATGGATGCCACCAGCACAGACACTGGGCTGCCCTCCTGCTGCTGACTGAAACTCGCTGTGGAGGAGGCCCAACAATAGGCATCCTGTCACAGGGAGGTGTCACCACCTTCCAGACAGGATTTAGTGTATTGGGGCTGGGTGGGTGCACTCTTAGAGGGCTTTGAAGTCCTGCACTGGGGGAGCAGTAGGCTCCTCTGTGCATATACCAGCTCAAACCGGTTCAGGGGCTACCAGCCCCTGCTCTGGCGCGAAACTGGACAAAGGGAAGTGGGTGTAGCCACCCACCCCCCTGACCCTCCTAGAGGAGTGGTCATAGAGCTAGTCCCTCCCTTTCTTTTAGTATAAGATAGGGAAACCTTGTCATTGCAAATCAGATATCCCTGGACGACGCTCTACAAGAAGAATCCTGGCCCTTTCATGTTCCACTACCTTTGGAAGACGGAAGAATCTCCCTTGGAGTCAAGTAGTGACTCCCCTGCTTGGCAGGCACCAAAAACTTGAATCAATGGTCGCAAACTTTCCCGCTCCCGCCGGAGTCCGAAGTCCCTGCAGCCCCGAAAGTACATTTCCTGACTTCTCGACGGCCATTGTGAGTCCCCAGCAGAGCTGAGGCGAGTGGACCCCACGATTGACGAGGAACCGCAATACCTGGGTACCATACACTATTGTCGAGTGCAACCCCTTCTACAAACTTGTGCATTGGACCACATGTGGTCGAAGCCTCCAGCAGGATTTCCCTTGAAAATCAGAGGCCTACCTCGTCCCGAGTGACCGTGGGCTCCTGTGAAGCGAATCCTCATGAGGCGTCTTTGTGATCCTTTGCCGGCTGGCTTGTGGGTCCTCTGAAGACTTCTTCATCAAACCAAAGGGCTCCCCTGATTGCTCCAGGTCTGCCCTGACTTACCCTTGCTGGGTGAGTCTCTCAGACCTTGCTGGTCTGCACAGCTGACTTTCTTCAATTTCCACAAGACTTGCTGTTGCCAAGGATTGTTGGCTCCAATCCGGTTGCCGACACCTCAGTTACCTGCAGACTTTGTGGGACACTTCGAATCCAGCTCCTGGCCGTCGTAGACGCCTCCTGAACCTCGTGGCTGAAGAGTCAAAACACCCTTGATCACCTGAAATCACCCGACTTCCGTGGGCATCCATCTTCCTGGCCCCGGGTCACTGGCAAGTGACTGTGAACATTGTCCCTTCTGCTTTCAGGTCATTTTCATCTTGAATCCAGCCTTGGATTCCACCGGACACTTCTTCAGTCTTCACAAGCAGCAAAACTTCTTCGGCTTCCATAGAAAACGACGACTCGACCCGACACCAAAAGACACATATGCACCCGGCTTCCCTGGGTGAGGTAACTCGTGCACTCCGGTGCTCCTGTGGGTGTTGGCCCTCAAACTACTTACCTTGTAAGTGACTTGCTTGTAGACTTCCTAGAAGTACCCTAAAACTTTAAAAATCCCACCGCGACTTGCTCCATTGAAACCAATAAGGAACCCGCGGCTGTGTTCTCACACTGCACGCGTCTCTCGTGGGTCTTTTACTTACCTGCCTTGGATGGATTAGTGAAGCCCCAGCGATTCTACAGGCCCTAGGCCTGTTCCCCTTGCAAGTCGACTTTCCTAAACCTCTTTTTTAGTATATGGTCTGGTACGCCCCTAGGGCCCCAGCCATATTTGTACTTAACTTATTGTAAAACGTTGATATTTGCATATGTTCCTGACTTCTAATCTCATAAAGAGATTAGTAGAGTGTGTCTAGAAATAAATACATATATATTTGATATATATACCTGTGTGGTGTCCTTTCATTTGGTAATTCAAGAGATTATAAGGTAAAACAAGCTGCTTTACATTCCTCTGAGACTTAGCCTGAAGGCTGCTCTCCACAGCTACCACTAGGATAGCTTTCTTTAAAAAAGTTGTCTTAAACTTATCTACCATAAGTGTCGAATTGGACTGGTCCAAGGTGGCCACTATAACTAGTGACCAGCATATGCCAGGCCAACTTCTCACAACTATCTTTTGCTTCCTGGCTTGTATCCCTATTTCTGATCCACTTGCCCATTTGCTTATTCCTTATGTTTCTGACCTTTACTCACATATCTGCTCCCCAGTCTCCTTGTTTTGTTACTTGTTTCATCTACTCATTTCTTGCTGTTCCCCTTTTGCAGTCTCTAGCTTGTCTTGCAGTCTTCTGTATGTTGCTTGTTACAGTTCCTAGTATTCTGATGCGTGTCTTGCCCATGTTCATATTGCAGCATTTCCTTGTTCCATTGTTCCAGTACATTTGCTGCAGTTCTTAGTTCTTGTCCTGTCCTATTTGGTTTCTTGTTTTCTCCCTTTGCCTTGCTGGTCCCGTGCTTGCATTCCAATTTCTTCTACTTTGCAGGTGCTTTGCTTATTTAGTTTTCTCTGTGCTGCTCACCTTGTGGTCTTCTTGGGCAGTAAGTTAATGTGCCATTTTATCCTCACCTGTATATAACTGTGGTTCCTTTGAACAGGGTTTAGATGCTGATTGGAGGAGGCAATTGCTGCACCATCCTTTTGTTTTGTGTTACTTATATTCTCGAGTTCCTTGATTGTGACAGTGTGATATTGCTATTTTCTTAGGCTTCTCTGGTACGCATCAGCTGTCCCCTTAGGGGCTTGTCCTCTATCTATAGAGTACGATCCTTATCTTTTCTCTAGGACCCAGCTACAGATTACCTTCCCCTTCTCTCTTTCTATGTGGTTTGCAGAGGGACTGATCTGCACAGATGTTTGAGTTTTCCCTATAGCTGTGGGAAGTACAGCGTGTGTACAGCCTTAGTGTCAAGGCGATGCATTTGTCCAGTTACTGGTTCCTTCCCCTACTGTACACATGTGCTTGGTGTGCCTTCTCTGTCCTGCTCCTGTCCCATACCTGGTGTGCACCTTCTTTTTCTGATGGGTGACATTGCCTACTTCTCTGTATCGGTGCACCAGCTCCCTGCTTTGTAGTCCGGTATTTCCTCACCTTAAGGGGTGCTCTGCTTTCGGCCCCATAACTGAAACAGCTAGTGTAGGGAGGTAGAAGAAGAATGTATGAGGTGCAATAAATCGTAATCAGCAACCCTCCTGTTCGGCAGTGCAGGCAGTGAACTGCTGAGAAAGACTTGGGGCCCCTGGATCTATTTTTAAGAAATGAAGTACTGGTTGCAAGTGTGGGAGTAAGAAAAGAGTCAGAACGGAGGTTACAAAAATAGGAAGAGAAAATGAAAGTCAGTATGTGCGGGGAGGGTGAGATTTCGGGCCAAATTAAAAGTAGGGTGGAGGGAAATACCCACATGGAATTCTGCCCTGCAAAATTATATGACGGCCAGTATTCCCACACCCAGATGTTCCAGGTGCTGGAACATCGGACCTCACTTTCCCAGTTGGAAGTTCAATTTGGTATATGAAAGGGCTGAATTGCTGAATTGCAGCCTTGACCTATTTCCCTACCCCCACCCAACCCCCACCCAAGGCATTGCATGCTCCCTGCCACCATGGGGCATCTTCCCTTCCCCTCCACCTGACCCCACACCCTCACTCCCAGTGGTGGTCTACACAGATAAATACCGTTGGGCGAGTGGAGGCGATGCAGTGGGAGAGTGGGCATGTGGAAAGCGTGGGGGAGCGCACGGCTGGGGGTTTGTAATTAAAAAACACTTACCTAGTGCTGCCGGCCACCTCACGTTCCTCTGCTGCAGTTCCTGGTCCCAGCAGTTCCTGGGAAAGCATCACGGACTCCCCATCCAATCCCTGCGCTGCTCTCAGCATGGGGATTGGCCGGAGCAGGCTGGATTAACGCTAGTTCAGGCACAGGGAGTCTGTGCTGTTTCGCCAACCCGGCTGTGCAATACAGCTGGGTTGGAGACAAAGCGTTAGACGGCTTGACAAACTTACATGCACACCTAAAAGTGCATATCTACCCCTCCCCCTCCCATGGCCGGACCCCGCCCTTCATTGCACACGCAGGCTCAGCCAACAGCTGAAAAATAAAACGATGATAAAATATTGTTTTATTTTTCAGCTTCTGGCTCTGAGCCAGTGGGGTGACGCTCCTCCGCCATTGCGGAGGCACCACCGCTGCGTCACTCCCTGGTAAGTGTCCTCAAAGACATTAACCTCCTGCTTGATGCAGGTTGTAAATGTCTGCACTAAACCACATGGAGACTGGAATACAGCGCTTGAAATGGAAAAATAGAAGTGCAGGTACTCAGTGCCAGAGTACTTGCTTGTTTCTGAGAAGTACCGGTACTCTCCAATTAAAAGTATTACATTTCTCTTGAGAAGTGCTGTACTCAATCAATCATTTGTAAAGCACGCTACTCACCCTTGAGGGTCTCAAGACGCTAAGGGGGTGGGGGAGGCAGCTACTGGTCGAACAGCCAGGTCTTGAGAATTCTCCTGAAGGTGAGCAGGTCCTGGGTCTGACACAGGTAGGCGGTGTGGGTGTTCCCTGTCTTGGCAGCGAGGTGGGAGAATGATCTGCCGCCGGTGGTCGTTTGGCGGATGCGTGGGACGGTGGCGAGGGCAAGGTCGGCGGAGCGAAACTGGCGGTTCGGGGTGTAGAAGGACAGTCATTCGTTGAGATATGCTGGTCCGGCGTTGTGGAGTGCTTTGTGAGCATGGGTGAGGAGCTTGAAGATGATCCTCTTGTTGACCGGGAGCCAGTGCAGGTCTCTCAGGTGGGTGGTGATGTGGCTGTGGCGAGGGAGTCCGAGGATGAGGCGTGCAGAAGCATTTTGTATGCATTGGAGTCTCTTCTGGAGTGTAGCCATGGTTCCTGCATAGAGGGCGTTGCCGTTGTCCAGCCTGCTGCTGACGAGAGCTTGGGTGACCATCCTTCTGGTTTCGGTGGAGGTCCATCTGTAGATCTTGCGGAGTATGCGGAGGGTGTTAAAGCAGGAGGAGGAATCAGCACTAACTTGCTGGGTCATAGAGAGCGTTGAGTCCAGAATGAACTCCAGGTTGCGTGCGTGGTTAGTGGGTGTCGGGGCAGCTCCCAGCCCGGCTGGCCACCAGGAGTCGTCCCATGCGGAGGGGGTGGAGCTGAGGATGAGGACCTCCGTCTTGTCCGAGTTCAGTTTCAGCCGGCTAGTCTTCATCCAGTCTGCGACGGCCTTCATTCCCTCGTGGAGGTTGGATTTGGTGGTGGCCGGGTCCTTGGTGAAGGAGAGGATCAGCTGGATGTCGTCGGCATATGAGATGATGTTGAGGTGGTGTTCTCGTACGATGTTGGCGAGCGGTGCCATGTAGATGTTGGAAAGGGTCGGGCTGAGGGATGATCCTTGGGGTACGCGGCAGGTGATCGTGGTGGCTTCGGATCGGAAAGGGGGAGGCGGACTCTCTGGGTTCTGTGGAAGGAGGTGATCCAGTCCAGGGTTTTGTCTCGGATCCCTGCATCGTGGAGGTGTGTGCACAGGGTGTGGTGGCAGACAGTTTCGCAGGCGGCCGAGAGGTCCAGGAGGATGAGTGCCGCGGTTTTGCCTTTGTCCAGTGGGATCCTGATGTCATCAGTGGCGGCGATGAGGGCGGTTTCGGTGCTGTGATTGCTACGGAAGCCGGATTGGGAGGAGTCCAGGGCGTTGTTCTCCTCCAGGAAGTGGGTTAGTTGTCTGTTGGCGGTCTTCTCATTGACTTTCGCCTGGAACGGGAGCAGGTAGATGGTCGAAAGTTTATGAGGTCCTTTGGGTCCGCCTTGGGTTTCTTGAGAAGGGCGTTGATCTCGGCGTGTTTCCAGCTCTCCAGGAAGGTGGCCATCTCGAAGGAGCTGTTGATGATCTTTCGGAGTTGGGGTGCACTGATGGAGCTTGCCTTGTTGACAATGTGGTGGGGGCAGTGGTCGGAAGGTGAGCCGGAGTGGATGGTGTTCATGATTTTGATGGTGTCTTCGTTGTTAATGTTGTGCCAGGAGAGCAGAAGGTCGGTGTGTTTGGTGGGTGTTGAGTCGGGGGTGTCCGGCTGAACGGCGAGGCTGCAGGGGGAGTGCTGGCCTATGAACCAGGTCAAGGTTTCACACGTGCTCCCCCGCAGCGGTCCCCATAAGAAGGGGAGGGGGGCGGTCGCGGGCAGGATCGGCCGCAGGGGCAGCAGCGGCGGGAAAAACAAGGCACAATAACAGTGAAATGCACAGTAAAATACAAGCAGTGAGGAATGAGAAGCGACAGGAGCACAATCAGGACACAAGAGGCAATAGGAGGGACAAGGGGGAGCACCTACAACAGACGAACTGCAGGGGTTTGAGCAGCGGTGCCGGGACGGGCTGCTGTTTCGCACCCTGGTACGGAGCAGGAGGCTGGAGGTCCGGCTGAACGGAGAGGCTGCAGGGGGGAGTGCTGGCCTTGAAACAGGTCAAGGTTTCTCCTCTGCCTCTCAAAATAAATAGGCCGACCCATTTAAAGCACTGCCCGAATACCATGCAGAAAAAACTGGTCCACTCAGTCACCCCCATACCCTGAGGTTTAACTGTAACTGCAGGCATTCCCTGTGAAAATTCCCACTTGTGTCGGTGTATCCGGCCTCCAAGAATCGCTACATGGAATTCCGCAGGACATTTTGCTGGGCACTTAGACGGAGGGACGCGGAAGAAGATGACAGGGGAGGGAGGGAGAGAGATGGGGGCGTTGGAGGTGTAGCCAGTGGCAGATGGAATGGCAGAGGGAATGTGAGACAGCAGGAACGAGTGGAACAGAGGAGTGTAGAGACTTCTCATGCCAGAGTCACACAGTTCTCTGTCTGCCTAAGTTTGATTTGCATGAACACATGGATTGATTTACAAGTGAAATTCGCTTTTGTAATTCACCATAGATGAAACAGCTTCATAAAGTGTTTCCCATATGTAATAGTACCTCAGTGTACGGCCCACACTTAACGCCTTCATTCTGTATTAGAACTGGATACTTACGTGTGATACAAAATGCAAACAAACTGTTCTCCTTGCGCCTTGTCTAATGCCCTAATCATAATAAACATCTGTCGAATATATATATATATATATCATGTGATCAAGGCCTCTGGTAGGCTGAAACGCGTCATGCAGGCATTGCTGTGAACGAAATAAAATAATTACTCACTTGCAACTTGGGTCGGTTCTCGTCTGTTCCTGCTTTCCCTCGAGATCGTGAGTGTTCAGGAGTTCTTCAGGCGAAATCCCCGTCATATATATATATATATATATATATATATATATATATATATATATATTTATATATATTATCTACTGGCGGTCGCCAGTAGATAGTTATAGTTAGGACCGTGTTTCCATAGGAAATCCGCAACATTCTATTTGGAATAACTTTGGCGCCGGTTGACGAATCCTCGCGAAATTTTCAAAATAGGTGGGGCGCTCCGCTCTGCTCCTACCCTGAAAGTCTCAGGGGGATTCGCCAAGCGGGGGCTGAGAAAAAAGGGGGGTCCCAAAACGTGTTTTCCCCATGCAATTTTCCATAGGGACCTTTAGTCCAAGGTACAGCCCGAACGGCTGAACAGAATTACTTGAAATTTGGCAAAGAGGTAGTCCTCAGCTCAGGGATGTGCCTTTTGCATATATGGAGTCAATCTGTTCAGTAGTTCCTGAGAAAATCAAAAGTAATATATATATATATAGACATCGACAAAGCCGTAAGGCAAACGCGTCTGTCAGTGCAGGGGGGTCTGCACAATAAAGTATTTTGCTGAAATACACCTGTGAGTGCTTTTCAATTGGGAGCGGAAAACAAGGATGGCTTCTTCTGTTTCGTATGCTTAGCGGCTCACCACTGCGGAAGTGAGCACCCAGGACGCAGTGGAGCGGCGATGGTGACGACCGGTTTACAAAAAAAAGAAAAATAATAATAAAACATATTATATATATATATGTATTGTTATCCCAGTCTTTTTAAAATTGTGCATAGACAAATCTTCTCTTAGGGGCAGAGACTGGGCGTTCCAGAGCAGGGAAAGTTTAGAAAACACCCACACACACTTGAGTTTCCACAATCCACACCACACCATTCCCAAGGAAAAAGGTGTGGGGTGGGTAAAGATGCTTCAACAGGAAAAGGCACCATGAGTGTGTGTAAGAGGGCAGTGGCAGCATGACTCAGGATAATGAGCACGCCCTCCAGAGACGGACAGGGAGCGGCTGGGATCAAGGTCTGGGGTCTTAGACTAGGGTTAGATAGAGCAGCATGCAGTGAGGTGAGCTCCTTCAACCCTAGAAGAACATGGGTTTCTTTCCATGAAGTATTGAGAAGCAACCCTGCGCTTGTGCCTGCAGAGTGGTATGGGACGCGACACCTGTGACCTTTCAAAAGGTTTGTGAGTCGCTAAGGGTCTGCAGCCGTGCAGGGCAGTAAGGCTGCTGTTACACATCCTTAAACATTGTCTGTTAATTGGGCCTGTAGTGCGCCAGGTTAGATGAAGGGGTTTAGGGGAGACATAGGAATTGAAGATTCAATGCACTATCCACTTGATTTCACCCCAGAATAACTCTGCACTGGTGGTGCTTCCTACACAAAATACATCACTTTCTTTTAATGTCAACAACTTGTTTGTTCCCAGGGAACATTACCCACTTTACACACTGGCAACCAGCACATGCATCGAGAAGCCCGTGCATGCATACAGCCACTCTTCATTGCCTCTGAACTACATTTACGTCACTATGAAGCTGACTTATGTCCAAGGCATAATGATGGCTGATGTCTGTATGTCCAAGGCATAAAGAGGGCTGATGTCTGTCTGTCCAATGCAAAAATAACAATTGATGGACAGAATGCAGAACAATGTCATACATTCACCCCAGTACAGAGATCTGGGCCTAAATCCATCGTTTTTTTGCTCACCATGCCATTCCAGCTGTGGTGGCTGGTGGAATTTGAAACTGGTGAGGCGTATGCAGAACGAATGAACGTATGCAAGCGAGCGCAGTGAGTGAGCCCGACGGCAATAAGGAGCGTTCGGGGGGTTGTTCCCCAGCGAAGATTTTTTTTTTAAATTGGCATCTTTTTGGTGCGAATTTCAGCACTATTTCTGTGATAAATGGACTAAAAATTCAGTAATTCTAGGCATTTATAAAAGAAAACTCATACATTTCAGAAAATTTCTTGGTTGCCAAGCAAGTCTGACTTCTGAAGAGGGCTAGGGTACTAAGCAAGACTGCTTTGGTTCTACCCTTTCCATTAGAAAACACTAGTTAGCGATGTGAACAAGTTCAATGGACAAACCTGGGGTCTAGGGAGAGTCCCTCTCCTGAGAAAGAAATTTTAAAAAGATTGGCAAATGGTGCATTTTAAAGCAAATTAATCCAGTTATGAAAACAGGTACTTTCTTACGTGATGCCTTCATGCCATCTGCCCAGTAAACAACTTCACTGAGTCACTTGGTGAACGTCTTATTTTTCCCTATACCTCATAAACACTGTTACGTGCTACAAAGTTTATTTTGTTGGGGCTTTTTCTACTCAGTATTTAATTTAAGCAGAAATACATTTACTAAATCGTGCCACTTAAACCTTTCCATTACACATTCTCTGATGCACAGGACACACAATTGGGTGATCACATGCCATTTGACATATATTTTTAGAAAGAAATGTCTTTGAAAAATATAATCTAAGTTAGTATATTAGAGGCTTTCTCTTACAGTGCGTCAAACTGCACTTGCAAATAACCTGTTAATATTACCCAACTCAGGGGCACTCAATTCGCAACCTCAGAAGCATGAGTTGGCTTTGTATGAATTTCAACGTGTGGCCTGTAGATGATAGCAGATGTCAGTGGTGAGCGTTTAGCTGCCTGAGCCATCCTGGTTTCCGAATGTGCAATCTGAACAAGAATATGACAGGAGGCAGCGCCAAGGCTGGAAGCAAATACTTGAATGGAACAAGCAAATACATCTAATTAGGCCACTGTTAATCAGTGTTGCTGGTCTTGAACATTGTGAGAACCTCATATTGAGAATAAAATCTAGAGGGAAAAGCGTATTCAGAAAGGGTCCTTGACACAGTGACTAACCACATTAGTCATGCGTATGTTATGCTGCAATACACATTAAGTTAAATAGCGCAGCTTCAATGAATAATGAGATGTTCTTAATTGTACCTACAGAGTCAACATGGGAGTGTTACACAAAGTAAATGATGCTGATGGAGATGTATTTTACATGATGGTTAAACTGGCATGACAGCCTTCTGCCAGACCGCTCAAGAGATACCTACTAGAAATCTGTTTCAAATAGTGAAAAGGCCTTTACAAACATTTTCACATGCAATTAGCAAAATGCTAGTGAAATAGCAATATGGTAATGAATGCAATATGCCCAACATATTGCATTGAAGCAGATAGTGTTCAAGTAGTTTCATCTTTATCGTTTATATGCCTTTGCTTGTCTGCTGTGTTTGATCCTGGTGATGTATGTCTTCTTTGTTGTGATAAGTATATTACCAACCATTGAGAACATACATTATACCGTTATGAACAGACAACTGCAGCATACGTTATTTAAATGACTATTTTGGCAACCATAAATTAAGTTTGTAAATTGCCTGCGTTGGAAAATTAACAATATATCTAAAGGAATGCCATTTCCTAGTGTATATATACGTTAAGTTTAATAATGAAATACATATGAAAAAGACCCAATGTGTATATCGGTGTAGCATATTTATCATATATGAACAAAATCCATATGCGGGTTTGCCTGCACATGAAACGCAGGGACAGAAACAATTTCTGATCACTTTCCATTAGGTCCTGGCATTGATCAATACTAGTCAGTTGTCCTGAATCATGTGGCCACGAAGCAGTGCACCAGTTTCACTTAGTGGTACCATGCAGCAGGGTGTAAAATGCCTTTTATGGTAATTTACTCACCCCACGCCCCCTCCCACGACCAACTCTTTACTGCCGGGAACCAACCAATGAGTGTTCTCCTGAATGAACTCACAACACACGGGCATTCACAGTCACTTTCTGTTGCTCGCAGACAATCCCTGAACTTTACATTGCATCCAGGGCTTCAGTCATATACTAGACAGAGGAAAATGTTTACTTTAGTGCGTAGCCGGGAACAAGACTTAAAAGCCAATTTACCAAAGAAAGCCCGTGCGCTTTGAAACGGATGCTCCGGCGCTTACTCTTTGAACGATCTTCTAGCGGTAATCGGTCCGTGGTGCAATTAAAATGCACTGCATAAGAACCATCTTGTGGAAGTAATAACATCTGCCAATAATCCACAGTGTTTTATCTCTGTGGCATTGCAATTACCTTCACAGGGGCAACGCTGTAATCAGAAAGCGCTGTGGCATCCTTGTCTGTCACAGATCCCGGCAGCAGCTGAAACAGACAAGCCAAGAGAGCTCTTCTCCCAGCCTGTGTGTGTGAGTGTGTGCTAATCACAACAACCATACCCCTTAATAAATACAATACAAACAGTTTACCAGTATCGCCGGCACCGGCATGCCAGTGTGCGCGCATCAGGGACTAGTGTGCACTGTCTAGAATAGGATATATACTGAAACCATACTTTTCCAGTGCACATTCCTATGCGCACATAAACACAGATGGTTTGCACATATTGGATGTGTGCTGTGCTCTGCGACACGCATGAGATGTGTCATTGTTTATTTAGAAATTAACATATTTCCCCGTGTTTACACATGCCTCAAATAGGCATTAGTGATTGGTGTAAATTTCATTCAACTATCTTATTAGATCAGGCTTTACCTTAGAAACCAAAAGGCATTAGTGCTGATCACCCTAGTAATGGCCCCTTGAAATTAGTTGGCACAAAATGATGTAAAGCCTCTTTCGTGCTGTGAAAAGTGCACCTTGCCACAGTGCAAGACACTTTTTTTCAGTGGATAGCAAACAGCATGTGTTGCTTTGTGCCACTCTGCATCGGGCTAGCCTCAGTAAATCTGCGCACTTGTATGACTTTGGCCGAGTTAGCTCACCTCTTGCATCTCAGTGAAACCAACTAGAAATGCTGAGCACTCCCGATGAAACAACAAACCATGCCCTCATTGAGCACTCAAGAGATAATCTCATTGACAGATTTCTAACTTCATCCTCGACTGGGCTCCCCGATGAGTTTAAGATCAAGCATTGGTTTTTGGTGTATTGATCAGCCACTCTCCCTTTTGTTATTGAGTAAATCATGATCCTCAAAATATTCGTCTATAATAAATTAACCTCATAAACTATTCACATACCAGGCGACGGAGAGAGAGTGAGCCTTCAACACTGAGCATTTGAGTTGTGTGCTAAACATAACAGAGGCCATCCCCTTTACATCAGGTAAAAGAAAAAAACACGAAGAAAGTGAGATGGGAAATACATCTGGGATAAAGAAGTCAAGTCTCGCGCTCACAAAAACTCCTCTGTCGATAGTTATTGGGCAAGTGCGTCCCTTTTTCAGTTCTACACAAACACAGTCAGCATTATTTATTTTACACCGCATATACATCTCCGATTCGCGGCCCTTACAGTCGCGGCACTTAATATTCGCGGGGGGGGGAGGGGAGGAGAAATCGGAGGGGGGTGTCACACGGGTGTTGTGGGGGAGAGGGGGATGTAAAACGAAAATGAAAAGTTAACTTACCTGACCGGGTCTGCCTCTGCTGCTCGGCAGGGTCCCGCGCCGCCTCTGCTGCTTCCGAACACAGGAACAGGCATGCTGCTCCCTCCCCTCCTGTAAAGCCAATCACAACGCTGCAATGGCAGCGTTGTGATTGGCGCTGAGTCCCGGTCAGCTCCCAGCCGGGCACCAGTAGGGACGCCATTTTCTCTATGTAGGCTGCATGCAGCCTACATAGAGAAAATGTAGAGTACGCATAACTGCTTTGGTCGGCCCCCATGGCCGACCAAGCAGTCTGGGCACTTAGAGTGGTGCAAGCCACTCCCACCTGACCTGCCCACAGGCCTGCCCCCAACCAGGCATACTCTCCCGTGGGAGTCCCGTCTGCCCCCAACCAGGCATACCCCGGACGTCTGCCTTCTCGCACCACCAAAAGCAGGAAATAAAATGGTATTTTAAATACCATTTTATTTTCTTCTTCTGGCGCTGCGAGAAAGTAGTAGGGCAGTGCCCCAACGCCCTAATGGAGCGGCCGCCACTGCATTCCAGTTTGAACCCAGCCATATGAAAATCAGTCTTGACCCTGTGCCTCATGGGAACAGTCCAGCCCGCACTGCCAAGCCAGGTCCTCCCTGAACTGGAAACAAGCATCCTGGGACCGGTTTCGGGGTTTCACCCATCTTCAGCCAGGATAGCTTGACTCCAGTGGCATGGAGAGCACGGGACTCACGTCTGAGCATACCCGTCCCACTCAGGGTGACAAATGCAAAAACAACAATTGATGGACAGAATGCAGAACAATGTCATACATTCACCCCAGTACAGAGATCTGGGCCTAAATCCATCGTTTTTTTGCTCACCATGCCATTCCAGTTTGAACCCAGCCATGTGCAAATCAGTCTTGACCCTGTGCCTCATGGGAACAGTCCAGCCCGAACTGCCAAGCCATGTCCTCCCTGGACTGGAAACAAGCATCCTAGGACCGGTTTCAGGGTTTCACCCCTCTTCAGCCAGGATAGCTTGACTCCAGTGGCATGGAGAGCACGGGACTCACATCTGAGCATACCCATCCCACTCGGGGTGACAAATGCAAAAACAACAATTGATGGACAGACTGCAGAACAATGTCATACATTCACCCGAGTACATAGATCTGGGCCTAAATCCATCGTTTTTGTGCTCACCATGCCATTCCAGTTTGAACCCAGCCATGTGCAAATCAGTCTTGACCCTGTACCTCATGGGAACAGTCCAGCCCGAACTGCCAAGCCAGGTCCTCCCTGGACTGGAAACAAGCATCCTAGGACCGGTTTCGGGGTGTCACCCCTCTTCAGCCAGGATAGCTTGACTCCAGTGGCATGGAGAGCACGGGACTCACGTTTGAGCACACTCATCCCACTCGGGGTAACAAATGCAAAAACAACAATTGATGGACAGAATGCAGAACAATGCCCTTTGGTTTTGCTTTGTTCGCCCTAAGTTGGCAGGGTATGCCCAGACGTGGGTCCCTTGCTCACTTTGCCACTGGATTCAAGCTAGCCTGGCTGATGACGGATGATAAGTCAGAAACCGGTCCCAGGATGCTTGTTTCAGGTCTAGGGAAGATATGGCTTGGCAGTTCGGGCTGGACTGTTCCCATGAGGCACAGGGTCAGACTGATTTGCATTTGGCCATGTATGAACTGGGGTGACGGAGTGCGCTAAAGAATGATGATGCATTAAACCCAGATCAGTTGACTGGGGGTGAGTGTTTGCATTGTTCAACACTCCGTCCATCATCCCCTTTTGTTTTGCTTTGTTCGCCCTAACTTGGCAGGGCATGCCCAGACGTGGGTCCCTTGCTCACTTTGCCACTGGATTCAAGCTAGCCTGGCTGATGATGGCAGATTAGCCAGAAACCGGTCCCAGGATGCTTGTTTCCGGTCAAGGGAAGACATGGCTTGGCAGTTCGGGCTGGACTGTTCCCATGAGGCAACGGGTCTGACTGATTTGCATATGGCCATGTCTGAACTGGGGTGGCGGAGTGAGCTAAAGAATGATGATGGATTAAACCCAGATCAGTTGACTGGGGATGAGTGTTTGCATTGTTCAACACTCCGTCCATCATCCCCTTTGGTTTTGGTCTGTCTGTCCAAGGCATAATGAGGGCTCATGTCTGTATGCCCAAGGTATAAAAAGAGGGCTGATGTCTGTATGTCCAAGAGATAAAAAGGACGGATGTCTGTATGTCCAAGGCATGAAGACCGTTCATGTCTGTATGTCCAGGGCATAAAGAGGGCCGATGTCTGTAGGTCCAAGGCATAAAGAGGGCTGAGGTATGTATGTCCAAGGCATAAAGAGGGCTCATATCTGTATGCCCAAGGTGTAAAGAGGGCTGATGTCTGTCTGTGCAAGGCATAATGAGGGCTCATGTCTGTACGTCCAAGGCATATTAGGGCTCATGTCTGTATGCCCAAGGTACAAAGAGGGCTGATGTCTGTATGTCCAAGAGATAAAAAGGACGGATGTCTGTATGTCCAAGGCATGAAGACGGCTCATGTCTGTATGTCCAGGGCATAAAGAGGGTCGATGTCTGTAGGCCCAAGGCATAAAGAGGGTTGATGTATGTATGTCCAAGGCATAAAGAGGGCTCATGTCTGTATGTCCAAAGCATAAAGAGGGCTCATGTCTGTATGCCCAAGGTATAAAGAGGGCTGATGTCTGTCTGTCCAAGTCATAATGAGGGCTCATGTCTGTACGTCGAAGGCATATTAGGGCTCATGTCTGTATGCCCAAGGTACAAAGAGGGCTGATGTCTGTATGTCCAAGAGATAAAAAGGACGGATGTCTGTATGTCCAAGGCATGAAGATGGCTCATGTCTGTATGTCCAGGGCATAAAGAGGGTTCGATGTCTGTAGGCCCAAGGCATAAAGAGGGTTGATGTATGTATGTCCAAGGCATAAAGAGGGCTCATGTCTGTATGTCCAAAGCATAAAGAGGGCTCATGTCTGTATGCCCAGGGCATGAAGAGGGCCGATGACTGAATGTCCAAAGCATAAAGAGGGTCGATGTCTGTATGTCCAGGGCATAAAGCCGATGTCTGCATGTACAAGGCATAAAGAGAGTCGATATCTGTATGTTCAGGGCATAAAGAGGGCCGATGTCAGAATGTCCAAGGCATAGAGAGGGCTGATGTCTGTATGTCCAAAGCATAAAGAGAACTATTGTCTGTCTGTCCAAGGCATAAATAGGGCAGATGTCTTTATGTCCAAGGCATAAAGAGGGCCGATCTCTGTATGTACAAGGCATAAAGAGGGCCGATCTCTGTATGTACAAGGCATAAAGAGGGCCGGTGTCTGTGTGTCCAAGGCATAACGACGGCTGATGTCTGAATGTCCAAGGCATAAGGAGGGCCAATGTCTGTATGTCCAGGCCATAAAGAGGGATGATATCTGTCTATCCCGAGCATAAAGAGGGCTGATGTCTGTATAAAGAGGGCCAATGTCTGTATGCCCTGGGCATAAAGGGGGCCGGTGTCTGTATGCCCAGGGCATAAAGAGGGCCGATGTCTGCATGTCCACGGCTTAAAGATGGCCGATGTCTGCATGTCCAAGGCATAAAGAGGGCCGATGTCTGTATATCCAGGGCATAAAGAGGGCCGATGTTTGAATGTCCAAGGCATAAAGGGGGCTGATGTCTGTATGTCCAAAGCATAAAGAGAACTATTTTCTGTATGTCCAAGGCATAAATAGAGCAGGTGTCTGTGGGTCCAAGGCATAATTTAATTTTTTTTGTGAACACATTTTATTGATTTGCAATAAAACAGTGAAAACTGCCTGCAGGGCGTTGTGGAAAGCATGACGTTCGTCTCAAGGTTCAACACAGTGGAATATAAAAATGCTAAATAATCTTTCCGGTTCGATTGCCAGACCACCTGTTAGGAAAATGTGGTCATGCACACCTTAAGCCGGGGACCGGCTGCTTCTCAGGATCCTGTAGTGCTTATTAGTGCACTCTGTGTCCAAAACCCCACCGGATAACCCTGTGGGAATAACAACCAATAACCCCCCCACATAGCCCCCCAACTCCTTCAACACTCCCTCCAAGTCCCCTCCCTTCCCACCTCCCAGCCATGTCGGTAAACCTTCCAATGATCAATACTCGGACCTTGGTCAATTCAGTCGGTGGTGTTCCATTTGTCCAGTCAATGGATGGGATGATTACTATGTTGGTCCAGTCCATAGAGGCCTGCAAAGCACCAAGACAACCCTTGGATCATTCCCGTGCTACAGGTATTAACCCCCCCCCTCCCCGGGTCGTCGTCTGTGTCGCATGTCGGATGTTTCAACAGGTCCACCAATGTCACCCACACCCGCGCCATCTCCAGCGCTTTCTCATTACCAGTGCGGTTGGCCTTCTGCAAACGGAAGGTCCCCTCACAGTCTGCCCATT